>NW_012106875.1:676614-692500 GCF_000951045.1 Mandrillus leucophaeus
TTATAAAATGTAAACAAAACAAAAACCCAGGATAGTCTATAGTCTACAGAAGAATATTTGGAATGTGAAAAATTAATGAAGTCAGTATTCCAAATAGAGGTTTGAAACTATAAATAAAAAAAAAAAAAAGAAAAGAAAAAGAAAACTCAGTAGAAAAATGGAAAAATATATAAAAAGGCAATTCACAGAATAGGAAGCACAAATGGCCAATAAACACATGAAAAAATGTCCAACCGCTCTGGAAAACAGTGAAATGCAAATTATAGTCACAAACAGGTACAATGTTTTAGCCCTAAAATAGAGAAAAATGTAAACTGTCCAACACTCGCAAATGCAGGTGAGGATATGGAGCAGCAAACAGGACTTCCTGTCGCTGATGAGGAAATGTAAATTGTTTTAATCATACTGGAAAACAGTTTGTTAAAATCTGGCATATATAAGTTGTATATAAATGTTGTCCCAGCAATTCTACTCCTAAACATATATCATACAGATTAAGAAGGCATGTACAAGAGTGATTATAATAGCATTGTGTGTTATAGCAAATAACTGGAAAATGAAATGTTTTCAATAGGAGAATGAGTGGATAAACTGGGGCATATCCACCAAAAGTAATACAAATATGAATAAAAAATTAGTCATCAAGCATTAGGATATAGTCTTGGATGAATCTCACAAATACTATGTTGAGAAGGGAAGAGCAAATTGTCCATGAATGTTCCAGAATGCCACAATTTAGGGAGCATTTAGTGGCATGAAGGAGTGTACTACATATACTTTAAGATACAAACACATGCAGTAAAGGACAATGAAATGTATAGGAATGAGAAACCTATGTTTCATGTATTTATTATTTATTTATTTATTTATTTATTTATTTAGCAGTAACTGAGTCCCGGGGAGAGAAAATAATTTAATCAATGCTATCTAGCTAATGATAGAATTAGGATGAAAAACCATGGATCTGACTCAAACTCCGCTGATTTAATATTTCCTATTACTAAGGAACGTTGGAGAATGAGATTGTTTAGTCTCTTTTGCAGTTAGGAAAATTGATTCTGAAGGAAGTTTAATTGACTGCTTATGGTATCAGAATCAGAAAATAGATCAGCTTTTTTTCTATCCTGACATAGTCAATAAAAAGATTTGTCAGTAAAAGTGGCTCAAATGACCGTAATTTTATAAACCTGTGTAAAGGCAAGTGCGATATATTCAAGTTCCCAGAGGGAAGTTGCCTGACTGAAAATTGCCACTGGCTGATTCTGATATATTGTTTCCCTTTGCCAACGATAGAGCGGTTTAGGGGGAAATCTTTTTACCCATGGAATTAAACACTTCACGTTCAGTTCAGAAGAGCTGTACACATATTTTTGTTGTTCATGTTAGGAACTGGGCATGTATGAATTAGATGACACATATTAGTGAAAACTGTGTCTGTGTTTGCACACACAGATTTTTTTAAGTTGATGACAGAAAAGTGCATTAGCTACAAATATTCAACTTTGTGGGGCTTAAATATATTAGTAGGGGGCGCTGGCAAACTGTTTAAGTAAAATCCACCTGTCAAGGCAGAGGTCAAAATTCCAAAGAGGGGACAGCATGGCCTCCAGATAAATGAGAGAATTTATCTGTTGTGGGTTTGTACGTATCAGGTGGTGTCCATAGTAACCACCTATCATTTTATACATTAGACAATATCCAGCAGAGAGAATGAAACCTTCAAGAGCAGAAAAATTTCACCAAGACTCTTTCCACTTAATTACTAAGACAAAATCCACCTTCTTTCTCATCTCCTTATAAATCCATTAACTCTAAGATTTGTCTTGGTATCTGAGGGGTCTCCCTTCTTCCCCCATGTCAACTGAGCTAATCTACCTTCTTTTGTTTTGGTAACTAGAAATGGAGATAGATGGGTAATAAACACACCTGTTTAGGTGTTCTAAGAAGTTCTCAGGCAAATTTACAGGTATAGAAGAAATTATGTAGAAATCTTTAGAATTAAAAAAAAAAATCAAACTGAACAAAATTAGTAAATCTAGCAGGATTTCTGGAATCAAGAGAACAAACATAGGAACAACATAATCAATTTGCCCTCAGGTTCTTACTACTATATGGAGAAAATAGACTATGCGAGGTTTCAACCATATTTGTAACATTGGGTGTTGCACACCCAATTGTTAATAATGCTATTATTTATGCATTTTTGTATATTAAAACTATTCATAGCTTTTTATCTCAAAAGATACAGATAATGAAATGAACCATAGAAATATGTTAGAACTATTTTATAGCTTTTTTCTCAAAAAGATACAGGTAGTAAAATGAACCATACGAAAGTCTAATCTGATGTTTTTATTTATATTCTTAAGTAGTAACTGAGCAGTAACTGAGCCATGGAGGGGAAAAATAACTGAATCAATGCTTTCTAAATAGTTAATGACAGAATTAGGACTAAAAATCCACACACCTGGCTTAGTGTGATAGAGAAAAATATAGAGTGGTGATATACAAAGACCATGTAAGCAGTAGTAGTTATGGAATCTCCAATAAAAATATGAGTGCAGCTTTACTCAAGGGAGAGTGCCCTGACATTTTTAACGGGAACACTGATGATTCTTATGGAGCAGGGTGGTATGAATATAAAGAGGAGAGTGGGCAGATGTTCCCTTACTCCACAAGAAGCTTCCTCTTCCCTGGAAACCTGTCAGGGGTCTGTCTCGGGCCTTACGGTAGAGTTGATGACAGTAGTGGGACAGGAACCAAGAGCATCCTGTAGGAAGGACACTTTTCACTGATCCCTTAATTTGACAGAAGCTTAAGAAAAGACAGAATATCAAGGCCTCAATTAGTTGTAGCCTCTGAACCCGAGTCCCACCCAGGAAGCAGAGGAAACCATTATTTGTAAAACAACCTGCTCTATCCATTCCTTAGCATTTTTTCTTTAAGCCACTCTAAAAAGGACAGGCTTTGGATTTAAAAAATAAAAAATAAAAAAGACAAAGTCCAGTCAAAACCAGGGAATAAGTTAACCAAAAATAAACTGGAGAAACATTAAATGGTTATATTAAGAGGCAGAAGTCCAAATGCACACAGCGGGGCCCCAGCTAAAGTTACAGATGATTTTATTCAAAACATCGACCAAGAAAAACTAACTCTTTAGGGCTACCACTAACAGGCAGACTCACTCCAGGGGACTTGGGATTCTGTAATCAAAGCTGACCAATTGTCACATCACTATAGTGTCAACAAAAGAGGGGCATTTAATAAGGCATGGCTCAAAGATACTGACACCCATCTCTGACTTAAAATGAATTACAAGAGCTTGCTAATATTCTCAACTAACTACCAAATGATATTGCCTTACTATATTTACAGATTCTAAGACTGGGTGTGATGTCCTAGCTAGATAATGATAATCTAAACACAGTCAGCAATGTTAATGCTTTAATGTTACCATTCAAAATCACCTTACATACATTCCTTCCAAAAATTAATAAAACATTTTAAGCATTCAAAAATGATATCACAGAAATCTACTTTACCTCTCATTGAGATTAAGCAGATGCTAACATGTACTATTTGCAATAGATGTCTTTGCATTTTTAAAGAAATATTTTTAAAAATACATTTTTTCACTTTTTTCCCCAAGTAAACATTATTTGGAAGTTAGTGTTTGTCATTCCCACATTTGCTTCATTAATACATGTGCTATAACAATCAATTTTTGAATTTTTCATGATGGGTATATACATTTCTATTTCATATATTGTAGATATATATTTTGAGATGCATACGGATTCAAATTTTTCTCATTCAGATGAATTATTTATTTCACTATAATGCAGTTACTATTTTTGATAACACCTTTTATTATTTTTATCTTTGATGATAATTATAATATTCTTGGTTTATTCTTTTCCTGATCTTTTTTCTTTTACGCAGAAGAAATATTATAAAGGCCTCAATGGCAAATATATATAATGGTTTTAATAAGATAAGTATATAGGGGTTATTTGTACTGTATCAAAGGACCTTAAATCTGTAATATGAATTTCACTGGCTTCCAAGAATGACGTTAGTCTAGAAGCTTGCCTGATGGTATATTAGTAAGACTCAATCAATTACAGATAATGGTCTGTAATTAATTCCTGGAAGAGATGTGGCATGGTATCTCTTATGGCTACTATGTCTTAGCTCCGACAAGTTGCTTAACTCTGACAAGCAGTAAACATAAGCAAGAAATATACTTACTGCTTCCTCAACTTAAGAAAGCAGTAAACATATGTCTCTCCTCTAGCCTGGGATATTCTTAATTCTGTGTTTATTTTCCTAGTGTATTTATTTGCTTTTTTGTTGGAGAGGATGGATGATCTCTTAGGGACCACTGCCACTTTAAAATAATTAACAGTGAGTGGGATTGCCATCTGGGAGAATAGTAACTATTACCAGCTATCATGAAGTACCTCCCAGACCCTGGATATATTCCCTGCTGGGTGGGTAAGTTCTGTGTTACTGGGCGAATAGAATGCAAACAGTATCCAGTAAGACATTGTAGCAGGGGTAAACACCCCCTACTCAGATGTCGCTATAAAGACTAATACTCTCCATATCTCTTTTCTGACGACTAAATAGGAGGTAACTTGAGCCTTGATGTGACAAGTGTCGTCCCCGGACTAACAGCTTCAGCTTTGCAGCCCCAGCTCTCCTAAATCAAAGCCTGCATTTTAACAAGATCCCCACGTTATAGTTTGAGAATTGATGACCTGGCATGGTGGCTCTCGCCTATAATCCCAGCATTTTGGGAGGCCGAGGCGGGCAGATCATGAGGTCAGGAGTTTGAGACCAGCCTGGCCAATATAGTGAAACCCTGTGTCTATTAAAAATACAAAAACTTAGCCAAGTGTGACAGGTGCCTGTAATCCCAGCTACATGGTAGGCTGAGGCAAGAAGAATCGCTTTAACCTGGGAGGTAGAGGTTGCAGTGAGCCGACATCATGCCACTGCAGTCCAGTCCAGCCTGGGTGACAGTGAGAGATTGCTTCGCAAAAAAAAAAAAAAAAGAAAAAAGAAGAGAATTGAATTGATGATCTAGAGGGAATACGTGCGACGTGTGGATGAAACATAATAAATAAGCATGAACATAAACATAAATAAGCATGAACTATTAGGAAAATTGTAGCTGGAGGTCTCTTTTTTTCTTCACACATCCTAGTAAGTGCCTGTTGTGAGTGGTAGCAGCAGCAGCGGCAGAATTAATGATAGTAGGAATAGTGGCAGCAAGAGTCATCATAGTAAGAGACGCCAGAGACATGGGCAAGAATTCCATTATGAAGAGTTGAAGGTCGTTGTCAAAGTTCTGATGGAATTTAACAGGAGAATGATGTAATGGAATGTATTTGCAAAGATCATTGTAGTAGCAGAATTCTCATAAGATGGAGGAAAGAAAAGCCAGAGTGAGGCAGACCATTAGCAGATAATTGTCATAATCTTGATACTAAATGGAGACCAGAATTAAGGTAGTGACTGTGGAGATTTAAAGAAAGGGTGATTATTTAGAAGAGAGAATTCATAGGCTGGGTGACCCATTGGAGGAAGGAGATGAGGAAGATGGAGTCATCAAGAATGACCCTAAGTTCCCACTAGCTGAGGTTGGGTCTCCCAGGAAGAAGATACAGCGGCAGAGATTTTTTAAGAGGGTGGGGGAAGAAGTGGAATTGGGCAAAGGGAGATGTAGAAGTGTGATGTGGTGGCAGTGGAGGCTACATGGAGCTCTGGAGGTGCAGTGGCCCCTCAGAGTTGTCCCAAGTAGAGACACAGAGGGTGAGCCTTTTTCCTCCATATTTAGTAATCACTGGATGTGGACTACCCCAGGAAGGGGATACAAGCTTGGGTAAAAGAGATTCTTTTAGCTAAAGGCACTTCCTGGGGAAGTACACATCGATGAGTTGTCAGCATTCCTGTAGCAACGGGCGAAATGCAGGCCTCAGTCTTAGGGGTGGGATTCAGCTGGCACAGCCCAGAACACACTGTTCTTGTCTTCTGTGTTCAGGCTGGTGATTTTAACAGGCAATAAAACAAAAGAGCTCAGAAGAAGAGACAGATATATTAATAAAGATGTGTTAATAAATGGACATGTTTGATTTGATTAACACATTAGAGTTGATAATAAATTTATTAGATATAGGGACCACAAATTAACAGAGAGATCTGGAATTATAGATTTAGGAAGCTTTAGCCTGTAAATGGCAGTTGAAGCCATACTTAGTGCTGAAATTGCATACAGTGAGAACACTGAATACAGAAACTTGAAGAACATCATTTCAGTCAGGAGTACCAAAAAGAGCTTTTACGGAAACAGAAGCAGTAAATGGCATAGAAGCTGAACCTAAAATATTCAGTGAGTCTCCTGTGCTTTGAAGGGCACCAGCAGTGTAAGGAAGGCTATTTGTAAGGGATTTGGCATTGTGCCTATCAGTGGCTTCAGTGAGTGACAGCAGGGTCAGTGGAGTGACAGGTAGTGAGGACTTGTAGATAAACCGGGTAGATTACTTTTTCAATAAATACATTGCTCATATTGATTGCTAGAAATAAGAAAGCAGTAATAATTGGGGAGTTAAGGAAGAGATAATTGGAAGAGAAGTGAATGTATCATTTAGGGTCCTGGCAGGGAGAAGATGGCAAACTCAAATTGAATAATTAGAGGCAAGTTCAGTAAAAGACAACTTTTAAAGGTATAAATTAGGTGAAAGGCAGGCCATGCAAGGACCCTGTATTAGTCCATTCTCACACTGCTATAAGGACATACCTGAGACTGGGTAATTTATAAAGGAAAGAGGTTTAATTGACTCAAAGTTCCACAGGGCTTGGGAGGCCTCACAATCATGGTGGAAGGCAAATGAGAAGCAAAGACATGTCTTATATGGCGGCAGGCAAGAGAGTGTATACAGGGGAACTCCCCTTTATAAAACCACCAACTCTCATGAGATTTATTCACTATCATGAGAACAGCACAGGAAAGACCCACCTCCATGATTCAGTTACCTGTCACAGGGTCTCTCCTACGACATGTGGGAATTATAGGAGCTACAATTCAAGGTGAGATTTCGGTGGAGACACAGCCAAACCATATCAGACCCCAAGGCTATTAAGATTTATGGTCATTAGAGAGAGACCGAGAGAGAGAGAGAGAGAGAGAGACAGAAATGGAGGAAGTGGGAGGGAAAGAGGAGAAGAAAGAGATATTTATTGATTTGTGTTAAGAGGGTGGCCTGACATTAGCTATGACCCCTTTGGTTGAAGGATTTAGTCAATCTATATCATCCAGGATTCTCCAGATAATCCTCCAGGAAGAGAAAAGGGACATTAAATACCTGATCCCACACTCCTTCCTTCCTTTATTCTTTCTTTTTTTTTTTTTTGGTGTTCTCCATTCAAACTAAGTTGAAGTCAGAAGGCAAAGGATCCTTTGACATAGTCCATTCAGAGCAGAAGGAGAAGAATGCAGAGTGAATCTGCAGGGACAAATAGAAGATGCAGCACAATGCAGACACGGTTTAATGCCACAGGGGACCTGTGCTCTTTTCCTCTCTCCTATGTAAAGAGAATTTCCTCTATCCAAGTAAAACTGATGGGATCGGTCAGATTTCTAGACAACAGAAATAAATAAATAGCTCTGTGAAGAATGAGAATTATTCCTATGACTATGAAAACGATAAACCTACCTTCAATTTATAATCTTAGAAAGATTCAGGGAAATGAACAATCTATGATACAGTAAAATGCACCAAAGGGACTATACATTCTTAATAATATGTCTATTATGATAGTAGATTATAGAAAAAAAACATAGTGTTAGAGTTTTACGTTTGCCAGTTGCCTCTTTGTTTTGTGGGTTTTGGGTTTTTTGTTTTTTGTTTTGTTTTGTTTGTTTTTGGTCTGAAGAAATGGAAAGCAGAGAAGCTTGGAGATTTACCAGCACTGAATTTCTTCACAGTCAACAATTGGCTCTTAAACTTGCAAAATATTTGGAGCATGTGTTTTTCTTTGCTTGTTAGTTTTCCCACACTACAGATTTTCTAGATTTTGCTAATCCAAGTGCCTGGCTCATTTTTCCCTCAGCATCCTTATGCATTTCCTCTACAGATCAAATTCCCTGCCTAAATTAGTACACATTTTTGTTCTTGAAGAAAGAACCGAATCAGAAAGAGAATCAAAATAGGCCAATATTGTCTTGGCATGAAGACAAGCAATTATTATATTCTTCCTTGCGGTTTTTTCACTTAAAATCATCCCAGAGTTGTATAAGAGATTTAATAAAAATCAGTTATGGTGAATTTGATTTTTAAATTCTTAAAGTTATTATTTGTTGTTGTTTTAGTGACTGATGTATTTGGCTTGGAGCTATTTGGGGACAAACTGAAAAAGAAGAAGAAGCTGGTGAATTCCTTCAAAAGAGGTTTACTGTTTTTTCCTCTTCCAACCTTGGTTTACCTTGAGAAAAAAAACCTAAATTGTATAGGGAGACAGGAGATGTGAAAGGGAGGTTTGAAGAGACCCCTGGGAAGCCTACTGAGCCTTTAGTGGCCTTTAGCGCACTTAACACTGGAAGACAGAGCCCTTCAAGAGGTGCAGGGAAGAACACAAGGATTCCGGCCCCTACGCTAATGAAAGAAGAGCAGAGGTGATTCCCAGAGGGATTTCATTTGGAAGTAGCCACTGACGCTGCTTCATCTGCCAATGGCTTTTCTAAAGTTCCTAATTGCTCTTTGTGGTATAGTTTGGAACTATAAACGAATTTCTAGGAGTGTTGATTTCTGCCATAATCTGCATATTTGTGAAAACTTTCTCTGGGCAGCCTTAGCCCTCAAAATAAGCTTAACATTGCTTTAATGAGGTGATATGGTTTGGCTCGGCTCTATGTCCCCACGTGTGAAGGGAGGGACATGGTAGGTGGTGATTGGATCATGGAGGCAGTTTCCTTCATGCTGTTCTCGTGATAGTGACTGAGTTCTCACGAGATCTAATGATTTGTAAGTAGCGATTTGTAAGTAGCAGCTCCTCCTTTGCTTTCTGTCTCTCCGGCTGCCTTGCGAAAAAGGTAGTTGCTTCTCCTTCACCTTCCGCAATGATTTTAAGTTGTGTGAGGCCACCCCAGCCTTGCAGAACTGTAAGTCAATTAAACCTCTTTCCTCTATAAATTACCCAGTCTCAGGCAGTTCTGTATAGCAGTGTGAACATGGGATAATACATGAGGTATCAATTGCAGGATATGCTTACACTTAGAAACTGCATTACTCACATCCATGTATGGATTGAGTCAGTAGATATCATTTTAGGCAACCTTGTTATTTAACAGATAAGATGGCCTTGATTTATCTTCCAATCAATAATTATGAAAAAAAATTTGAAAACTGTTTTTGGGAGAATAGAGAGTGAATTAGGGGTAGATATTCACTGTTGTCACGATTAAATGCAAACCCTGTTGCCAAAAGGTTCTACTATGGATGCCTTAGATCTTTGTCTCAGACCAATATTTATGCAGTCATATCCCACATCTAAATGAGAAACTTACCTTTGTAATAGAATTGCCAATTTTTACAAGCAACTTTAAAACTATCTAAAATTTATAATTTACTTATTCAATTATTAATGGTGACAAACCATGTGCCAGAAGGGTTTTGGTTCCTGTTTATACAGAAGTGAACAAGCAAATTCCCTGTCTTCATGGAAGTTGCCATTTACTGCTTAGTAATATAGCCAGTGGGAAAACACACCCTTTCAGATATACCTCAAGGATATCCAAGGTAAATGGCACGTAAGCATAGCTTAGTCCTTCATGGTATGAACAGCAAAAATGCCTCCTTCTATAGAATCTCCGCTTTTTATAGTTAGCGTTGGATGTAGGAAAAGTTTATCTGGGTTGTTTTCACTTCTGTCTGATGAGTACCCCCACCTCACTTTTTTGGAAGCCTCTTCCTTCCTATCTGGAGTCTATCCTGTACCACCATGTTAACTTAAGTATAACTGTTACTCACGGGAGACAGCTTAAAGGATAGACACTTCTGGAGTTATTATATATTAAAAATAATGTATCGAAACAACATAAAAATTGTAAGCCTTTCAAAGTCACAAGATGTAAGATGTCGATTTGACAGGGAATTTGTGTTGGTATTTTTGATTTCAGGACTTGCCTTAGTTAATTCATCATTTAACCCTGCTTTGTTAAATATGAGCAGGGGTCTTCTCGCAATGTTTGTTTTGCTTTCATGTGACTGAGTCTATACATCTATCAACCTTTTTTATTGGATCCCTGGAAGATGCCTTGGGCGTTTCTGAAAGGTTGATAGAAACTCCAGCCAGTTTAAGCCAAACAGCAGCAGCAGCAACAACAACAACAACAAAGAGCAAATAACACTTCATTCTTATAGTAACAAAGAACAACTTGTTAAAACGAGCGCCTTTATTTTTTAAGACCCCAGTTCTATCAGCCTTTCTCAAGTTTCTTCCTTCAAAACTTCCTTGAATACTAGGATTTAGTAAAGACTTTGGAAAAAGAAACCCCAAGCAGGATGTCTCTGTGGCATTCCAAGTCAAGAGTATTTATCAACAGAAATTTCTATTTTTATAAATGTCTGAGATCATGTGAGTTTAAAAAAAAGAGTGGTCTATTTATTATAGTGAGGCCTTTTATGTTCTCCCATGACAGGAGCAAGCACAAGACTAATCATTTATCTTTTCACTCTGTATTTACTTTGAGAACAGTAACTCTTCCAGCACTGATTTATGTATGTGCCAAACATTATTTCTGCTAAATATTTCCATGTTATATACACAGAAGCCTCAAGTTTTAGAGCACTGTAGTAATTTATTAAAATAAAGATATATTGGTATTTCTGTAATATAAAACTGTACTAATCTACATTAATTAACAAAAATCAGGCTGAATTAAAGATGTATCAATTTCTGATGCTTGAAGAAAGCCAGTTCTATTACTTCCACCTTCATATATATATATATAGGTGCAATTGTTACTGATCAAAGTCTTTATTTAATATATTTCATAAATAAGCAAAGATGAGCTACAGTTATATCTATCTATAATCTTATCAATCAAGGAAAGGTTATAAAATTATGTTTTAGATTTGCATTGCAAGTCCTGCTGTGAACATATATGTTCTCTCTACACAAAATTGTGTTTTATCATAGTTATAGGTGCATTAACCTTGAGCATACTTTGAGAATATCATGCATTCTGAAATGTGTACTCTTAATCAAGAATATTTTCTACATGAGAAGTTATCAGTTTTCAAATGGGTGATATTTTAAATTGTTCCTGACTATTATTTGGGGCCCTAAAATTCATATAATGCATTTTATTTTTTTGCCTGAATTCCTTTGATATCTTCTTTAACTCAGAAGTATCTGATACATAGCACTATATTAGATTAATAAATTTGCAAAGTTGTATTTACACTCATGTGAGCTTGCACGGCAATTTATACGTAGTTCACTGTGTAGGAGATACAGCTTAGGCTTGAAATAAGTATCTTGACAGAATGGAGTATAACGCACCATTCCTGTTGGATGCAAATTCTAGAAATGGTCTTGAATCAGCGTATTCACAGGCCATATTCCCCACAGTAAAGTTCATGGGGATACTGCTCACTTTCTGTACTTGCGTTTCAGTACTTTCTAAGGGCTGATTGCAATAATGGCCTTAACTCGTAACCTCTCCTTGTGTCCATACCCTTCACTCGGTTACTTTGCAGTTCCTCACACTGAAAGGGCAGAAAATATTTTTTGAGCTTGTAAATCTGAGTTTGACGATGTGACTTGACTTTTTCCAATACAGTTAGATGGAGGTGGCAACCGGTCTGTTCTGAGCCTAGACCTCTAGAGACCCAGGCTGTTCCATGTGCTTTTCTGCATTTCTGCCATCATCCTGGGGACATGGCTAGTCCAGCTGAGTCCAGCTGAGTCCAGCCTAGAGGAGCAGATCAGCCAACCGACCCTTAGACACGAAAGCAAACCCAGTCTTTATCTGCAGAGCTGCTTAGTAGACCGCAGTTGATTTCAGCCATGTGATCAACAAATGCTTATTTTTATATGTAACTAAAAGTTTGGTGGTGGTGGTGGTGGTAACCAAAAAAAAGTAAACGAAAAAAACAAAAAAGAAAAACCAACAAAACGAAAACAAAAAAAGTTAAGGGGGGGGTTCCCAAAAAGGAAACCCGCCAACCCCCGGGGCCGAAACAATTTAACGGGGGGGGTAAAAAGGAAAAGCCCAAGGCAAAACCGAAGACCAACGAAACAAAAAAACCGGGAAAAAGCCAACCGAAAAGGGAAAAAAGGAAACAAAAAATTAAAAACCCCAAAAGTAATAAAAAACCTAAAAATCCAAAAACGAAAAGGGAAGGGCCCAAGCCCCCAAGGGAAAAATTTCCGGGGGGAAAACAAAAAAATTCCCAAGAAAAACAACAAAGGGAAAAGGTTGGAAAACTCCCTAAAGTGCCCCTTTTTCCAAAATTCCAAAAGGGAAATTAACAATAAGGGCCTAGGAAGAAAACACCCATACAAAATTTTTCATGTTTATTCCACGATTCATCTATTGCCTGTTCTGTAAACAATGTGTTTGAGAGTCATGATGTATCTTTGTACCATAGACAGATTTACTGTCAAAAGTACACAAGTAAAAAGAATTAAGTCCTGGGATAAAACTCTCAGTGAGCTAAGTTTCTCAAACCCCTTATGTAATAAGTATTTTTCAACCTTTTATCCCCTCACATACAAAAGATGTGGGGAGTTCTAGATTGTATAACCATACATATAACCTCAAAAAAAACACATTTCCTTTTTTCTGGTTTTGGAGTTTATAAAACTCATTTGAAATGGCTGGCACTAAATGTTCATATGGTGAATTTGGATACCATAAAAGTTTACATTTTCGTGACCGTGTGCTATATCATGTCCTGGATTCAATTGCTAAACAACATACAATATTGCACTTTGATATCTTGAAATATCAGTAAAACTTTTCCATCCCTTTAGTTTTATTCTTAATGAACTTGATGTGATTATTAAAATACAAATTTAAGTAACTGACATTGTTTTAGCTGTTATATTAGTCAATGTTCTCCACAGAAACATAACCAAAAGGGGGAGAAGAGATTAATTTGCTATAAGAAATTGGCTCATGCAGTTGTGGAAGCTGAGAAGTCCCAATATCTGCAGTCAGTGAGCTGGAGACCAAAGAAAGCGGATGGCGTAGGTTCCATTCCAAGACATAGAAGATGCCCAGTATCCCAGCTTGAAGACAGTCAGGCAGAGAGAGCAGACTCTCCCTTACTCAGCCTTTCTGTTCTAATTAGGCTATCAAAGAACTAAATGAAGCCCATCCACACTGGGAGGGCAGTCTGTTCAGTCTACTGACTGAACTGTCAGTCTCATCCAGAAACCCCCTCCCAGGTGCACCAAGAATGTTTAAGCAAATATCTGGGCATCTTGTGGTCCATTCAATTTGACATATAAAATTAACCATCCTATGGTTCAACATACGTGTACCTGGGATGTTTAACCTACAAATAAAGATTGCTAAGAGGTCAGTATTTCTGAGAGGGAAAATTGCTGTACCTGTATAGTCTTATGACTTTATGCTGGAGTTTGGAAACCTGTTTTCCAAACCTGGCTGCCTGTAAAATAAGTTCTCAGGAAAAATGAATGGAAAAGCAGGTAGTGATGTTTCTTTCTTTTATTTCTATTTCTTAATTCCAAAGTGTTTTCTTTGTTATATGATAATAAGATAAAGATAAAAGATTAGTCAATATATAGAGGAAACACTGGGATCACAGAGAATGCTCTGAAATAATAACTGTGTAGTAATAGAATGTTTTAAAATATGTTAATTATTTTTTGTAATCATAAATTTACTTTCCATAGTACCTGTAGGAAAATGTACTTTCCATGGCACTAATGCTTAATAGCTTACCAAGCATAAACAAAAATAGTTCTCTTAAATTAAGTGTTCTTAATTTTTAGGTGAGATATACATTTTATAAACAAAGGTAAAGATAAAACCTACTAGGTTAACCTTACTCTTCACTTGAAGGTAAATATGAAAACATTTTGGTTGCTTATTTATTTATTCATTCATTTATCTTGTGAAGTTTTCCATCCTAGTGCAGAGAGCATAACAATAATATTTGCAAAGATGACCAGGAGAAAAAAATTGAAGAGCTTGAATACTTTTACTCTGTACTAGTTAAGGTGACACTAATTGTTTAGAAATTTTAAAATGTAGAATGTTTCAAAGATGAGAAAAATGTATTTATCTCACACATAAAGTCCCAAATGGTTTTTCCTAATCTGGGTAACTCTCCTTCAACTGGGGATATAGGAGTCCATGTTCCTTCCACGTTATGGTTGTACCTTATTAAACATGTTGCTTGCAAGTTCCCTGCAGTCATTTTGCAACAAGCTAGTAGAAGGAGACAATCCCATCAGTGAGAAGGGTTTATGGGCCAGTCTTGAAGGGTTAAGCAGTGCACATCACTTCGCATCACATTTTATTGCCAGAGCTCAGTCACATGGCCACACCTAACTAGAAGGAACATTGAGAAATAGTTAAATTGTGTGTCCAAAAACATACAGGTGAAGAGTTATCCACATTGCTAATAACTGGCTACTGAATGGTTTATATGACAGGTTTTGATGCTATTAAAAACTCACACTTTCAATCTAGTTTTGATTTGTGGGATCCAGATATCAGGCAAATGCTGCTTATGGGCTTATAATGGACACATTTGATCACTTTTATAGTGCATACTTTAATTGGTGGTGCACAGTAGCAGGGTCTTCAATCTTTTATGTAAAGGACCAGATAGTAAATACTGTAGACATTGCAGGTCATAGAGTCTTTGTGTTTACCACTCAACTCTACCATTGTAACACCAAAACAGGCAGTATGGGTGGGTTGGGCTATATTACACAAACACTATTTACAAAAACGGGAGGCGGGCCAGATTTGTTCCATGAACCATAGTTTGTTGACTACTGCTGTAGTTGAAATATTCATTTATAGATTGCTTATATTGTCTTTTTCTTACAAGTACTATAGCTTTGTTCCACTGCTATTGAAATTAGTGGAACATAGTTAAATTGGCACTCATCTTGACATTTCCTTACTATGTATATTTTTTGAGAAGGGTGAAAACTATATACAACTATTAATGGCCATCTAGTTGCTTGTCCTTGAAATGTCGTTCCGTTGTGAGTCTAGGGCTTGAGAGAAATGGCAGGAGTGTTTGAGAGCTCAAAATGTGCTTTAATCACCATCTTTCTGTTGTAAATGGGCAGAATCTCAATTTAAAAAATGGTATAAAGAAAATAGAGCTTTTATTGGCTCACAAAACTGAAAAGATCAGAAATAGATTTTCAGGCAGAGCAAGATCCAGATGATTAAACAATATCTCTATACATGTGTCTCTGTCTATCTGTCTGCTGTCATTTTCTGAATGTGGTATCTTAGTCAGTTCAGGCTGCAATAACAGAATACCATAGTCTGGCTGGCTTAAATGACAGAAACTTATGGCTGGGCACGGTAGCTCATCACGCCTGTAATCTCAGCACTTTGGGAGGTCAAGGCAGTCAGATCAGGAGGTCAGGAGATCGAGACCATCCTGGCTAACATGGTGAAACCCTGTCTCTACTAAAAAAATACAAAAATATGAAAAATTAGCCAGGCGTGGTGGCGGGCGCCTGTAGTCCCAGCTACTCAGGAGGCTGAGGCAGGAGAATGGCGTGAACTCGGGAGGCGGAGTTTGCAGTGAGCTGAGATCGCGCCACTGCATTCCAGCCTGGGCAACAGAGCGAGACTCAAGTCTCAAAAAAA
>NW_012106875.1:692550-695577 GCF_000951045.1 Mandrillus leucophaeus
AAAAAAAAAAAAAAAAAATTGACATCAAAAAACAAACAACAAATGACAGAAACTTATTTGTCACAGTTCTGGAGGCTGTGGCGTCTGAGATCAAGATGTCAGCGTGACTTGGTTCTGGTGAGGGCCTTCTTCCTGGCTTGTAGGTGGCTGTCTTCTTGCTGTGTCCTTACACAGCAGAGAGCTCGAGGAGAGTAAGCAAAGTCTCTGATGTCTCTTCTTCTAAGGGCACTAATGCTATCATGAGGCCTCACTCCTCATGAGCTCATAAACTCCCAAAGATCCCATCTCCAAATATCATCTGAAGATGAAGATTTCAGCCTATGAATTGTCTGGGGCCACAAGCATTCAGTTCATAGCCTGTAGTCTTTCACTTTTAAGGTAACTATTTCCAAGTCATTTCAAAAATAATCTTCCATACTTCTGGCCTTATATCCTCCTTGATGAATAAGCTCAGTAAACATATAAGTCTGTTTTCCTCTATTGTTTCAGTGAAACTGGTGGTAGGGATAACATGCATTGTTCCAACTTAAATCAGTGCCATTCTGTGTACCTGATGGCCGAAAGGAAGAGATAAACTCCTTAGTTCGGGAAGCATTACATTGCCATGTTTTGGAGATATGGAATGTGGAGTAAAAGTGAGGCAGATAAAGTTAGCCTAAGGAAAATCAAACTCTCATACCAGAAACAGGGGATGCATAGTGGTTGAACAAAAATTATCCACCGTAATTTAATAAATTTATTTTTCAAAGTTTTCCAAAGAAACTTTAGGTGACTGTATTGCAAAATCATTATATATGGATGCTTTTGTTGAGGGGCTAAGGAAAACCAGAAAAACATTACGAAGGTGAGTTCAGTCTCTCTCTAGGCATACTTATTCTTACAAAATTTGATTCAGTTAAAAACTGACACAGTCCTCCTCGCCTTAGAACAAATTCTGTCCTATAAGGTACTGAATGTTCAGAATGGTCTAATTGGAATATAAAATTATCCTGATAAAATAATAATTTGAATTTGTAATATAGATATAAAATATGAGTCTGTTCTGCCAAAATATTAATTTTAATGGACATAAAATAAGGATGTTTTAAATAATTAGATTTAAATTTGCTTCAGTGGCTCTACATTCCAGATGTTTGCATCTATGACTTACTTGTTAATAAATTTAGATTTAGAATTAACTGACCGATTTGTTATTTTCATTTTCTTCCATATGTATGGCTATGTGTGCCAAATTTGCCTTCCTAAAATACTATGTAATTCTTTTATTCCACAAGGAAATAACATCCACCAGATGGTACAAGTATACATGCATAAAGCCCAGATGTCAACATTTTCAAAACTTCATTTTTAATGAGTAGAGATGAAGGCAAACATGAATTACATAATGGTTAGCATTTCGCACTATTCAAATTCAGGGGGAAAAGTTGAGAATGTTCCCTACTGTTAAAAGTTGGTGCCCATTAAAAAATCCTTAAAATATTGAAAGCATAGGATATAGGTAAATTCCTTTGGTCTGAAATGTATTAAGAATCATTGTAATCTTGAATTAAGCGAAAAAATCATCTGCAAAAGTTCAATATGAAGGTAATATTATTTAACAGAAACATATGTGGTAAGATTAAGGAGCCTCAACATGAATCTTCATATGATGCCACTTGAAAAATTGCAAGTTAATGTGATGATGAGTAAAATAAACTCAGGAGATGACCGTCTCTTTCCAGTATGCCCCAGTGTGAAAACACTTGGGAAATTGCGTGGCGTTCTGTGCAATAAGCACTACATGGAAAACTGACAAACAGAAATTCAGCCAGAAAATAACAGCTGTGTCATCTGGGAACGGCTTATGACAAGTGGGGACAGTTAAGCTGGAGCAAAGAAGAAGAGATGAATGTTGTTACAAGCCTGCCATATAGAAGACTCTGTGAAGACGAGAGGACAAATACCCCATTCACATAAATGAAACATCCTAACATTGGTGTTGATTCACAATGGAATGGATTTTCTTGGAGGGTTTTAAGTTTCCTGCATTAGGAATATTCATGGAGATTCAAAATTGTCAAGAATATGATGGACAGCAAGTGTTCTGTCAATATTTTTGGAATGAATACATGATGATAGGAAAGATGATTTAAATTTATTGAGCATCTACCATGTTTCTGTTCTAGGAAAACAGTCGTATCATTTCTTTAAAGAGTCTCGTCCACAGGAAATATTGTAATCTTCATCTTACTGATTAGACCACAGATGCTCAGTAAATGGGGAACCCGAATTCTTGCAAAGGCCTTTCCCATTTTCTGATTTCAAAACCTATTCATGCTCTGTCTAGATATTTTGTTTTTAAATCAGGATTGTGTAATCTGTTGTTTAATATAGGTATTATTGGGGGTGGAAGCTGATAAAATGCAGATATACAAGCATGTTACAAAATATGCGTGTCAATAAAGAAAACCCAACTGATAGAGGCTTTTTTTCTGCTGAGGGGAAACAGAAAATGAAATAAGATTATTTTATTTTGTTCATTCATTCATTCATTCATTCATTCATTTGAGATGGAGTCTCAGTTTGTCACCCAGGTCAGAGTGCAGTGGCATGATTCTGGCTGACTGCAACCTCTGCCTCCTGAGTTCAAGCAATTCTTATGCCTCAGCTTCCCAAGCAGCTGGGACTACAGGTGAGTGCCACCACACCCGGACAATCTTTATATTTTAGGAGAGATGGGGTTTCACCATGTTAACCAGGCTGGACTCGAACTCCTGACTTCAGGTGATCCATCTGCCTTGGCTTCCCAAAGCACTGGGATTCCAGGCATGAGCCGCCACACCCAGCCAAGATTATTTTAGATAGTGCTAAGTGCTATATAGAAAATGTAAAACTAGAGAAGTACATCGAGATCTTTACATAATGTAGTCACGTTAGGACTTGATATAGTTTGGACATTGTTCCCCCTAAATCTCATGGTGAATTGTAATCCCCAGTGTTGGAGGTGGAGCCTGGTGAGAGGTGACTGGATTGTGGGGGTAGATTTCT
>NW_012106875.1:697778-769077 GCF_000951045.1 Mandrillus leucophaeus
GCCTGCCATATAGAAGACTCTGTGAAGACGAGAGGACAAATACCCCATTCACATAAATGAAACATCCTAACATTGGTGTTGATTCACAATGGAATGGATTTTCTTGGAGGGTTTTAAGTTTCCTGCATTAGGAACATTCATGGAGATTCAAAATTGTCAAGAATATGATGGACAGCAAGTGTTCTGTCAATATTTTTGGAATGAATACGTGATGATAGGAAAGATGGTTTAAATTTATTGAGCATCTACCATGTTTCTGTTCTAGGAAAACAGTCGTATCATTTCTTTAAAGAGTCTCGTCCACAAGAAATATTGTAATCTTCATCTTACTGATTAGACCACAGATGCTCAGTAAATGGGGAACCTGAATTCTTGCAAAGGCCTTTCCCATTTTCTGATTTCAAAACCCATTCATGCTCTGTCTAGATATTTGGTTTTTAAATCAGGATTGTGTAATCTGTTGTTTAATAGAGGTATTATTGGGGGTGGAAGCTGATAAAATGCAGATATACAAGCATGTTACAAAATATGTGTGTCAATAAAGAAAACCCAACTGATAGAGGCTTTTTTCTGCTGAGGAGAAACAGAAAATGAAATAAGATTATTTTATTTTGTTTATTCATTCATTCATTCATTCATTCATTCATTCATTTGAGATGGAGTCTCAGTCTGTCACCCAGGTCAGAGTGCAGTGGCATGATTCTGGCTGACTGCAACCTCTGCCTCCCAAGTTCAAGCAATTCTTATGCCTCAGCTTCCCAAGCAGCTGGGACTACAGGTGAGTGCCACCACACCCGGACAATCTTTGTATTTTAGGAGAAATGGGGTTTCACCATGTTGACCAGGCTGGACTCGAACTCCTGACTTCAGGTGATCCATCTGCCTTGGCTTCCCAAAGCACTGAGATTACAGGCACGAGCCGCCACACCCAGCCAAGATTATTTTAGATAGTGCTAAGTGCTATATAGAAAATGTAAAAGTAGAGAAGTACATCGAGATCTTTACATAATGTAGTCACGTCAGGACTTGATATAGTTTTGACATTGTTCCCCCTAAATCTCATGGTGAATTGTAATCCCCAGTGTTGGAGGTGCAGCCTGGTGAGAGGTGACTGGATTGTGGGGGTAGATTTCTTGTGAATGGTTTAGCAAGATCTGGCTGTTTAAAAGTGTGTGCATCTTTCTTCTCTCTCTCTTGCTTCTGCTCTCACCATGTGATGTGCCTGCTTCTGCTTTGCCCTCTACCATGAGTAAAAGCTCACTGAAGCCTCCCTCAAAACCAAGCAGATGCCAGTGCCACGCTTATACAGCCTGTGGAACGGTGAGCCAATTAAACCTCCTTTCTTTATAAGTTACCCAGCTTCGGGTATGTCTTTATAGCAAGGCAAAAACGGCTTGACAGAGGACTGTTTGAAGAGATGAGGTATATAGGGAATACCTAAATGATGAGGAATCAGGTGGGAGATGGCCAGAGGAAATGAGTTCCAGGCAGAAGCAGCAGAAAGTCTTGAGGCAGAAGGGCAGGGTAGGGTTTGGCACTTTCAAAACTGCAAAAACAGGCCGGGCGCGGTGGCTCACGCCTGTAATCCCAGCACTTTGGGAGACCAAGGTGGGCGGATCACGAGGTCAGGAAATCGAGACCAGACCTGGCTAACACGGTGAAACCCCATCTGTACTAAAAATACAAAAAAATTAGCCGGGTGTGGTGGCGGGCGCCTGTAGTCCCAGCTACTCGGGAGGCTGAGGCAGGAGAATGGCGTGAACCCGGGAGGCGGAGCTTGCAGTGAGCCGAGATCGCGCCACTGCACTCCAGCCTGGAAGACAGAGGGAGACTCCGAGACTCCGTCTCAAAACAAACAAACAAACAAACAAACAAAAATCGTATTATTAACACTTGATGAATAAGAGACATAATTCATGAATATGGTCAGGGAGAAAGACAATAAATAGAACTTCTGCTGTATAGCCAGGTGTTTAGATCTGATTCTTGGGGACGTCTAATATAATTTGGGTTATGTGTTAAAAGTTGTTTAATACTGGATGAGAGAATAAGCACAAGGTTGATACAGATAGAAGAAAAAGATCACCAGGAAAATATTTTTAAGAATAAAGAGAAAGTGAGAGAGTTTAAAAGGGAGAAATAAGTAGATAGTTTCTAGCTATAAAATCAACTTCATTGAGGTATCATTTGCATGCAATAAAGTACAAGCCTTTTAAGATCAATGTGCTTTGACACATAATGTATCCTCAAGTACTTTTTAGGGAACATAATCAAGGAACAAGAAAGAGCTCATGAATAAAAATACTGTAATTTACAAGTTAAAGTGATGACTTGGGAAATAAATGAAGGCAACCTCTCAGAATGTAGGACAAAGAGACACGAGACTTAGAAATATTGACAGAAAAGACAAAAGATTGTCTTAGCTTGGGCTGCTATTACAGAGTCCATAGAGTGGGTGGTTTAAACATTGATTTCTCATAGTTCTGTAAATAATCCCTCGGTATCTCTTGTTATGAGGGCAATAATCCCGTTTCTAAGGGCTCCATCTTAATAACCTCCCCAAAGCCCCACCCCCTAATATTATGACATTAAGTATTAGGATTTCTAGGTTGTGAATTTTGGGGGGACACAGCGTTCAGTCCACATCAGAGATGTAGAGGATTTCAAACTATGAAATTTCAAACTATGAAAAATATTTTTAAAGTGAAGAACATAGTTACATAAAATGATGTTGTATGAAGTTTTGTGGGAGAAAAAGCAAATAACTTTGAAGGGAGCAAACCCCAGGCAATATTAGCCTGACTGCTCATTAGCAACATTGATTATTAAATGTTGATGCAACAGCACCTTTAAAATTCTGAGCAGAAAATTACTTCTAGCCTAGAATTTTTTTTTTTTTTTTTTTGAGACAGAGTCTTGCTGTGTCGCCTAGGCTGGAGTGCAGTAGCACGATCTCGGCTCACTGCAAGCTCTGCCTCCTGGGTTCACGCCATTCTCCTGCCTCAGCCTCCCAAGTAGCTGGGACTACAGGTGCCAGCCACCACACCCTCTAGCCTAGAATTCTATACTCAGGCAAACTACCAATCAAGTTTGAGGGCAGAGTAAAGTCATTTTCAGATATTCATAATCTCAGAATGTTTATGTTACACACACTTTCTCTTTGAAGTTTTTTGAGAAAAGCTTTAGGAAACCAAGTAAGAGAAAGAGAAGGGATTCAGGAAACAGTGGGTGGATCTAACCCAAAGAGGTAATAATGGGACATCCTAGATAATGTTAGGCATAGACTCAGAGCACCAAAATGAAGAGAGCAAATGGAATCATCTGGAAGCACCTTTCTGGGAGTGGGGGGAGAAAGAGGAAACTTTAGAAAACTTTAGAAAACTTTAGAAGATAAAGGTAAATGAAGCTTAACCCCCCAAAAGCATAATATATGTTCTATTAAGAAGCACAAAAGTTTTGACATTTGGCCTGTAAAGGAGGAAAGCATTATCAACACACTATATGGCTCTGGAGTGAACATTATCAACAATAATATAATTTTAAAATTTTTAGTTCTGCAAATCAACCCAAAACAGAATATAAATATTACCAAATCTGATGATATAAAAGTAAATCCATAGATGGCATATTATATATGGAAGATGTAGGAGAAAGGAGGAAAAGATAGGATCTCTTTTCCTCGGCAGCAAAAAGTAAAAGAGATACTGTCACTAAGGAATCAAAAATAGGTGGTTTATGTCAGTTAATTAAATTTGCAATGGTAACCAGGGAAGCATCCATAAACAATGAAATAGTCATTGGGAATAAAGAGCAAAAAATGTGGCTTCAGTGAGGTAAATTCCTCCCTATCATATCTCAAAGTCAATAAGTGATATCTTCATCCAATAAGCCAATAAAAATCAGTATAAACACATGATTCAGAATGATGGAGATGACTACTGGAGGAATTCAGAATGGTTTTTGCTTCTGAAAGCAGAAGTGGAGAAAAGTAATGATGTTCTTCAGAAATATTTAATTTTTAAAAGTCATGTATGGTTTATGTATCTCATTGATAAACTTAAGAAGTAAAGTTCAAATACTACTAACTAGAAATAGAATTTCTTAAATGTTAGATGTGTTGGAAAGCTCTTAATTATTATGAATTGATTTAATGCATACATATTTTTAATACACCTAACTTCTGCTAAGTAATATTAGAAAGTATAAACATGATGAAAAGTATACTTTTGTCCAAATGTGTAGAAATAGTGCTATCATACCCAGTAATGGGATGGCTGGGTCAAATAGTATTTCTAGTTCTAGATCCTTGAGGAATCGCTACACTGTCTTCCACAGTGGTTGAACTAGCTGACAGTCCCACCAACAGTGTAAAAGTGTTCCTATTTCTCCACATCCTCTCCAGCACTCTCCTGACTTTTTAATGATCATCATTCTAACTGGTGTGAGATGGTATCTCATTGTGGGTATATTCTCAAAGAATTATAAATCATGCTGCTATAAAGACACATGTACACGTATGTTGATTGTGGCACTATTCACAATAACAAAGACTTGGAACCAACCCAAATGTCCATTAGTGATAGACTGGATTAAGAAAATGTGGCACATATATGCCATGGAATACTATGCAGCCATAAAAAAGGATGAATTCATGTCCTTTATAGGGACTTAGATGAAGCTGGAAACCATCATTCTGAGTAAACTATCGCAAGGATAGAAAGCCAAACATCACATGTTCTCACTCATAGGTGGGAATTGAACAATGAGAACACTTGGACACAGGGTGGGGAACATCACACACTGGGGCCTGTCATGGGGTGGGGAGAGCGGGGAGGGGATAGCATTAGGAGATATACCTAATGCGAACGACGAGTTAACGGGTGCAGCACACCAACATGGCACATGTATACATATGTGACAAACCTGCACGTTGTGCACATGTACTCTAGAACTTAAAGTATAATTAAAAAAAAAAAAAAGAAATAGTGCTATTACCTTTGATTACAAAAAAAAAAAAAAAAAAAAAAGACTAATGGATTTAGAATTGATGAAAGAAAAACATTGTGGTAATTTTCTGGAGTGTGCCTCAGCCGATATTTATTTATCTTAGTTGCATGTTCTTTCTCATTGCTAGGCAATAAAGATATTTTTAAAATTACATCACCAATTTTTATTATTAAGTGCTGGAAACTTTGTTAATAAAATGAGAACTCATCTTGCTCACTAAACTCAATTCAGAACAATTTTAGTTAAACAAAAATTGGAAGAATTATAGACTTAGCCAGCCAAATACTAATAAATATCACATGCACCGTAAATTGCACAAGATCTGAATATAATCTGTTCTTTGTTAACATTAAATAATTACTCAATATTGTGAGGTTTCAATTCACTTCATTTTGGGAATATTCAGTGGTTTCAAGTGATAAATCACATCCCCAACATAAATTAAGTTTTATAATTATGTTTGATTTATTGTCATTTCTTAATGTCAGATTATCTGTTAACCTGAGTAATTTTTATTGAATTAACTTGTATCAAAGTTAAAGAAATATGATGTTTATTATTCGAGATTATTTGTAGCAATATGTTAATATTTTTGGCAATCTTTATATTCTAGAACGCTAATATTACGCAAAATGAATTGGCACGTTTTTATTGCTTGGCTAATCGTAACTTTCACAGCATGTCACTCTAGAGACATGAACTTGAAAGCACCCCAAGAACTTCTACATCTCTGAGGGACTAAGTGAAGGAACATGGAGACTCTTAGTAGATATATTTACTTTTTCATTTAAAAAAGTAGATTTGTGTTAAATTTTGACTTTTGAGTTTCTAGGCATTTTAAACGTACCCTTGAATCAAGATGTTACTTTTTGAAATTGATTTTGGTTAACGTGCCTTGGTAAGCCATTATGTAGTCCCGAGTCCCCTCTTGATTTCTTCTATTTGACTTCCTTGTTTTTGACTGGTCACACAATTTCCATTTTTGCTCTCTATGGAAAACTTAAGCAAATCTCAAATAATTTTGTTAATAGGCAACTACAAAATACATACCATCCAGTGTTCACTCAAGAGTACTTTCTGATTCTGATCCTTTTAATTTGCTTTAGGATGTTTAATGTAACTTACTTTTATTATATAGAAGATAATTGTAAATGGCCCCAAATCTGTGAATGTCACATAAACACCAGATCGTCAGAGCATGGGGAAAACTAGGGAGTACTCTAGGAAGCTAGTCTAGACTAACACTTATTAACTGCATTTTTGTGTTTCTTTTAGTTCAGTTGTATCAAATTCCCAATTTTTGTGTGCTATGGAAAAACATAATTTTGGGTAATATCAATGAGAGCCAATTACTGTGGAATTTGTAGCTTTTTCTACATAACTATGTACTAATAAGAGAAACAAGAGAAAACATTGAGAATTGGTAAAAGAGAAGGAAAGAAGAGAAAGGGAGAGAAGAAAAGACTATGCTAATGAAGATAATCTGCTTGAATTATGAAATATGGCCCAAACTAACCATCTGAGAGTGCAGTTAGCTTCTGAAATCTGTAGAGAACATGCCAAGAACTTTACTTCTTATTTGAAGATGAAGCTAATTCTTCATAAGATGTGTTCCACGTGTGACATCTAGGATTGCAAATTAGAGTTAGAATGTGCTGGCCGTGTGCACGTTGATGATGAGATGCCCCCAAAGCACCTTAACTCAAAATTATTTTTTAAACTTAGAACCAAATCTATAGAAGATTAAATCATTGCTCATTATGGAGTGTCCATTTGCAAGCACATGCTGAGACAATCAATAAGCTTTACTAGATCCTTATAGGAGAAGGTGCTCCCTGGGCTTCTGCCTGGGCCAAGACGGCAGGCAAGCGTGTGCCCCTTTCTATAGTAGTGAAGACAGCTGGTGAGGAAGCCTTATATATTAGTGACACTTTATGTTTTGAGGGTATCCTATTGTGTCTTATTATCCTACTCTTACAAAATTCTTTTCTGCTTGAAAATTAATCCCAATTTTTGAAATTTCCTTGAATACGTTATTTTTTCAGACCTTTTAGACACATGAAATTCCTGTGAAACTTCTCCAGTGTCTCCAAGTCATCATTAAATTCTGGCCAAGATGTACTTCAATGTGACTGATTCCATCAAATAATGCATTTGCATTTCACTCAGGGTAGGTCCGAGATATAAGAGGTAATTATTATCTCAGTTGTTTAAAAAGTGTGACTGAAGATTTTATTTGAACACAGGAATGTAGAGATTATGTTTTTTATTTAGCTAAATAATTGAATCTTATCAACTAAAGCAGACAACTTTCATTTGAAAAATAAAAACACAAAATCAAAAATAAAAATCAATCTGTCCTTTAATCTTCAAAATGCCATGTAACTGCCATTATCTTTTATGACTTTTTAAAAAACACATTGGTCAGGTTCTTTTTGCTATAGTGGAAAAATAGAGTTTAATAGAATACTGCAACTTTTTTTTCAGCCATGGGCAGTTCTTTTCTGTTTCTTAATTGTAAAATTTAAATAACACCATAAAAATTTAATTATCCATAATGCCAGAAATCTAGCAAGGCTATTTCCAGTTTTGCATCTCCTTTCTGATCTTTGGCAGAAGCATTTAGTGGGCACAGAAACATGGCTTAAATCCTTATTAGCCTGCTATGACAAAGAAAGTTTGAAAAAGGAAATCAAGAAAAAGTAATAGAGTAAAAGGTTTACTGTTTTCAGCAGGGCAATCTTCCCAAAAGCAATTCCTTCTGGCTCCAAATCAAAGGGGACTAGATAAGCAGTCCCTCCCACCGCCCTGGGAAAAGTGCGGAGCAGATTGATTTTGCAATCTACTCAGAAAGGACTGTGGGAATCATGAGATTGGAAATGTGGTCAAGGTGAGGTCAGTCATGGGTCATTCATTCATTCCTTCATGCAAACCTTTGTCGAGTACAGACTACGTGTCATGCTTTTGCTTTTGGGAAGGCACAAGTGTATAAAATGCAGTTTCTGACTTTGCAAATTTCATAGCTTATTGGAAGATGTTGATGTGCAGGTATGTAAAAAAATACATCAAGGCTGTAACAGAAGGCTCAATAGAGTTTGTTTGGAGCAAAGGGAATGGACAACTCAAATTGATCATGAAATTTGGAAAATTCTTCAACAGAAAAACTCTAGGTGGCTCCTGAAGAATATATGTAGACTGCAAAGGAACAGGTGAAATGAAGGAGAGAAGAGAGGAGCATTTCAAGGTATTACGTTAGCTTAGTTCTTGGGTGGCAACTTGTCAGGGCTCACACTTAAAATCAGAAAGAGACATCATAGTAGCTGCCATTTAGCTTTGACTGTGTCAGATGCTGTGTTTACTGCTTTACTGCATCATCTCGTTAATTTCCACCACAACCATTTCGAGTTAGATGTTATTCTCATTTTAATAATGAGGAAACCAAACCTAGAGAGGTTAAGTAATTAGCTGAAGGTCACAAAAATTTGAATCCATCCATTGTTGGATGCCCTGTGATCAATGACAACATTCAGTCCAGCTATGCAGTTTTGAGATTATGAGAAAATCTAAAACCAGTCTCCAGGCTTGTGCCTGTAATCCTAGCACTTTGGGATCTTGAGGCAGGAGGATTGCCGATTGCCTGAGTTCAGGAGTTCGAGACCAGCCTGGGCAACACGGTGAAACCCCAGCTCTGCTAAAAAAAAAAAAAAGCGTTTGCCTGTAGTCTCAGCTACTCGGGAGGCTGAGGTAGGAGAATTGCTTGAACCTGGGAGGCGGAGGGAGGTTGCAGTGAGCCGAGATCACGCTACTGCACTCCAGCCTGGGCAACAGAATGGGACTCTGTCTCTATAAAAAAAAAAAAAAAAAAAAAAAATGTGTTTTGCTACAGAGGGACTTTTTAAGAGACCAAAGGTTTTTTTTTAAACAAATTCATATTTTGCTAACATGAAAGCATAAAAGAGTAACAGAACGATGTATGAGAAAATGGATTACACTGGCATAATGTTGATATTCGAAATGGCTAGATAATTGGGGGGTGTTAAATGCAACAACGGTCAGTAATCACAAAATGTTAAGGTTAGAGCAAGATCAGTCAATGGCTAAACAGAATGAACATTTTCATAGGACTATTTCTGATTATTATTGTTTTTATTTTGTAAATGGGGACATACTGGTAAGAATGGAAGAAAGAGAAAATAACATGCATGATGCTGAGAAGAGACATGCAGCTTTCAATTGAAAAGAAAAGAACACAAAACTGGACTCAGAACTGGGTGCGTCCAAGAGTGGTTAAACCAATGACTGAGAATTTGTTGAATGTGTGTAAACCATCAAAGGGGTTCAATGTAGGCTCAAAGGAAGCATTTCGTTTTGACTTTGCTGGCTAGGTAGATTTTTTTTCAGTCTGCTAAAAGACAAGTTATATATGCAGTGGTTACTTATCTGGCACTTTAGTAAGATTCACTTGTTAAGGTCCACGGCCAAAGGAACCTTAGAGTGCCTTCAGTTATAATTTAAATGAGACATCACCCTCTAGAGGTCTTCTAAGATAACTGACCTGACCAAGATCTAGATTCAGGTGAGACAATAAAGTAAATTCAAAACATAAAACACCATTGCATTTAACATACATCGGTTAAATTGCTTATATGTGTCTCCAATATCCCCTTAAATTTGCTATTAGCAAAAGCAGTAAAAATATCTTTAAAATACTCTGGTTCTCCATACATTTTCAAAAATTGTTTTGCTACAGAGGGATTTTTTAAAAGATCAAAGGTTTTTTTTTTTTAACAAGTTCATATTTTGCTAATATGAAAGCATAAAACAGTAACACAGAATGATGTATGAAAAAATGAATTGCACTGGGATAATGTTGATATTCGAAATGGCTAGATAATTGGGGAGTGTTAAATGCAATCGTTCTTTCTTTTTAAAATAGTCACTTTTTGTCCTTTGCTGTTTTTCCCTGAAATAAGTACAAAATCAATTTTGTGTTTATTAAGCAAACACAAGTCTTTACAGCCATATTTCAATTATCTGGTGATTTGCTGTGCTCCAAGAGATTAAGTGATTATGGGAACGTAGTTGTCTTTGAAACACAGCTATTCTTAATAAGAAGTCATAGGCCAATTTATTTATCACACAATTGTCTTGAAATATTGAGTATTTCTTGTGGAGAAAAAGGAATACGGTATCGATGCATTGACGGTAAGGAAAAAGTAGGGTTGGGAATGTGAGTGTGGGGTAGGCATTGAATTACAAAGAGATTTTTATTTAACATCAAATCTAGTTTTTGATTGTTTTTTCCCAAAACTTCCTTCTTCTTTCTTTCATCTCCTTGAAGATAAAATTAGATGTTCTTTTCTTGCTGTATGGTTAGTCCTCAATTGGTTCACTATATCCTTGGCTCCAGGCGACTTGAAATCTTACTCCACGCACTTTCCTTAATCTCCAGTAATCTTTAGCTTGTCAGTGTTCAACTCTCATTTTTCAACATCACAAGGTGCTTCTCGAATAATCACTCTTAAATGGAGGAGGATGGTGCAGGAAGACAAATCTTTGAGTGCAGATCATCAGATGAATCTGGATACTTCCATCTTCACTTTTCTGCCTAAAATTCATAACCAGGAAGCTAAATATTTATACTTTGATTTACTAATTCATTCAATCATCACCCACTCACCCATTTATTCACTCACACAACACTCATGCTTTCAGCAACTATTATGTGCCAGACACTAAGTGAAATCTAATATTAAACCTGGTAGCAGGGATTAATGCTACATTTTGTCATCTGGTATTATTAATCCCTGTGAGATACCATCCCTGCCCAGTGCCCCTTTAATGTCTTCCTTGCTCCTTCCTGATGTCTTTTTCCTTGAACATGTTAGGCCCTTTGAGATTAGGATAGAAACCGTTCAGTGAGGATATGATGGAAATCTGAGAAATCTTTTACAAACGGAAACTCTAACCTAACCTACACTGCCAGCATCTCTATGAGATCTGGACAGTTTCCCTCCGCCTGCTCAGTTTGTTGTCAACGCTTGGTGTCTTCTGGAATTGGCTTTGTTATCTTCCTAAATTTTCAGCTGCTTGTTCATGTCCTTATTAAATCTCTGTCTCAACATTGGCTTTCCTGAATGAGTAGCTCGTTCAACAGGAAGGAGAATGCCCACTTCTGTTTTTGTTCGCTGTCAGATTCTTACTACCTGAACTCCTGCCTTAGTTTCAGAAGACGTACCCTCGAAAACTTGACCTGTCATCTCTCAGCCCCACCATCCTCTGCAATGTGCCAGTCAGATTTAATGACGTGATTCCTGACAAGACCAGCTAGGGCTCCATTGCTAGCAGGAAGAAGACACTCAGGCAGGATGGCTTTTTATTCCTAACATAAACAAAAGCCATTTAATAAGTAAGAACTGAGTGGGGAGCGGGGGAATCCCTCAGAGAAAATGATCATGAAAATTTTCATTCTCCCCCATCTCCAATCCCCCAGTCCCAACTCTCCAGGCAGTAAAGGGAGGCAATGGGTTCTGTGCCAGGAAAGATAGAAAGCAGGAGTCAGGTTTGACAGAGAAGGGTGGTCTTGAGCAGCGGCTCATTGAGGACAGCAGTTTTCTGGCAGGAATTGAATAGAACTTCATGGAAGTAAAGGGTCTGTGAAGAGGGTGCTTCAGTTCGCCGGGCTGCGTTTTTCTTTTTTTTTTTTTTTTATTATTATTACACTTTAAGTTCTAGGGTACATGTGCATAACGCGCAGGTTTGTTACATATGTATACTTGTGCCATGTTGCTGTGCTGCACCCATCAACTCGTCAGCACCCATCAACTCGTCATTGACATCAGGTATTACTCCCAATGCAATCCCTCCCCCCTCCCCCCTCCCCGTGACAGGCCCCGGTGTGTGATGTTCCCCTTCCCGAGTCCAAAACAAATTTACAAGAAAAAAACAAACAACCCCATCAAAAAGTGGGCAAAGGATATGAACAGACATTTCTCAAAAGAAGACATTCATACAGCCAACAGACACATGAAAAAATGCTCATCACCACTGGCCATCAGAGAAATGCAAATCAAAACCACAATGAGATACCATCTCACACCAGTTCGAATGGCAATCATTAAAAAGTCAGGAAACAACAGGTGCTGGAGACGATGTGGAGAAATAGGAATACTTTTACACTGTTGGTGGGATTGTAAACTAGTTCAACCATTATGGAAAACAGTATGGCGATTCCTCAAGGATCTAGAACTAGAAATACCATATGACCCAGCCATCCCATTACTGGGTATATACCCAAAGGATTATAAATCATGCTGCTATAAAGACACATGCACACGTATGTTTATTGCGGCACTATTCACAATAGCAGAGACTTGGAGTCAACCCAAACGTCCATCAGTGACAGACTGGATTAAAAAAATGTGGCACATATACAGCATGGAATACTATGCAGCCATAAAAAAGGATGAGTTTGTGTCCTTTGTAGGGCCATGGATGCAGCTGGAAACCATCATTCTTAGCAAACTATCACAGGAACAGAAAACCAAACACTGCAAGTTCTCACTCATAGGTGGGAACTGAACAATGGGCTGCATTTTTCTATCCAGCAATTTAAGGAACTGAGTCATTCCATTCTGTAGCTTCCCTGTCCCCTCTGGTTTGAATAGCTGCATACTGTCTATGTATTAATGTTGTATTCCTTATCTTTTCCACTAGATATATTCAGTATTTCAGTACAATTTTAGGACAAATAAATTGGCCCATGACTTTCTACTAAGAATAGCTGTATTTCAAATGAAAAATCTGCTTCCGAAACCACGTAAAATCATTTCTGAAACATAGCCAATATGGATAATTGGATAATTGGAAAATGGCCTGTAAATACTTGTATTGCTTGACAAATACAGAATTGGTTGGCCTTTGCTTTCCAGTGGAAGAAGGGGAAAAGAGAATGCAGGAAACTTGTCAACATCTTTAAGGCCCTAACCCAAAAGAAACAAACATCACTTCTATTCACATTCTCCTGTGAGTACTTGTCACGTGGCTTTACTTGGACTTAACATGGGCTGGGCCAAGGCCTCCACCTTCTGGAAGGGAAAGTATACATTTTTAGACTTTAGGTATTATCTTTAAGACAGGAGAAAATGCATATTACTACGTGGACATTAATGCCATGTGGTCTGATGTGTGTTCCCTTATAAGCAACTGTTAAATTATGATGAAACCACAAGACCAAATGTTTATTCTTAAACGTTCAGAAAGTAAAGTATTTTTAGTTATAAACAAGCTCAGTTTGCGAATTATTAAGCAATATAACTAAGCAATGCAGTTCGTCATCAATCCATCATTTTTTGTTTATATCATGTTCATGTTTACGAATCTGAAATACACATACAATAATACAATTAAATCACTCTTCAGTTCAAAACCCCAGAGCCATCTAATCTCAGAATACAATCTAACCTGCTCATAAGGCCTTCAACAGCGTGTATGACCTGGTTCTTACCCACGTTTCCAGCTCTTCTCTCTCCACTCTTTGATTCGCGACTCTTTCCACATTCAAGCTTTCTTTTCTTCCTGTCATTAGTGAAAGAGAATTGCATTGTCAGGACCTTTGCAGTAACTTGTTCTTCAATTTCTCTTTCTCCTAATTTGAGCAAGGTTGTCATTTCCTCAGCATTGAGATTTTGGTGCAAATACCGTCTCTCAGGAAGCCTTCTTGGTCATCCTACAGCACCTCACTGCCTATCACACGACTTTGTCGTCTGTTTCTACAGTTATTGACTGCTTGCTATGAGGCAGATGTGGCTTTCTGTTCACTGTTTCTCTCAAGCACCTGGAATACAGGTGCCTGGCACATAGTAGGCACTCAAAAGTTGGCTAACTATCATGTCGATTTTCCTAATATCCTAAACATGATATAGATATTTTTCTTGGTTTAATAATTCAAAGGTTTTCTTTGTTTTATTTTTATTATTTTGTCGTCATTATTGTTTAGAGATGAGTATTTGCTGTGATACCCAGACTGGTCTCAGATTCTTGGGTTCAAGCAATCCTTCCACGTCTGCCTCTCAAGTAGCTGCGATTACAGGCATGCACCACCACAGCCGGCTCAAAGAAAAAGTTTTGTGTTAAAAAGCCTTACACAAATTATTGTAAAATATCTGTTTCAGATAATATATAAAAAATATGAAGTAAAGACAAGTTACACAAATATTAGCATTTTAGGGTATGTGTGCATGAGGGTACAGCTCTCAAAAGGCCTATTCTGTTCAGTGTTTCTGTACATTATGTAATAAACAGGGCAATGTGCAATGATGCAGAGTGCTCAAGATAATCATTTTCTAGATGAGTACATTCTGACTCATTAAGTTTAGCACATTTTCAGTTTATTCAGAGACTAAATTTAAAAAGATGAAACCCAAACCCAAGACTTCTGGCTCCAGAGCCTATGCTTTGTCTATTGAGATATTTCCTTAAGCAATGTGCTTCATATTCAGAAACACCTGGTAGCGTCATTGCCGTGAAAAGCATTTATTAAAACTTGTGGTACAATAACTGATTTTAGTCACTTAAAATGAGTCAACTAACCTCACAAAACATGAAACTAATGCAGTTATTGGAGATTTAGAATAATATGGTGAAACGTCAGTCTTAGTCTAGAAATCTCACACATTTCAGAATAATCTATTTATTTTTTAAAGAGTCTAACATTAAGAAGGAGTGCCACCTTGTGGCATTCTTTTATGCCGAAGTGCAATCCAGCCTTCTTTTAAAGGTATCATAAGTGTCCTAATGAATTTGCATTTTAATCACTGTATGTCTTTGAAATTTGTAAATATACAACTTATAGTAACAATCTGTTAAAGACAGAGAAAACAACTACAGTCTTGGAATGGTAATTATAACCTAAGCATTAAGAATTTCCTTTTATTTATTTATTTATTTTGAGACAGAGTTTCACTCTTGTTTCTCAAGCTGGAGTGCAATGGTGCAATCTCTGCTCACCTCAACCTCCGCCTCCCAGGTTCAAGAGATTCTCCTGCCTCAGCCTCCCAACTATTTGGGATTACAGGCATGCACCACCATGCCAGGCTAATTTTCTATATTTAGTAGAGACAAGGTTTCTCCATATTGGTCAGGCTGGTCTCGAACTCCCAATCTTAGGTGATCCGATCCACCTTGGCCTCCCAAAGTGCTGGGACTACAGGCCTGAGCCACCTTGCCCCGCCAGAATTTCCTCACATTTTAGAGCAAAAAAAATCTGCCATCCTGTACCTCAGTATGTGTTCATTAATTTTTTTGGTTTAATTTATGGGAAGGTAAAGCAGATAAGCCTTGTGATTTATCTTTTGTTTGAAAACATTGGAATCAAAATGAATAAATTTAGGGAGAGGATTGAGATGCAGAAGATAATGGCAATTAAGACAGAGGTTTATTCCTTTTGCTCATTTGTTCTCCATCCCAGGTCAGGGAACATGGCATGACCCTCATATTGAATAGAAATAAGAATCTAATTACAAAGTGACTTTCTCATTTATTGAAGCAAGCTCAAGAATTTTTCTAAAATTCAACCAAATTAGTTATGAGAGATGCTTAGTCCAATCTCCTCTTACAGAAATGAGTAGTTTGGCATCTACCCAGTGATATTCTTTAAAAGGTATCTTTTCTTGTGGAAGAGTTGGAATGATCTAATTGTGACACTTGTCTATTATGCTTAAGTAAGATGCATCAAGATATATGAACATCATTTCCAGGAAGAAATAATATTGAGAAGGAGGAAGTTGGTACAGTTGAAGAATCTCCTATTTCAAGCTTCTTTGTCTGCAAATTATTCTGGTATGTTTTGTGGGTATCTAAAGAAAATCCTGCCTCTTTAGTGCCTCAAATTAGTGTGTGATTGGATGTCATCTTTTAACCTGCTTTAAGCTGAGAATAAAGTGGGCAGATGACACCCTGCTCCTAAAATTCCTGCTCTAAGAGGGGGTAATAAAAGGGATTAGAAAACATTTTTACTTTGAAGCTGTCACCTTATTTTCCCACACAAAATTCAACTCTTGGGTAACTGTTCCCTTGACCAAATGAGCCATACTAATTTGCCTAACATAATGTACATCACACAGTTCAGTTGTATATCTGCAATATATTAGTGTCTGTGCTCTGAGCTGTGCACCCAAGGATGGGGGTGTACCAAGAATGGTTCCTAACTTCTTGGTGTTTACAGTTTAGCAGGAAGCTGAGGTATAACAACAACAACAAAAAATCAAATCACATAAAAAGAGGTTGAATGAGGAAAAGAGCAAAATGAAATAAAAAACACATCCACAAAACAAAACAAAACAACAACAACAACAAAAAAAACAAAGACTTGGAAGCGTGTTGCTGTTGCTGAAGGAAGAATATGAATCAGTGTAAGGCTGGAGGAAATACACGAGTCAGATCACACAGGCACAGCTTTTAATTCCATGGTATACAGGCACTGCATACCAGCTGAAATGAAATTAACAATTTGTGCACCTCCCATGTGACAGTTGTATTTAAGGCTCACAGTAATGCTACATTTTTAAATTCCCAGTTTTGCAGATGAGAAATGGGATTCAAAACCTGGTGAAGAATGGAGTTTGACATGTCCATTTCGGGGTGATATTAACTTCAAATGCTGTAATATATATCTTTCAAACATTTTACACAGGCACACATCTCATATATTCCCTACATGAAGACATTCAAGAATTAGAGCAGGTGAAATATTTTTCTGCACTATGAATAACAAGTTCAATATGTATAGTGTGTAATCAGTATTTAGCAGTGATTCTAAACCCCATTGAAAGTCTGTCCAAATGTATTTGCATCTCAGTCCTTCCATTTTTCTGCCTCCTCCATCTTCATTACCTTTCCCTATAGTCCCTTTGGATTCTCCTTTATGTCTCCTTTTTTTTCTTTCCTTTCCTCTCGTCTCAATTGGGTGAGATTTAACATGGGTTGGATTGATTGAATACTAATGTGTTACCTCTTATTAACTTAAAAATATTACCGTTTGCATGCATGAGCACGTAAGAAAAATCAACAACAAAAGCAACAGTCCGCCCAGAAAATAAACTGGTATATTGAGAACTCAAAATTTTGGAGTGAGAAGACCTGTTCTCTTTCTACATTAAGGCTTTTCAATGCATGAACACTTCAGTTTTCTTTTCTGTAACTGAGGATAAGTTAGACTTTCTGATCTCATAAAATCATTTGGAGGATCTGTTGGGATGCTAGGAGAATCCCTTGGACTCGGGAGGCGAGGGTTGCAGTGAGCTGAGATCACACCACTGCGCTCCAGCCTGGCAACAGACCGAGACTCGTCTCAAGAAAACAGAAACCAAACAAACAAAAAAATGCTGCTGTTTTCACTATAAGTGCCCAGGTCCTTCCTCTGACCCATTTCCTATGGTGCCTGCTTCTCTGCAAGACTTTTAAGTAACACTTCCACTACTGAAGCACATATAAACTTATGTTGTCTGGAATCATATTGAAACCATGACAAAATTGTCATTTCTGATTTTTTTTTTTTTTTCTCTCTATGGAAAAGAGACAGTCCTGTTACTGACTTTATACATCTTAGTCACCTGTTTTCTGCTTTGCATTTCCTGGCATGTTGTTATGTCGCCATCTGCTGGACGGCCAGTAGGGTGTCACTGAAAACCAAGAAGCATCGCAAAAATTCTTATACAATTAAACATGATTTCAGTCTTCTTAGGTACAAATCACCATAAACTGTGTTTGAAATAATGACTCACTTCTTTCTATATTATGATATATCCGTGAAACAAAATACCATGTAGTATTTAAAGCAATGAAATAGTCCTGAAATAAATGTAGTTCCAAGATGTATTAAAATATCCAAGAATCAGGGTGCAGAACAATGTGTATAATTGTATTATTGTTTTCATTCCAATATAATATGTATGTAGATGTATATATTTACATACTTTTCATAGAACATATTGTACACGTTGACATTTTAACTGTTAACAGTGTTTACTTTGGAACAAAGTTAGTGAAGGTGAGGGTCTTTTTAAAAATTTATTTCTATCCACATTGTTTGAGTTTCTAATCATGCACATATATTACTTTTATTTTGTTTTACTTTATTTTTGAATGTCAGTTGAGATTATTTGTATACTGAGATTTTAGAGCTATTTGTTTTACCTTTACATTTGCCTGTGTTTAAAAATTGTTAACAAATGTGTTTTTAAAGTATTATTAACTGCTTTCTTCATGCCCCTATAACATTTTGTTTATTTTTTATAGTAATTATGTTAATTCGGTTCTAGTATACTTACTATATCAATAAACCCTAAGTTTTCCAGAATAAAGCTGATTTCAAATATTCTGGCCTTTGGTTCCTAATAATTACAGGTGTACATTTTATACTGTGAAGTCTCTTTCTTATAATTATAGTAGGTAGCTCAAAGTAAAAGTCTTTACTACTAGCTGTGTGAGCTCTGGAAAAGTTACTTAATTTCTTTGTGTCTCAGTTTCTTACCTGTATAAGGAAGACAATGTTATCTACCTTTTTTCTTTTTTCTTTTTTTTTTTTTTTTGGTCTCCCAGGCTGGAGTGCAGTGGTGAGATCTCAACTCACTGCACCCTCCACCTCCTGGGTTCAGGCACTTCTCCCACCTCAGCCTCCCGAGTATCTGAGACTAGGCATGCCACCATGACTGGCTAATTTTTTGGTATTTTTAGTAAAGACCAGGTTGGCCAGGCTGATCTCAAACTCCTGGCCTCAAGGGATCCTCCCACCTTGGCCGCCCAAAGTGTTGGGACTACCGGTGAGAGCCACTGAGCTTGGCCTGTTGTCTGTCTTTTAGGGTGGTTATATTTGCTCACTCACTTGTTCGAGAGCTCTTGAAGCCTGGAACATACAATATTCATCCTCATAGCCTCAAGAGCCAGCAAAATGCCTTAGATATATTAGTAATAACACTCTTTGAATTAATTTTTTAATGACTTAGGAGAGAATTACAAGAACTAAGTACAAGTTCTAAGTATCAAGACACACTAGGATGTAAAAGTGATCCTTTTCAAAAAGTGAATTTGGAACCCCAGATATTTTTCTATGTAAGAAATATTTTGACCAATGTTTTTGCATTTTTATTTGTGTTTTTTTTTCTAAATGTTATAATCCTTCCAACAGTGTGTATATCACTTTCTGCACCTATGAATACAACAGGGCAGTAAATCCAAAAGCAGCAGAAAAATAAACACCAGTTTTAGATGTAACAGTATTACTAAATGATAACATCCACAGTAGGGACTGGTTTATTCACCTTTACAGCCTTTTACCAGAGTGATCAGAATTGAAGCTCTTCATTTGTGCGTAATTATTAACAACAATGACTTGTGTTTTCAAAGTTTTCTAAAACTCCCCTTTTCCTTTCTGCTGATAGTTTAAGAAATCAAATTAACTTAAAATGAAGGGACATAAAAGAGGTCCTGAGAAAATAAAGCAGGAATTGGGTCAACTTTAGTTTATCAATTAGGGAACAAAATCCTAAAAGTACTAAGGATGGAAAATCTTCGTATTAAATGCTTATTTAAAACATATAGATTGGCTGTAAGTGGAAATGTATTAACAAATTAAGGTGAGACATGTTGAGTTCAATGAAGAAAAGACGATCACTATGGGGCTCTCTTTTTTTCTTACTACTTGTTTTAATTCTGGACTGAATCAATTTACTTCCTACTATGAAAGATAAAATAAATTAGTACAGCACACGACCTCCTGACTTCCTTCCTCACTCCACTTTCTAAAATTTGTTATTTCTATTGTTATAAGCTTTACACAGTTAAGGTTTATAAAGCTTATGTGCAGATTATTAAAAAAAAAAGGAACAAACAAAATACTCCTTTAAACAGCTGTAATGAGGTAGTTGACATCCAAATATATTGTATACTTTGAAGGAATACAATTTGATAAATTTTGACATGAGTGTACACTTAATAAATCGTCATTATAATCTAAATGGGGAACACATCCGTCACCCCTGAAGGTTTCCTTGTGCCCTTATTTTATCCTTCTGACACTTTCCTGTTGCCCCACCCAATCAGCTGGTATGCTTTTTGTCACTGTCGCTTAGCCTGCATTGTCTATAATTTTATATTTACAGTCATGCGCCTTATAATGACATTCTAGTCATTAGGACATTTAGTCGTTTAGCATATAGGATGGTGTTCCCATAAGATCACAATGGAGCTGAAAAATTCCTACTGTCTAGTGACATATGGCCATCCTAACTTTGTAGCAGAATGCATTGCTCAGGTGTTTGTGGCGACACTGCTGTAGACAAACCTGCTGTGCTGGTAGACTTACAAAAATGTAGCACATATAATTGTGTACAACATATAATACTTGATAATGATAATAAATGAGTATGTCACTGGTTTGTGTATTTACTATACTTTTTATTGTTATTTTACAGTATCCTCCTAATTTTTAAGAAAATAAGTTAACTGCGAAACAGCTTCACGCAGGTCCTTCAGGAGGTATTTTGGGAGAAAGCATTTTTATCACAGGAGATGACAGTTTCGTGCATGTTATTACCTCCAGAGGCCTCCCACTGTGACAAAATGTGGAGGTGGAAGGCAGTGATGTTGATTATTTTAACCCTCTGTAGGCCTAGGCTAATGTGTGTGTTTGCCTTAGTTTCTAACCACAAAAGTTTAAAAAGAAACAAAAAAGCTTACGGAGTAAAGGTATAAAGAAAGAAAATATTTTGTACAGTTGTACAACGTGTTTATGTTTTAGGCTAAGCATTACTACAAAAGGGTCAAAAAGATTGTAACATTTTAAAGTAGTAAAATAAAAAAGCTACAGTAAGCAAAGGTTAATTTATTACTGAAGAAAGAAACATATTTTTTTAACACATTTAGTGCAGCCCAAGTGTCGAGTGTTTATGGTTTATTGTAGTGTACAGTAATGTCCTAGACCTTAACACTCACTTGATATTCACTGACTCACCCAGAATAACTGCTAGTCCTGCAAGCTCGATTTATGGTAAGTGCCCTATACAGGTAAACCACTTTTTACCTTTTATACCATATTTTTACTGTGACTTTTCTATGCCTAGACATGTTTAGATATACAAGTACTTACCATTGTGTTACCATTGTCTATTGTATTCAGTACAGTGATGTGCTCCACAGATCTGTAGCCTAGAAACAACAGGCTGTACCATACAGCCTAGATGTGTGGTCAGCTAAATCATTTAGGTGTGTGAGTACACCCTATGATGTTTGCACAATGATGAAATCACATAGGGATGCATTTTTCAGAATATGTCCCTGTTGTTAAGTGATGCATGTGTGTATATGGGATCATACAGTATACATGCTTTATTTGCCTTCCTTCATTCAACACATTTATTTATTTATTTATTTTTGTTTGTTTTTGAGATGGAGTTTTGCTCTTGTTGCCCAGGCTGGAGTACAGTGGCGTGATCTCGGCTCACTGCAAACTCTGCCTCCCGGGTTCAAGAGATTTTCCTGCTTCAACCTCCCAAGTAGCTGGGATTGTAGACACCCACCACCATATCCAGCTAATTTTTTGTATTTTTAGTAGAGATGGAGTTTTACTATGTTGGACAGGCTGGTCTCAAACTCCTGATCTCAGGTGATCCACTTGCCTCGGCCTCCCAAAGTACTGGGATTACAGGTGTGAGCCACCACGCCCAGCCTCAACACACTTACTTTAAAATCCATGCATGTTAGTGCATGTATCAATAGTTGATTCCTTTTTATTGCCGAGTAACAGCACATTATGTGAATATATTACATGTTGTCCATCCATTCACATGTATATTAACATTTGAGTAGTTTCCAGGTTTTAACTATGGTATATCAGAACACCCATCTGTGATAATATTTTGGTATGTCTTTTGCATACAATTAACATTTTTTTTTTTTTGGCTCTGAAACACATATTTACAAAATTATTTTAGATTATTCACTTTTAAATGATACCTTATTTTTGGCTCTAAACAAAAGAGTCAGCCTTCCTAATTTGTGCTATTACTACCACTAATTAATCATTTAAAAAATGCTACTGATTTGCTTAAAAATATTTGATGACTCACTACCCACTGGTGGGATACAATAACCTTTTTAAATGATACAGTGTGTTTTCTTCTCTTTGCTCTGTGTAATTTTCCTTTCTATCACAAATTCCCTCATCCCAAGAAGGTAACCAAAGCTTCTTTTGCCCCCTGTGAAGCCCAAATGTGAAGTTTCCATACAATTTATACTAATGTCCAAGTTTTCAAAGCTTATGCATACTGAAGGGGTTTTAGGGAGAATTGTTTCAGAAGGAATGGTTTAGAGGCAGGAGTTATTTGGTTGGGGACATGAAATGGCTGGACCTAGAAATATTTAAGAGGCCTTACCCCATGCGTAAAAGTTGGAAAAGACACTTCCGGATTTTGAAAATACCTAAGTTCAGCTATCTGATCCCATGCAGTGCTTCTCATGACTACACATGGGACTGTGTGTTGAAGAATGTCAAAGAGGACTGAGCGGTAAGACCTGTGGGAGCCACGCCAAAAGATTTCAAGGCCAAGTCTGACAATGAAGCATGGACAGAGGTGTATCACAGGCAACTACTAAGCAAAGGATGTATGAGGTCCTTTCCTCTAATGTTTGTCACTATTTAAAACACCAAACGTTTTGCATTATCCTAAAGGTGGAAGTAGGGCATCCCCCAAACATGATTGAAGTAGAATTCTCCACCGGTTAGACATCTGAGGCATTGAAGCATTTATATGCATTTCAAAAAACAAAGGGAAAATGATATTTCTTTCATACTAATGTTGTGGATTAAAAGTCACACCATCAAGCCTGGGTGCAGTGACTCACACCTGTAATCCTAGCACTTTGGGAAGCCAAGGAGGGAGGAACGCTTGAGCCCAGAAGTTCGAGGCCAGCCTAGACAACATAGTGGAGATTGCAATTCTACAAAAAATAAGCAAATAAATGGCAAGTCAGGCATGGTAGTGCGTGTCTGTGTTCCCGGCTAATTGGGAGGCTGAGGTGAGAGCATCACTTTAGTACTGGGAGACTGAGGTTGCAGTGACCCATGATGTGCCCATGCACGTGACCCGTGGAGTGCCACTGCACTCCAGCCTAGGCGACAAAGTGAGACCCTGTCTCAAGGAAGAAAAAAAAGTCACACTGTCTAGATTCATTCGGTATAATTAATAACCTGTCTGGCTACAAAGAGCAGAAATCTCAACCAACAGCAGTTTAAACAAGCATAGATTTTTCTCACATGATAGACATCAGTGTTAGAGATTAGCCGCTGGCACTGGTTCAGCTGATCTGCAATGTCTCCCACCAACTTAGCATGCTGGCTCTATTCTCCTGCTGGTGTTTTAAGTCTTATGGCCACAAGATGGGCCATGACAGATAAAGACATTGTGTAAAGCTCAGGACAAGAGAAAGAAGCCAAAGGGGGCTGTAACACTTCCATTTGCTCACTTCATGGGAAAGCAGAAGCTTTTCTTGAAACTTCCCAGAGATTCCCACTGGTGTCTCAGTTTCAAGAACGGTTTCACCTGACCACATCTAACTGTGATGCTGGGATAGTCAGCACGTATCTTCTTTGTAGGCTTTAGTAGAAATAAGACAAGTGAGAAGGGGGTTGAGATTAGGGGTTTTTCAGCTGATCCACAGTATCTTCCATACCCTGAAATTCCCGAGTGGTCTGGTGAGTCTAGAAGTCCCTCCACAGTCTAGCCTTGACTTAACTTTCTAGTCCTGACTTCTATACTTCTATTTAATCTAACAGGGATTCTTTTTTCCAGCTGGGGTCCTTCATTGTCCTTCTGATTCTGCATAAGCATCCTTGCCTCTGCTACACACGTCTGATCCTTTCCTTGATATATTTTCGCACGCCTCCTCACTTCTCATCATTTATTCTTCCCTACCTGCTTGAAATGGTTTGGCTCTTTGTCCGCCTCTAAATCTCATGTTGAATTGTAATCTGGTCTGTAATCCCCAGGTGTCGAGGGAGGGACTTGGTGGGAGGTGATGATTGGATCATGAGGGCGGGCTTCCCATGCTGTTCTCGTGATAGGGAGTCTCACGAGATCTGATGGTTCTATAAAGGGCAGTTTCCCCCATGCTTGCTCTTCTCTTACTCGCCTGCTTCCTCGCAGAGAATGTACCTGCTTCTCCTTCGCCTTCCACCGTGATTTTAAGTTTCTTGAGGCCTCGGAGCCAGCCATGTGGAACTGTGAGTCAATTGAGCCTTTTTCCCTTATAAATTACCCAGTCTGAGGCATTTCGTTATAACAGTGTGAAAAAGGACTAATACCCTGCTGAAATCTTTCCCACTATTATACCTTACACTGATTTTTATGTTTTTAAAAATGAACTAGTGGAATATCACGTAAAATAATTGATATTTTTGTAGCTTTTAAATTTTAGAGTGTAACTAATATGCACATGTTTTATGAAAAAGAAATAAATTTAGAGTTGCTCTGAAATACTTAATCATTTTAAACAGTAAAATCACAGGGCTCCTAAAAGTTTCTGCTTCATATAGGAGGACGTTAAGATTACTTTCACCTTCCCAAGGGACCTACTGGGAAAGAGAATGAAGATGCTAGTATCAAATTTTTATCTTATAAATCGGTGAATCGTGGTCACAAGCCTAATTAATTTGAAGATTTCTAGGCCCAATTCTTAAACGTAATCCAAGTAAGCCTATAATTTGCATTTTTTATGAGAGGCCCCAGGTTATGTTGATCTAGTTGATTTCCTGATCACACTTTAGAAGCCACCATCACAGAGAGAGTGGGATAATTAGAAAAGCCACAGCTTCAACCATTAGAGTGAAAATAAGAGTCGCAGCACCTGTGTGACTGAGTCTAACAAGCAGGGACTGTGACTCCCCGTGATACTTCAGGATAGACCAAAACTGGTGGAACAAGGCCAATGTGAGAGACGGACTATGGACTAAAAGATTTTTTGGCCATTTTGTATAATGTATAGTTCTTATTTTAGAGATGGATATTAAGCCATTTCTCTCTTTTTTAATCTTAAATACATTTACAGAGTTTTAACAAGTAAATATGGACTTCCATTTCCACCGGTAGGACAGACTGGATATCCCGAGACATTTTAGTGTCCCTAAAAATGTTGAATACAAATATTAAAATGATAAGTGCCTAGATAAGAAGGGCAGGAAGGTAATGGAATTCCTTATAGGTCAGAAATAAGAAATTACAAAATCTAAGATGTTACCAACCATCAACCATGGAATATAGCTTTAGCCCTGAGAAAATCTGTTAAAACTTCATTGGTCTGAACAGATAGAGCAAAGGAGACTAAGCCTGAGGTACAGTAGAGTGGGAGGAGATAACAGGGACCTGAAAATGAAGCCTGAGTCCCCAAAAGGGAACAGTATCATGTGGTTAACTTGGAGGAAACCTGCTTTGCAGAGGAAGATCATAGAGTACATGTATGTCTCAGCATAGTCTCTGAATGAAACAGTAAAAAAATATATATTCATTGAGAATTTCCAATCATATGCATTTTGGGATCAAATTTCACAACTCTTATATGGGCTAAACACACTCAAGCTAGATAGGTAGGGCTTCCTCCCAAAAACATTGTCACCTAGGTAAAACAACTGCAAGCATATCTAAAAGAAAGCAATTTAAACACAGGCTTCGACAATTCCTACCGACAGTATTTCAAAAAACACAAGCCCACAATAAAAATCACAATCACGAGAGAGTCAAAGCAAAATCACATTCTACGAAGACTTTATATATTGGAACGATCAAAAACATATATAAAGCAATCTTATTTTACATAGTTAAAAGATAAAAAAGATAAAGGATTTAAAAAATCATATAGAACTACAAAAATAAAACAATAAAACTGCAATCAGAGTCTCAGTGGACATGTTTAAAAAAGATTAGATACAACTCAAGAGGTAACAGATGACCTGGGTGATAAAAAAAAGTAACGTGGAACCCAGCATAAAGACACAAAGATGTAAACTGAGAGCGTACTGAGAGATACTTTCTTATCTCCTCTCTATATGCATTTTTGTCTTACTCCACCCGTGTCTCTGTCCCAGGCTGCCGACTTGTATGAACTTTATCCCGTGCCCTACACTTCTGGTTGGGAGCAATTAATAAAAGCCCTGGTAGAGGATTGGAGGGAGGAAAAATAATAAAGTAAGGATAGTTAATCTTCTCTACCTCTCTGCAAATTGCCTTAGTCTAGCTTTGTCTTTCCATAGAAGGTCACTGCTTATCTCAGTGTGGTCTGCAATACATAATTCTCTGTCCTTTTGAGTTCTAGGAACCACTCCACCCCCTCATTCTTTAGGGCCTAGGAATGGTAACCGATTCACTGTTGCTAGACGGCGTTGCTGTATGCCTCATGGTTCCCTTTCATTTGTTCAGCTTTTAATAGATACTATTTATGCAACCTCTTTGAATTTGTCTAATATGAATGTGCCAATTATTTTCCTATTAATATTAAGAGAAATGAATGGTAGAGTGACACAGTCTAATATGGTTATAATTGGAATTCTGTGAGAAAATGAGGGGAAAACATGAAAAATATACATAAAAATACAAACACATAAAAACTGATAAATACCCAGAACTCATGAAAGATGATAATTCTCAGATATGTGAAGCAAAATGAATACTAAAGATAAGTTCAATTTGCATATAACTGGCACTGAAAAAAATGAAAAAGATCTCAAAAGCTGTCAAAGTAAAAAATAGATTATACATAAATAAAGAGCAGTTAGATATGTTTCTTCTTAATGGCAACAAAAGACGCTCGAGGATTGTGGAATAATTTAAAAGAGTGAGAGAAAGTAAGTATCAACTTAGAGTGGGAGACTTGGGAAAAACATATCAAGAATTGGAGTGAAATAACGCTGGATTCCGACAATTAAAAACGGAGAAAATTCATTACTAAACAGACTATACTAAAGGCAGTTTTAATTAATGTGGTCAAGGAAAAAAAAATGCTTGAAAAAAGTTGAGAAGCAAGACAAATAGTGCAGAAAATAATAGAACTGTGGCTAAGCCTAAACTAGTATCAGACATAAATTGACAATGATACATCTAATTTGTAGTGTTAAAATGGGTAGATTTTTAAATCTTGAACAGCAATGGCATATGATTTGGGAAGTGTCTATTGCAGTGTACTAAATAAAGCTTCATCTATTGTAAGAACTGCAGTTAGTGTTTAAGAGTTCATGCACATAGGCTAGGTTTGTATTTCCATAGTAGAGATTTAAGGCAATCATGAGTGGGGTGGTAATTCAGGGGAAAAACAATAACATGAAATTTGTTGAATCTAGACAAGTACCTTATAATTTGCAGAGTTGTCTTATCCTAGCATCCATAAAGGAAAGTGAAACCGTATAAAGCCCACATGGGCTGAGAGACCGAGGAGCTGCCTTTCTCAGGTTATTTGGGAGGGGTCCCAAGACACTTCTTTTCCCAGTTATACATCCCTTCTTTCCATTCCTATGTAGAACAGGCAACATGGTGATAACTCAGAATGGAATTATGCACCACAGCAAGGGTTCTCTTACTCCACTTCAGGGTTTTCTTCAATTGAAATCGATTTCTGTCTATGTTTTATGCTGTTTTGTACCACACCAGACTACATTTTATGGGCAAAAAAGAAAGATCATGGAATTTACTCATTGATTTGCTATTAGGGCCTATTCTGAAAAATACAATGAATTCTGCTTCTTTGCAATGCTGGGCCATTCCAGATAGTCAGTTTGGTTTCATCCTGGTTTGAATGCTTCCTATGGACAGGGTTTGATTTCTTCCAATAACCCTCTTGGCACATGCTCAATGACTGGCTGGCTCTTCACTTACCTTGTTTTTTCTCAGTGCTCTATTAGGCCCAGAATTCAAAGGCCTGACTCTTACTTTCTTTTCAACAGAAATAACTGACTTTGCTCCCTGTGTTTCAAGGGCAATATAAGTAGTTTAATAACCTAGAAAGGTTTTCATCATTTCTTTCACTCAATACTTTATCATTACCCCTGGGATATAAAAAAAATAGACTGTTTTCACATTGATTTTCTTTGCTCAGAGCAGAATTCAGTCTTTGGTCTTACTTCAGAGACAAGTCTAGTTCCCTGTGCATCCAATTGCTTTGCTGGAATCCTAGCAGCGTTGAGTTCAGGAGTAGCATCAGAGGTGTGTGGCTCTTTTGGGGACTCGGATTCGTCTGCTAAGTACAAACCTTCAGGCTGCCTGTGTGGTGCTTATTAGCATTATGCTCTGACAGAAATGGAATTTGGCCTCTAAAAATATTCATTTGTATTTCTCGAGGGAACTTTACTCCACCTAAGACCTGACTTATTTCTTTTTTCATAAGAGAATTTCCATCATATAATACAAGGTACACACAACGATTTTCCAAGTATAAATTGCTAAAACAGTGCAGCATTGAGATTGAACTCTCTTAAGTCAACCTCAGTCCATATTAATTCAACCCTTAATTCATACTAAACACATTTCTATAAAGAAGATATGATATAGATCAGGTCATAGATGACTTCCGTGCAGGATGGTATTGTTTTCAACTGTTTTGTTGATAAGTAACGCTTATACTTAGTTTTTAACCAGTGAAATTCAGTTGATAGAGCTCTGTTTTGTGGAGTGACATGGGTTTCTGTATTCCATATACAGTACTAAAGAGTTCTTTATTTTGTAAACCTGCAATATCTGCCTGGTCAGGTAACAAGAAATCCTCTTCTTTGGGAAACAGGAAAAAACATATTTCTTTAAAACTCAGAGTTGTTAAAATGTAAACAAACTTCCAGGTTTGGAAATACTTTCCCTCAGGATTTTATTTTTGTTAAAAATAGAAAAATGAACAGGAATCTAAATGTACAGCTTGATAAATTCTCATAAACTGAACACCTGTGTAGCAAATGTCCCAGTTAAAATAGAATGCTGACTTCATTTAGAAGCACCTCTTGTGACTTCTGCCAAATACTAAGCCCCTCTTTAGTCCTGAATGTATATACTATCTTGACTTCTAACATATTTTATTTTTCCTTGCCTTGGAAATATATTTAATTGGAATCATTGTGTGTGTGTGTGTGTGTGTGTGTGTGTGTGTATGGATAGATAGATATGTACATTTCTGTTGCTAATTTTGGTGTAGGATTTTGGGATCTTTGTGCATGCGCCTGTTCAAATTAGTAGTGAATAAAATGCTTTTCCAAATAGTTTTGGCCATTTACTCTCCTACAGGGAGTATAACAGTTCCTGTCACTCCATGTCCTTGACAGCACTTGGTGTACCATTCTTTCTGCTTTGGCCCTGCTGGTATATTATGTAGTAACATCTCATTAAAAATTTAACTTGAATTATCCTGATGACTAATGAAGTTTGAATAGATTTTCACTTGATTTCTTCATAGCTCTTGCCCATTTTTCTACTGTGTTAACTCTACATATTCTTACTGATTCATATGTTATTTTTTAAACCTCCTGATTGTGAGGCGTTTCTTGGTTATATGTGTTGCATGGGATATTTTGTATAGCATATTTTGATAAACAGACATTCTTATTAATATTTGTAATGTAGTTCTTGTTATTTATTTTTTCCTTTAAGGTTAATGCTTTTTGTATTTGTTTAAAAATATCTCTACTTATGGCAAGACAAGGAAGTTATTTTCCTGTATTATCATCTGGAAGTTGTATTGTTTTTCTTAGAGCTACAGGTCATCTGGAATGAGCTGCATAATTTAATGTGAAGTTTCATCTTTTTCAGTATGGGTATACAGATTACAGAAGTCTCAGTTTCCTCTTAAGCTTTTCATTCATTGATACGACACATCCATCTCTATATTATTTCCCTTGCATTAGAATATAGCAGTCATATTTTATGAGTTTGTAGTTCTCGTTTTTTTATTTAACTGGTCAGACTTCAGCAAAACTTTACAGAGTCAAAGGAGATGGGAAAAATGACAGAGGAGTAGCTGAAATTCTCTCTATTAATCCAGCTTTCTTCAGTAAAGGCCATAAAGGTGTTTTCTGACTAGCAAATTAATACCAGTTCTGCACTATATAAGTTATATTGGACTCAGTAAATCCATTTTTGGATGTCGATGACTTTTATTTTTCCTCAAAAAACACTTTCTACATCTCCATGAATAATATATATTTTTTACATTACTGAATCATGTGATTTCAATCAAGAACAATTTGACTTATAAGACAACAAATTACTGACATGACCTTTTTAATTTAAATTATTTTATGTGTGAGAATGTTTAGAACCTCTAAATACTTATAGTCTAATCAAATGTATAAGCTACATATAGAGAACTGTATCTACCTTTTTTAAAAAATGAAAATATTAGTTTTACATTGATAATACAGAATATTTTAATAGAGAGTTCTAGTCATTTGGTACAAATATTATTTCCAAAACATTGCTATAGTTGAACTTATTCCAGTCATTGTTTATTAATTTAGTAAAAGACATGGTACCATGGTTTGAATATAGTTGGCTCTCCCCAAATCATGCTGAAGTTTGGTTGTCAGTGCAGTGGTATTGGAGATGGAGGCTAGTGAGAGTTCTGGGTTATGGGGTGGCTCCCACATGAATAGCTTGTTGCCTTTCTCACAGTAGTGAGTGAGTTCACGCCCACAACAGAATGGGTTATTTCTCTTGGAAATGGATTATTCCCAAGACAGCGGATTGTTATAAACAGGCCCCATGATGGTTTTGTCTCTTCCCAAGTGTTTGCTTCCCCTTGGGCCATCTCCGTTGTGTTTTTACACAGTATGTGGCCCTCACCAGAAGCTGAACAGATGCTGGCACTGTGCTCTTTGAACTTCCCAGCCTACAGAACCATGAGCTAACTAAATAAACTTCTTTTCTTTATCAATTCCCATCCTCAGATATTCTGTTACGTTACAGCAGCACAAAATGGACTAAGATGCATGGTGAGAGCAAATTTATAGTGCTATCAAAAAATATTCTGTGTTGCAATAATATTAAAACCTCTCATCACTTGGTAAAACTAGAAAGTCTTATATTCCCCCTTTGTAGTACAACCAAATTTATGTTAATTTATTTTACATATATTCTGACATCACATTTGAGGGTGTAATTGTGATAAAATGTGACTAAAACTAATACGAAATAATGAATTAAATAATAACTAGCTTAACTTTAAGGATTGAAATACTAAGTAAAATTAGGTTGGGCACAGCCTTTTTAAAAAACATTAATGGCATCTTTATGGGTTCATTATTTTTTAAAAATATAAACTAGGTAAAATAATCTGAAAATAGAATAAAAATATATCATATTCTTTTATTTAATATAACTATATTGAAATCTGTCTTTTCAGTCCTATTTTCTTCAATGTCCCATTGTATACCTAGTAAACATTTGACTTGATTCTTACATTGAATGTGTAATGTGTCTGAAAGTAGGCATATAGTATTTCCCTCAAAATGGGTGTTCTTTTCCACATTTTTGTCCCTGTTTAGTTTGCAAGTTTAGGTCTTTTTTGACTTCTCATCTCACTTATCCACCCATTTCCAAAAGGTCACTGATTTTTATTGATTCTAATACATCATCTTCTCTGTCCCGATTGTTGTCAACTCATCTGGATCCAGCGCTGATAGCCACATAATTTCTCAGCCTTATCTTTTTCGGTCCATGTTATATACCACTGGGAGATGTGTTAAAAGTATCATTTGTATAAGGTCATATTGAGAATAAAATCTTCAAATAACTATGTTCTGAACATAAATCCTGAGGTCTTTAAAATTTACCTCTGCTCCTGTGAATGAAATCCTATGGGGACATCCTTGTCCTCAGCAATTCTTGACCCTTATGCCTCTTCTTGCACCACTTTCTCAAGCAAGCTAACCCTTTGTCTTACATTCAAGGCCCCATACTGTAGTCTTCCACTCTAGTCTTTGCCTAGCTCTAAGGCCAGATTTATGGTGGTCAAACTGAAGAGGATGAGGGGAGAGACAGACGGTGGGAGGGAGAGAGAGAAAGAGAAGAAATTGCAGTCCAAAGCTATCCTCTTCACAACATTGGCCGTGCTTTTTGTACCCCAAGTATTTAGTCATGTCACTCACTAAATCTAGGAAGCCTGAATTCATACTCAGATGAAATATGAAATACCTCTTTAGCAGGTTGAGCTAAACATACTACAGTTGTATGCATGTTCTTAGAGGGACCAAGAACTTTCTAAAGGGCTCCAGGCATAGCATGATCATCCACATCTGCAATCAAGGAAAGGCTTGTTGTTCTGTCTTCTTGGAAGCGACCCTCTTATTCAGGGCCATGCCCTTCCTAGGATTGGCAAGAACTTGATCTCCAGTGTTCCCCACATGGTCGCCTGAAGCTGTTGCCTAATCGACATCACAGCTCTGTCTCGCTCTGCCCTGTCTGGTGTCTTCCCGTTTCCCCACCCTGATTTTGATTACATTCGCTAATAAACTTCTAACATCATAAACTTCATCTCAAAGTTCTTTTTCCAGAGAATTCAACCTTGTAATGATAGTCTTATTGGAACTTGATATGTGCATTTTTCTTACATTGATCTGCCTGAAAGTGCACCTGTGGTTGGGCGGCCATACTTTTTTTCATTCTGACACTTCTCTCACCCATTCTGATTCTCACTGTGGATCATTTATTGTAGAGTTTAAGAAACTGTAGGGCTTCCTGGCCAGATTACTCTGCCTGATTTCTCAGATATTATTTATCTGGGAAACTTTCCATCCAGCACAGGAGCTTAAGAGTGGCATTATCTTCTCGCCTTAATTTCCAGAGATTCTTTCTGTACTGGGAATCCTAGAACATACTAATCCTAGGATATTTAAAGTTGCATGGTCTGTCTTGTTTTCATTTAATTATTGTGAATACCTGGAATCTTTCTAGGTCCTGGTTTCTCTTGCTTAATCCAGTCTTTATCTCTAACTGCCCCTTATTTGATCAACATGTACTAGGGGCTCTGATAGCCAGCTCAGCTCCTGATCCTTGAGGCAACATCCTTTTTCTATTTGAACTTCAGTTCTGTTCTTCAGTCATGACTGGATGTTTCTTGCCCTCTGGTCTCAAAATTCTCTTGGCTTTTATTCCTTGATCCACTTACCGGTTTTATCACTTTACCGTTGTTCCTCATGGCTTCCCATCAAGCCATGGGTATTAGGCGGCCATGTAATTTATTAGATTCTGGTTTTGCCCAAATACTGGGAATGCTTTAAGAAGAATCAAACCATTTCATTATTTGGATAGCCATGGGTACCTTATCAAGCAGATTAAAAGGATATGTTACCCGTCCTTTAGAAGAGAACAGCTAAAACTTTGTTGTGGATTATGGATTTAGCATAAAGAAAAACAACTGGGCATAAATTAAGAGTAAAAGGGAAAATTAATGGAAATTTCACTTCACATAACTTAAAACGTGGCTGTTTCAATAAATGAAACTGAAGTTTCTCCTGGATCTCAGAATTCAACCTGTATTTAAAATATATAATGTATTTACCTACTATTTGGTTTAAATGAACTTTTTGGGCTAGCTTGGTAAATGTTATAATCTTTACTATTTTCTACAGAGAAAATATTTTCTAATTTAAGTTGGAGCTATCTCTGCAGCAGTTTCTCTACAGTTGTACATAGATGCTTTCACTATAAAATGAGCTAATGCATAAGATACTACTCTATACCATAATAAAGAGGGTAATACTTTGAAAAAAAACTGGACTTGAAAAAAGGGCCAATTTGAAATATAGGAGTCATCACTATAATCCTGCCTAACAGGGCTTTACAAAAGTCATTTTACATAGGATTATGGTGATGACATTTTGTAATGTCAAATGGCAAATGGTTAGAAGTAAATAAAAACAAAATTTTTTTCTGAAATAGAAAACAAAATTTTATCTATGTATCATCTATCTATCCCTCATCTCTCAGTTCACAAAATGAGGTACTTTGGCTGGGGTATGTGGCAGAGTGGAGTGGAAGTCGTGATAACAATATTCATTTAATGACCCATTCTCTTCTATTGTCCACTACTGTAAAGAATGCAGGCTTCCTGAGGAAAAGTTTCATGAGAGTAAAATAGAGAATACCACCAAGAAGTAGTAAAGAGAGTAGAAGCTCCTTGTTTCTACCAGAAAGCAAACCCATTGTAAGGTGCCATGCGTTATCTACATATCTATCCTAGAACACTTAAAATTTATTAAAGTCATGATGCAAAACACCAATATTCTACAAAATGTACTGTGCAATTTTATTCTCATAATGGAGCATTTAGTGAGTCTTAGTCTGTTATCTTAACAGTAGACAGCATCATATCAAGAAGTAGAGGGGGAAATTCCATGTTGATATTAACAGATCAGTGTTATTTCTTGAAATAGAAGAAACACATAATAGAGGTAAATCAATTTTATTCTTAAAAATATATTCAGTTTTTGGAAATATTTATTAATCTTTCTAATGGGTTACTGAAGGCAATAAACCCACTTTTATTTTTTTATTTAGGTGTACATTTCCTGCTGGCTGTCAAACAAAATTTCTCTACATAGTCATGAACTACTTCCGCGTACTTTAGATTTGTATTAAACTTCAGATAATACATTGTCATATATATGATATATATGTGTATATATATATAAAAGAAAGATATATATACAATTTTATTTTTGAGACAGAGTCTCACTCTGTCGCCAGACTGGAGTATAGTGGTGCGATCTCAGCTCACTGCAACCTCTGCCTCCCAGGTTCAAGTGATTCTCATGTCTCAGCCTCCAGAATAGCTGGGATTACAGGCACCCACCACCACATCTGGCTGATTTTTGTATTAGTAGAGACGCAGTTTCACTATGTTGACCAGACTGGCTTGGAACTCCTGACCTCAGGTGATCCGCCCGCCCCAGCCTTCCAAATTGCTGGGATTATAGGCAGAAGCCACCGTGCCTGGCAATATTTAACTAACATATTTAGCACATTGTTAGCCCCTCACCAACTCATGGCCTAAGGCTTTCACTTGTTTTGCTGTTTATTTCCACAAAATAGATTAAACTTTATTCATATAATCAGAACTGCCACTTGTGAACAGATACAGGACAAAATGTCATCCCATATAATTTCAAGCATAATATTCCTGAACTTTAGAAAACTTTTAATGGGATTTAATTTTTCTCTCTGAACTGTCGATGTGGTGTTCTCATTCTGTCAAAGGCATAGTTAAAATGAATGTAGTGTCCATTGTATAAAGTTTAAAGAAATGTATCAGTTTTAGTTTTAAATGCCAATATTTATCTATGAAGTTCAGGCTTTTGAAGTGATTTAAATTAATATTGAACAATTGTAAACATTAAGTTGTATGATGGCGTGTAAAGTGCTCCGAAAGTCTTTTAGGAGATAAGTAAAGAGTACATTTGGAAGACCACTGAGCTAAGGAATGCTTGTGCTTGTCTTCAAAAATCTACATGAGTGTTATCTCTATCTTTTGTGAATTGAGAAACATAGCATTATGTGCATTTCATTTCTGCCTTTCTAACAAGTACAAGAATAAAAAACTAAGAGTTACTCATTCTCTTTTTATCTTGAGGAGAGCACATACGCAAGAGACCTTAAAATCTTGACAGTGAACACTTTTCATTAATTTTTTTGTTGCACTGAAAAAACAAAGTAACTCACAGTTAACAAAAAATGAAAATAAAAAACCTACCATTGTGATCTGCAGAAGAATCTTGGAAAAGCAGTAAAAGGTAATGAGATTTCATCAGGATTAGGGGCAGCAGAGAGCCAGGAGAAGAAGCTTTAAGAACAGTCTTTGTAAGTCCATAGAAAAGTAAAATAACCTTCATAAGAGGCAACAGTTAACAAATAGCTGCTGTGTTAAGAAATGAAGGTAGGAGAAGTCGTCTTGAGAACAGAGATAAAAAGCTTTTGTAATATCAAGAAACTTTGTGGATAGATGACTAGAAGGAAATAATTTTTTTAAGGTAAATGATTAGAAATAAATTAGTGATGTGTAAAAATGGCTGAACTACTAGCCAGATAATTTGAGTTCTAATGTAGACACTCATTCCTTGGAAAAGTTGGCAAAGTCATCGACTTTCTCTGAGATCTAGCATTCCTGTCTCTCAAAGCACATTGATTTCAAGGAGGAACAATATGGTCAGGCTTGACTCAGAGTATCGTGGAAATCCTAGAGGCTCAAGCACAACTTCAGTGACTTGTGACATGGCCATTTAGACTTCTTCACAACTCATCTTCTCCTTGTTGGCTTCTTTCTCTATTATACCTTCTTCATTTACTACTACCACATTTGATTTCTGTCAACAGGTCTGAGAGTCAAAATTCCAAAATTGAACATTTAATTAGTCTGTTAGATACAAAAGAAAACATAAGACTATGATGCCTGAAGTGTGAGGTAACTCAAGAAACGGAAATTAAGCAAAAGGATTGTTAGTGCCTGATTTGCTCCAAAAGAGGTGGTGGGTATCAAAAGATCACATTTCAGAGACTTACCTTGTACAAGGCAATAGATTAAATAATCTCTTAGCTCCTTTATAGTTCTAAAATGTATATATATATTAATATTTTCAAAGTTTTATTGCATTGCTAGAGCGTACCCGCAATAGTTCTGGTAGTTTTACCATGATTTAAGTAATGCAATTATAGTCATATGAAAATTTTACAAGCCCACATATTGCCTATTTCTTATGTGATGTGTCTATATATGTAGGTATTGTGTCAGATAAGTGGTTCTTTGACAGCACAGCCATAGAGGTTATACAAACTACAAACTTTCTGTATTAAAATGTCTTCAAAAATTCAGTGGAAGTAAATTTGTTCATTCCTTCATTCCTTTTTTTTTGAGATGGAGCCTTGTTCTGTCACCCAGGTTAGAGTGCAGTGGCACAATCTCGGCTCACAGCAAGCTCTGCCTCCCGGGTTCACGCCATTCTCCTGCCTCAGCCTCCAGAGTAACTGGTACTGCAGGCGCCCATCACCGTGCCCAGCTAATTTTATTTTATTTATTTATTTATTTTTAGTAGAGACCATGTTTTGGTTTCACCATGTTAGCCAGGGTGGTCTCGATCTCCTGACCTCGTGATCCGCCCGCCTCGGCCTCCCAAAGTGCTAGGATTACAGGCTTTGTTCATCCTTTTAAAAATACATTCGTGATTTTTTGTTTTGTTTTGTTTTGGTATTTGAAATCTACTTTGAGTCCTTTGTTGAATTATTTCAGTTACTTTACTTTTTAATTCTATAATTTCCATTTGTTTTTTGGTTATAATCTGAATTTCTATATTAATATTCTCCAGTTATTGAGTCATTGTCATAATACTTTAATTCTTTAGATATAGTTTCTTTTCTCTATGTACATGTTTGTAATAGCCTTTTTGCAGTCTTTGTATTGGTTTGACTTGTTTCTTTGCAATTTTTTTTTTTTTTTTTTTTTTGAGACCGAGTCTCGCTCTTTCACCTAGGCTAGAGTACAGTGGTTGTGATCTTGGCTCACTGCAGCCTCTAACTCCCAAGTTCAAGTGATTCTTGTACCTCAGCCTACCAAGTAGTTGGGATTACTGGCGCGCACCACCATGCCCTGCTAATTTTTGTATTTTTAGTAGAGACAGGCTTCATCATGTTGGCCAGGCTGTCCTCCACCTCCTGACCTCAAGTGATCCACCTGCCTCTGCCTCCCAAAGTGCTGGGATTACAGGCGTGAGCCACTGCACCCAGCTGGTTTTTTGCAGACATGGAATTATTTTTGTTGAATACTGGACATTTTAAAAAATATATTGCAGCAACTTTAGATTCTGAAGGTTTTCTGAGAGTAGTTGTTGTTTGCTTGTTTAGTAACTTGGCATGGATTAAATTTCTGATTTCTGTCATCCTCACAATGTGTGAATAATGTTCCTGCTCAATTTAAAATGTTTTATTTATAAGCTTCAATTTCCTGGGATTTTCCCCTTGTCTGCATAACATACTATTTTGTCAAAGATTAGTCAGAGACTGTGTTTAAACACCTCAAACCAATAAGTCTTCCATGCTATTTTGGTAGATCATTGTTGGCTGGTAACTCATTCAAACTACAGGGCATTTTCAAGTCCTCTTTGACTTTTACTTAATGCTGGTGTTTCTTTTTCACACACAGTAGAGATGTACAGAAGGTTCGAGTCCATTCCAGTCTCTGATGATGCTTACTTGCACAGCCCCTGGACAACTGGCAGTATACAGAGGGCTCATCAAGTCTTGTGTGGATGTCTTCACCCCAAGAGAATTTCTGTTGAATATCAGGCTAGTCCACCGGTTAGTTATTTGTTCAAAACTAGGCTTTCCTCTTCACTGGTCACTGAGATTGCCACTTCAACAACGACATTCTAAACCAAGTGGTCTCTCTCTGCAGAGGTAGCAAAGCTTTTGCTTTTTGTAATCTTCCCTGTCTTAACTGAACTTCTGCTCTGGCAAAAGTTGGGGGTGGGAGGTTTTGGGGCCCTAGGTCTGAACTGCATTGACTAATGCTGTTCTTACCTGAGGTTCAGTAGTTTTCATGAATAAATGCACTGTTTTGGAAAGTTTGTTTTTGAAGTGTTAAAAACGCTTGTTTTGAGAGTTATCTAGCTTTATAGTTAGATAACATACTATACTTATGTTATTGAGATGTTTCACTGAACTCAATTCATTATGTCAGTCAGCCCCCTTAATGATATTTTAAGTCATTAAATAAGTTTTTTAAAAAAAATCCTAATTTGAGAAAAAACATTTTTAATTAGAATATGTATTATATAATTATTAATCATATATTCTGTCATTCAAAAATTAGCATTTAAAGTTGTGAAATACAATTTGGGAGATGTTAGCATGTAACTAACATTTAAAGCCGTAAAACAGAATACAGTCACTTGGGAAATGAGTATATATAAAAAGAGAGATTCTAGAATTGAGCCCTGGAACATTTGAATGTTCTGTGGTTGATGAGTTAATGTGTAAACAGCAAAGAAAGCAGATAAAGAGTGGACACTGATGTATGAAAAGAACAAGGAGAGGTGTCCTATAAACCCAGTTGGGGGAAAATTGTTTCAAGAAGGAGGGAATATACAACCAGGTCACATCTTGCTGTAGTCCAAATAAGGTGAGAACTTACAGTTGTACACTAGATTTGGTCACCTAGTGGTCAATGGAGATCTTCACAAACGTTATTTCAATGGATTGAGATTGATAGAAGTCTTGCTGGAGTAGATTCAATAGCAAGGAAAGAAGAAAAAATGGTTCTAGCAAGTATAAGTAAATTTGATGACATTCTTTTAGGAGAAGAAAAACAATGACAATGGTATAAAAGGAGAATCACATAGCACCAAGAAAGATTTTATCTGATATAAAGCTAGGAAATAAAACATAATTATGTGCTAATTGTAAGATCTAACCAAGAAAGAAAAACTGTGATAATTGAACAGATAGGGGGCAATTGCTAGTGCAGTGTTTCTCAGACCTTACAGTGCAGCACAATCACCTGGAAGGCTTGTTAAAATACAGATTACTGGGCTCCCTCATAGAAGTTTTGATTCATAAACCTGGTCTAAGGCCTGGGAGTTTGCGTTCCTATCAAGTTGCTAAGTGCTATGGCTGCTGTTGGTCTGTGGTTTGATAACTACTGTGCTAAAACCATATCCTTGCCCAGTTTCTTTCTCTCTCTCTCTCTCTATATATATATAAAATATATATATAAAAATATATATAATATATATATAAAATATATATTATATGTTATATAATAGTCCTGTTATATATGTATATAAAAAAACATTAGAGGACTTTACTCTGGATAAAGAAGAAAATGTAGTGGAAATTCACAGGGGCCCGCAGGGTTATGGGAGAATTGGCTTGGAATAGGAGTTCATCCATAATAATAGAAGGCAAGTCATTTGGTCACAGTTACAGGAGATATTACATGTGACAGTGAGACCTTGTGTAAGTTCCCTTCTTATTGCTTCAATTTTCTAGATGCAATAGAGTATAAGGTCATTATCTGAGAGTGGTGATAGGAGAAGAGGTGTTGGATATTTGAGGAGAGAACCAGAGCGTAAACAGAGTGGAACATTTGGTGGATTCTCTCAAATAGATAAACTTGTGTTCCTAAAATAAATACATCATTTTTATTCATATAATACTAAAAGAACAGATTTCAATGAATCACTAGCTTTTAAGTCAGCAATTCTTATTTATTTCAGATAGACTTTAACATTTAGATTTGTTAGATTTTATATTTCCCATCCTGAATTATCTCCATCTGCTCAGCAGAGAACAAGGAATAATTATTATTTCTGCATCACATTTTGTACAGTCTAGGTTTCACAGTGGGTTGTAGAGGTCTGTGTGAGTTGTTGTCATAATCATGATGTGAATATTGTTTCAAAAGTATAAAGATTTTTGAAATATAGCTTGAAAATTCCAGGTTAACCAAGACATTCGAGAATAAAGGAAGTGTTGCCATGTTATTTATGTATCATTTTACTTATTCATATTTTCAGCGCACTTATTTCTATTGACATATTAAAATCCTATGCCGAAAAGAAGACACGGTGAAAACCACAGTAGTTCTCCAAAAGGAAACAGGAGTAATAGTAAGCAATCAAATGAGTTGATTGCTGCTAGTGGCTACATATACTAATTGTCTGTTTCCTGTGCTATTGAAACACTTTCCAGATAGCTATTCTTCTTCTTTCCAGGTGTGTTCATTTTATCATCTCATAGTGATCGTTTAATACAAAGACAACTAATGAGCTTGCAGTATATATTCTACAACCTGTTCACTATTATTAGCTTCTGTTTTAACTTAGGAATGATATACTACCACATTAGTAGACATAAAATTATGAATTTGGCAAAAGTAAAATTATAATTGTGGTAAAATACAGGTTGGTTATTTGCAGAGTATATCAATTAACTTATGTAACACACCATAAAAATTAGTTTTTAAAAACAACCCTTTATCTCAAAGGTTTGGGGGTAGAATTTTGGGTTGAATTCCTCTGCATTTGTTCTGGTCTAGGTTGATTTCATTCATGGGTCTGCAGTTAGCTGCTAGTCTGGCTCGTTGCTAGCTGCCTGGCTTGTCTCTGCCCGCTGTGGTCTTTGATTTTCCTGTAAGCCAGAGTTTGATCACATGACGATGGCAGGGTTCCGGGAGAAAGGACAGGAGTGTACAACATCTGTTAGCACCTACACTCGAGAATGGCACATGACCACTGGTCAAAGCAAGTCACAAGGACAGCTGACAGTTAACAGGTAAAAAGGAGAACAAAAAAAAAAAAACTACCTCTGGATGGGAAGAGCTGAAAAGTCCCATTAAAAAGGAGCTTGTATACAGGAAGATGAATAACTTTAGCTATTTTTTCAAAAATCTACCACAGTGTAACATTAATCAAAAGAACAATTAGTGTGATAATTAGAAATAAATCTGGCAGTGTATCTGGCTAGGACCCACCATCCTACAGTTCCCTTTAACCTGGACAGATGCATCTAGGTGGACATTTGTTACTCTTCTCATCCCGTGGACAGGTGGAAGTGCACATCCAAGCACTGTATTTTAAAGTGTCCTTGTTCCTGGAGACAGCTCTGTATTGCTCAGGACATGAGATGACCTCTAATGCTAAGACTCCCACCTCTGCAGTGTAGCTTTAGCTTACGTTGTTAACTTGATATCCTCACGTATCACCTGTACCAGCATCTTCTAGGAGGGTGGATTGATTCCGAAGCAATACCACACTGCCAGCTTCATCACCAAAGCACTTAGGATAGTCCACAGTCAGTGTTCCATTTCCACTTTGACGTAGTTTGGATGTTTGTCCCCTCTAAATCTCCGGTTGAAATGTGATCCCCAAAGCTGGATGTGGGGCCTGGTGGGAGGTGTTTGCATCACAGGGATGGATCCCTCATGAATGGTTTGCTGCCCTCTCTGTGGTTAATGAGTTCTCACATGATCTGATTGTTAAAAAGAGTTTGGGACCTTCTCCCTCTCTCATGGTTATTCTGTCCATGTGACCTACATATTCTCTCTTTGCTTTCCACCATGAGTAAAACCTTCCTGAGGCCTCACCAGAGGCTGAGGAGATGCTGGTGCCATGCTCATACAGCCAGCAGAACCATGAGCCAAATAAACCACTTTTCTTTATCAATTACCCTGCTTCAGGTGTTTCTTTATAGCAATGCAAAATGAACTAGCACTCTCTCAGATATCAAAACACACTAGCTCACTGCAGTTTTCAACTTCAAAGTTAACCCCCTAAAGCTTGGAGTTGGATAACATTTTCTCACTTATCCTAACAGAGGATCAAGGAGACAGATTGGGAAAGGAGTATATATGTGTGTGAGGAATATTTCTGGCCCCCAGTTCTTCACGGGGTATCTCATTATAATTCTCCTGACAGAAACTTCTGTGTGTTCCTCTATTAAGGGTTTGTATTCTTCGTCTTACTGAGTTGTCTAAGATGCATGGACCTGTTCTCAGGACCATTTTCTTTATAAACCTGCACGTGCTTAAGCTTTCTTACCCTCTCTTTTATATGCTGTTTTATGTCTTCTTGGCACCTCAATTAAAATTGAGACTGGGAGGATAACATGCCCATTTAGATTTTGTGTGTTAAACAGAATTTTTTTTTGGTGACAGCGGGTAGCTGGGAGTGTTTTACAAGATGGCTTCATGAGCCTCAGTTCTCTCTGAGGAGCAACTTGGGAAGCTGTATCCATTCTACACAGCCATTTGACCCTTCTCTAGGTCATTGCTTACCTATTGCTTTTGGAAAGGACAAAGTATTTAGTGGAACATAATGGTATATTGAACCAGATGCCCTGGGTATTAGCTCTGGTGTTGCCATTGGCTTCATTTTACTTTTCATAAAATTGTGTGGTCTAGCCAATGAAGCTCCTTCCAAATTTGTTGTTCTGTAACTTCAAGTTAAGCTAAGCTGTAATTTATTTAGCTCAGAATGTGTTTCTGAGCTAAATTATCCCCTTAAACTTGGTGAGTGATGTTTATGTCGTAGTGTACATAGAACACTAAGTTGAAATCTATATGGTAGCTAATGGAGAAAAATTAGTTGTAGAAAAGAGAATAACTCGAGTCTGTCAAATTGGTTTTAATGAAGATGTTTTGAAAAGTTGTTCCTCATTATATAAATGTAACCTTTTATACCAAACGTAGAGTTTAACTGAAAATGTCATAGAAGATAAGGCAACCATATTCGTATTTATAGCAATTATGTAAGCCGCATTACTAGTGATAGAGATACTGAAAAAAAATATAAGGGTATAGATTTTTAAGAAAAGATTTTTAAAAACATTTGCAAACTTATGAAGCCATGAAAAAAAGTCATTTTGTGGCATGAATAGTATGTAGGTTAAAGCACCTTATGCTTGTTTTGTTTTGGATTGGAGCTACCAGGAAGTAGGGATTATTCTGAGTATCTTAATTTAATTCAGAAGGGAAGAAAAATACTACAGTTATAATTGGTAAAGAAACAGCTATCACTCACATTAACCAGTACAGAAGGATGTTTGATATTTTTGTGGTTTGCACAGTGACCTTAGATAGTCTGTGCCTAGACAAATGTATGTATAATTGATTTGATTTATGGTAAATTAATTTTAGGCTCCAGGTCTTAGTAATATTGTTATATTTCTAAAGAAAAATTTTATTCTTCCTTAAACCACTGCTATTTTTCTTGCACAACATATATTTGCTTCATGCACTACCTATCAATAACCTTAGTTAAAGCATTTTGAAATTTTATTCAAATTGAGATTTTCAACATTCATAGGAATTAGTTGCATTAAATTATGATTGCTTTATATATAGGCTTTATACTGTGGTCCTAAAATGAGTTTTTAAGCATTTTACCATGCAGGAGAGTGATTAGTCTTATCTTCACAATACACTAAATCAGTGTACACTGTCACACAGAATTTCAAGAGTGATCATCCGCATTTTCTTTGTCTGTATTTCTTTCTTCTTTCTTTCTTTTTTTTTCCTGTCTTTTTTTTTTTTTTTTTGGATGGAGTTTTGCTCTTGTTGCCCAGGCTAGAGTGCAATGGCGTGGTCTCAGCTCACTGCAACCTCCACTCCCAGGTTCAAGCCATTCTCCTGCCTCAGCCTTCCAAATAGCTGGCATTACAGGCATATGCCACCACACCCAGCTAATTTTTGTATTTTCAGTAGAGAAAAGGTTTCTCCATGTTGGCCAGGCTGGTCTCAAACTCCCAACCTCAGGTGATCCACTTGCCTCAGCCTCCCAAACTGCAGGGATTACAGACATGAGCCAACTATGCCCAGCCCACATTTTCTTAAAAGAAGTCTTTAAGGGGAGCAAATGATTCACAAGTCCCTCTTTTTTCCCCCAAATTTCATCAAGTTAGTGAAAATTTAGTCATATTGATCATTTGGAAGTGGTAGAAAAAAAGACTTAAAAAGCCCCTGTAGATGGCAGTCAAACTCTGAATAACGAATTAAGTTTCTGCTTGTTACAGTTAATTGCTATCCTTGCAACATACGTTGAGTTTTAAAAAGACAAACAACACTTTAAAATTCTTTGCTGCTATTTCCAACACATCTGAGTTTTTACATTTCTTCTACACATTCATTTATGTAAGAGGTACTATATAAAACTTTCTCAAAGTTAGAAATAAGTATGATATGTGATAGGTTAGTCTTTCTCCCTCAATTGAATTAGAAAAATATGTTTGTTACGTTTTTGTTACAACTTACCAAGTCATTTAAAGTAATTTAATATGTAGAGTACAAAAAGTCAATTTTACTTAACTCCCAAGTAAAAACATATTAGGTGTTTTTTTCTTTTTATAGCAGTAACCACTTACATTGTTGCTTTAGAAAAGCCATTGACATTAATTTTAATCTTAAAAATCTTACATACTAGTTAAGAATGTGGTTATTGCTTTCAGATACTCAAAGCAATATGACTGTCTTCTAATATGCCTATTTTTACAAATCACTAAAATTAAGTTTCACTTTAATGCAACACCTTATATTAACATCTGCAAACAGATTATTTTCTCTTTTCAATTTAAATGTGTTTTTACCTGTTCTTGCTTAATTTCTCTGTCAAGGACTTTCAGTACTATGTTGAATGACAGTGGTGAAAGTAGGCACCCTTGTCCCGTTCCAGTTCTTTAGGAAAAGTTAACAATATGGTGTTAGCTGTGGATTGTGTGTTTGACCTCTCTTGTGTTGATTCATGTTCCTCTGTACCTAATTTGTTGAGAGTACTTAGAAGGGAAGGTGAATTTTATCAAATGCTTTTGCAGCATCGATTGAGATGATCATGTGATTTTTGTTCTTCATTCTGTTGATGTGACATATCATATTTATTGATTAATATTAAACTGTCCTTACATTCCTGCAATGAACCCACATAATTATGATGTATTATCTTTCTGAAGTGCTGCTGGAATTGGTTTGTTAGTATTTGGTATAGGAGTTTTGCATCTGTGTGCATCAAGGTTATAGGCTTGTAGTTTTCTTTTATGTTGTGACCTCATCTGCTTTTCGTATTAGGGTAATGCTGGCCTCAAAGAATAGGGAGAATTTATTCCTCTTCTTTTGAAATAGTCGGAGAATAATTAATGTTTAAAAGTTTGGCAGAATTTAGCAGTAAATCTGTACAGTCCTGGGCTTTTCTTTGTCAAGAGAATTTTTATTACTGGTCCAATCTGCTTAATTATTATTGGTCAAAGTTTTCTATTCCTGATTCAATCTTATAGTTTATATGTATTTAAGAATTTATCCATTTCCTCTAGACTTTCCAAGTGGTTGGTGTGTAGTTGCTCATAATATCTAATGATCCTTTGTTATTTCTGTGGTATCAGTTGTAAGTTTCCTTTTTCCATTTTTTATTTTATTTGGGTCTTTCCTCTTTTTCTTAGTCCAGGTGATGATTTGTCAATTTTGTCTTTTTAGAAAACAACATTTGACTTTGTTGATCTTTATCTTTTGTCTGTTTTTAATTCTGTTCAGATCTTTATTATTTATTTTCTTCTACTATATTTAGGTTTGGGTTGTTCTTCCCTTTCTAGTTCCTAGTGGTGCATAATTAGCTTGTATATTTGAAATCTTTCTACTGCATGTTTTTGTTTTCTACATAGAATCTTTTTCCATCATTTTACTTTCAACCTATGTGGGTCTTTATACATGAAGTGGGTTTCTTGCAGGCAGCGTGTAGTTGGGTCTTCTGTTTTTACTTACTTACTTAGTTTATATCTTTTAATTGAAGAATTCAAACTGTTCACATTCAAGGTTATTGACAGGTGAGAACTTATTTCTGTCATTTTTCTTGTTATTTTTTAGATTGTTTTGTATATCCTTTGTTCCTTTCTTTCTCTTATTTTTTCAGTTAGTGTTTGTAGTAAAAACATTTGATTACTTTCTCTTTTCTCATATATGTATTTGCTTTACCAGTGAATTTTATACTTTTATGTTTTCACGGTAGTAGGTATCATCCTTCTGCTTTGAGATGTAGAACTCCCTTAGGCATTTCCTGTAGGGCAGATCTAGTGGTGATCGATTCCCTCAGCTTTTGTTTGTCTGGAGAAGGCTTTATTTATCCTTAATTTCTGAAGGACAGCTTTGCTGTGTACAGTATTCTCGGCAGAAGTGTTTTTTTTTTTTTTTTCCAGCACTTTGAATATATAATTCCATCTCTCCAGGCCTATGAAGTTACTGCTTAGAAATCTGTTAGTCTGATGAGAATTCCATCATATGTAACTTGATGCTCTTCTCTTGCTGTTCTTAGAGTTATGTCTTTGACTTTTGACAGTTTGACTATGATATGTCCCAGGAAGGACTTTTTGGGTTTGATTCTATTGGGGCATCTTTGAGCTTCCTGTATCTAAATGTGTATATCTTTCCCAAGATTTAGACAGTTTTCAGCTATTATGTTATTAAATTGGTGTTCTGTGCCTTGTTCCCATCTCTTCTCCTTCTGAAACTCCCCAAATGTGAACACCTTTTTACTTAATGGCATCCCATATGTTATTCAACCTTTCTTCATTCTTTTTTATTCTTTATTTTTGTCTGGGTTACTTCAAAAGACCTGTCTGCAAGTTGAGACGTTCTTTTTTTTCTGTTTGATTTAGTATATTGAAGTTCTTGATTGTATTTTTTTGTTTCATTAATTGAATTCTTCAGTCCCAACATTTCTATTTTTTAAATGATATCTATCTCTATGCTTAATTTCTTACTCAGATTAAAGATTGCTTCCCTGGTTTCTTTGAATTGTCTATTTGTGTTCTCTTGTATCTCACTGATTTTTTTTTTTTTTTTTTTTTTTGCATTTCTTTTCAGACATTTCATAGGTTTTCTTTTCTTTAGAGTCTGCTACTGGAAAATTACTGTGTTCCTTTGGAGGGGAGTCATCGTCTAGCTTTTTCCCGTTTCTTGTGTCCATACATTCATATCTGTACATCTGGTGTAACAGTCACTTATTCTAATATTGTGGAATAGCTTTCATAAGGAAATACTTGTTTTTTCCCCTGTAGATACATCTATAGTGTTGATTAGGTAGATTTGGCTTTGGTTTTGGGTGGACATAATAGTCTCCACACAATATGTTTGTCTGTAATCCATATCACTGGTTAGTAACTGACATTGTAGTGGTTTGTGAAGGGTATGGCATGGCTTTACTGTGGAGGGGAATGCCAGGCAGACTAATCACTGGGCCACTGGGAGATGTGTGACAGCCCCATCACTGAGGGGTCAGGGTTGCTGGCAGTGCTGAAACTCTAGGTAGGTGGCTCTCAGGCTTTGGTGAATGTGTGCCTTAGCTCTCTGTCTTGGGGTCAGCCTCCCGGATGTGCTGAAGTGCGTATTCTCTGGGTTGTAGGGTGCTGTGTGGGCTCAGGTGCTAAGGACACTGTTGCACCTCTATGTCCAGCAAATGTTACGATGCTATAGCCCTATGGGTGGATGTGGAGGGATGCCGGTGGGGCCCCAGTAAGGTGGGTATGCTGGGCCTGGTGGGCCTTAGAGTGTGATACTCTGTTGGTGGCTCTGGTCTCAAAAAGGTTCTATGCTATATTTTGGTTGCAACCACCACAACAAAAAATTCACTGTTGCATGTGGAAATGTACATGGTATTATGTGTACTTTTGCATTTTCACGGAAAAAACAATAGGATTAAGATTAGATCAGTTTGGGTCCTGGGGAATGACAGGGATTTAGTGTAAATATCCTTTCTGGAATAATGCAGCCACATGTACTCCAGGCAGCTCCTTACAAAAGGCTCATGGCCTGTGAAGAATACAGGGCTCTCCTGACAGAACTGCAGGCATCTGCGATGGAAATGTGGAGTGCTGAATGTCTCTCACTTTTTCCCTATAATGGATAATCTCTGTTGATACTAATCCAATACTGCTGGCTACTTCATTTCTGTTTCTAGGCTAACATTTCAAGTTTCTCTGCCTCAGAGTGTCATTTGGCTGCTGAATTCCAATATTCTCCCTTAGATGCTCTATTTAATGTGTGGGTATCTGTTGTTTTGATTCCTCCTTGTGGAGGAGGCTAGTGTTGGGCACCTCTAGTCAGTCACCTTGATCTAAAGGAGCCAGTATTTTTATCTTAAACAATATGCAGTTTTCTTTAAAAAGCTGATGTTGGTGTATGATATATTACATAATGATGGTAGATCAAGAAAGGAAATTATTGAAACTTTAAAAAAATCTGCCTAGTGCCACAAAAATCCCTGATATAGCTATTACTAGAATTCAAAATATTTAGTAATATGAATGGCATGAACACTGACCAGAGGTAATACAGACTGTAAACAACATGTATGGGCATATTAGTGCATACTAAATTACGATTGCCCCAGGCTGGGCACAGTGGCTCACACCTGTAATCTCAGCACTTTGGGATGCTCAGGGGGGCAGATTACCCGAGGTCAGGAGTTCGAGACCAGCCTGACCAACATGGAGAAACCCCGACTCTACTAAAAATACAAAATTAGCTGGATGCGATGGCATATGCCTGTAATCCCAGCTACTCAGGAGGCTGAGGCAGGACAATCGCTTGAACCCGAGAGGCGGAGGTTGCCGTGAGCTGAGATCACACCATTGCACTCCAGCCTGGGCCAAAAGAGCAAAACTCTGTCTTAAAAAAAAAAAAAAAATGCCCCAAATATTATATCTGTTGGAGATACTGAAAGTAAAGCTCTGAGAATCTAGTGCCTGTTTGTCAAATAACCGATAAAGCTAGAATATAAGCTGATCTAACCCTAATCCTATAATTTTTCTGTGAAAATTTAGCAATGTACACAATAACATGTATGTTTCTGTGAGTATCAGTAAATTTTTTGGTTGTGGTGGCTGCAAAAGTAGAAATAAGTTAATTATAAGTATTGTAAGTACTTATAAACAAATCAAATGACTAACTCCGATTTCTTATGTCCTTAATGCTTGCTTTTAGGTCCATAAAGAGATATCTTTCTAAATCACAGAGCATTATAACTTAATAGTTTAAGAACCTAGTATGGTTCAACATAGAGTCATTACATTGGAGTCTGTTCTGAGAGAAAAATTAATAAAATGCAGATGTTATTTATCATAGTGACGTGGATTATAGTGCCACAACTGAAGAAAAATTACAGCATTTCAGAAAAGAGAGAACTAGATGTAATTTCATATGAATAATAAAAATGCAAAGGAATGACACAATTTAGGCAGTGATGCTGGGGAGCAAGTGGGTAGATTATTCTATTGTTGTGCAATGAGGTATGTGTCAAAGAATGCTAGATGCCTATCTAATATTCATTGTCTTTTTATTTACTAACTGAAGTCCATTTTTCGTAGAAATTTTGTGCAGTTACAACACATTTTCAGCATTCCTTGTAGCTAAGTGGGGCATTTTAACCCTTCAAAATAGGAAATAACTAATCCTGCTTTGCCCTAGACTTAATTTAATATTTATTGAACTTCTGGTATGTGCTAATTATTATTTATCTAGAAGATGGTGTGCCAGGTCAGATTTTTAAAATGTGAGTAAATTCCCATTGATTTTCAAAAGAATTTCATTTCATGCTTTCAAGATACGACTGAGAGGGTAGAAAAATCCATCTACAGGTATAGTAAGTGATATTTCTGACGTTTGCTCCTCTGTGCTTAAGTAATTTCTTATAGTAATTACTCTATGCCCTTAATATCTATTCTGGAAAATATAACCACAATCTCATTTCTGTTGAGGTTGCCTCAGTATGTATTCAAGGGAAAATAATGTTTGAGACTGTAAGTTTTTTTAGATTATACAAAAATATAATATACTTGGTTATGTGTGTGTACCTACATGAATGGTTCATTTCTTTCAGTTAAAATTTCTGTAATAAAATGATATAAAATAAAACATTTCTGTAATATAATAATCCTCTACCTCATAGGTAGAGGATGTAAGCCTTTTAGTAAAGGCTTAACAGGTATTATATGTATTTTCTATTCTCTTACAAATAACCATTCTGTTGTATTTTTTTGATAGTAAAGAGATACTAATTCATCTTCTCTGTAAAGTCTTTTATGCAGTTGAAGACTGTTTTTCCTTTATGATTAGTAATCTTCTTATGCTTATCCATCTTAGTATATATTTTCTGCCATTTAGATTGTTGGATCTTCACAGTCTTCATGAGCTTCTTCAATTTTAGCTGTTAGGGATAAACATTTACTATTTGCTCAATTTTTAAAAGATACTCAAAATGAATCCTTTCTTAGTGAAAATGTTCTGGTACTATCCATAAATGCCATGTCAAAACCCAAAATGCAGTATTTTTACATTTCTCAATTAGTCTTTTCCAAAGATACATGATCTTTTCTAATCTACAAACACTCTTATAAGCCTCCATGAATGTCTAAATATGGCACTTCAATAATTTTTTTCTTTCAGTATATAAGGATATATCTACAAAGTAATATACATTTAAATTTAGCTTTTAAATTTTATTATACTTCCTTTCCTTAAACTTCTTTCCACCATTTCAACTGTGTTAACTTTCTTTCCTTAGTTCACTATTCCTTCTTCTTTCTTTTTTTTTTTTTTTTTTAATTTGAGATGGAGTCTTGCTCTGTTACTCAGACTGGAGTGCAGTGATAGTTCACTATTATTTCTAAAAATGTAGGTTCAGAAGAATTTCAAATAATGTACTGTGAAAAGTATTTACCTTTCTAAGCTTCAGTTTCTTTATTTGGAAGACCAGGATGTTGGATTAGATGAGCTTCCAGATTCCTTTTAGCTTTAGGTTACAAAGTGTCAAAAATAAAGAGAACTAATTTTTCTGGTATATTGAATATATATTGTTGTTATAAGTTTCACAACATTTCCTTCATCTTTTTAAGCTTGACTTGTTAGTCCTCCTCACCACTCTTTTCTAACTTAGAAGAATGGCTATTTATATTTCAGTTCCTTATGTAGTTCTTATATTCATTGTAACCTTGATTCCTTATTAAGAATAGGATAACTTTTGGTGTGGCCCCAGGGCTATGGTAAGAAAAAACCAGAGGATCTCACTTGAAAGAATCGGGGTGTTAAATTTCATTCGTGGGAGGCAATGATTTTGCCAGAGGGAAAGAGTCATTCTGCCTTGGTAGTTTTTTTTTTTAATTTTTTAATTTTTTGTTTTTCTTTTGCATCTTTACTCTTGGATCCTAGTGCCTGAACCTACAAGTCTGCTAAATTCTTCGATGATTTTTTATCTCACTACATATAGCATTCTTTCAAATGCAAGGTCAGGGTGTAAGTAGCTTTTGATATCATGGTTGTAAAAGGAGAACTGGCGCCTATTTCAGATAAAACCTCTTTTTAGCTTTCCATAGAAGCTTTGTTTTTTCCCACATAGTATTTGATTTTTATATCTACGTAAAAAATAGAATAAAACTGGAGAAATAGAGGAACAACGTTTGTGACTATTGAAATAACGGAAATGCATGTTGGGATGATACATTAAAAGGGCATTTATTTCACTTCTTCATCGTCAAACAAACTTGCTGTTAAGTCAGCCAGGAACATGAGTCTGTAATCTTTCTATGATGTTCTGTGACATCAATATCAACTGCTGCTTTTTCAACATACAAGATTGTTAACTTACTAATTTAGGCTTTTAAGTATATCTAAGTCACTGGGCCTTTGGAATACAGGAATTTTTAAAAATACCAGGAAATATTAGCTGTGCATGACTCATTAACTCATTTAAATTGTAATTTCTTTTTTGATCGGAGGGCAAATGTAGAAGATATTTGCATATTTTCTTTTGAATAAGCATCTGTCCCAACCTCACACCATACATAAAGATTAAGATGAATTAAAAACCTAAATGTAAGAGCTAAAATTAAAACACTCTTAGAAGACATATATGTAAACCTTTCATGCTTTTGGATTTGGCAGTGTTTTTTATATGACCTCAAAAGCCCAACAATAAAAAAAATTGGATAAATCAGGCTTAATCAAAACATAAAAACCTTTGTGCTTCAAAGGACACTATCAATAAAGTGAAAAGATAGCCACAGAGTGGGGAGAAAAATTTGCAAATCATGTATTTGACAAATGATTTTTATCTAGAATACATGAACAATGTTTGCAGCTCAACAATAGACAACTAATCCAACTAAAAATATAACAGAGGTATGAGTGAGAACATGCGGTGTTTGGGAATTGAACAATGAGATCACTTGGACTCTGGAAGGGGAACATCACACACCGAGGCCTATTATGGGGAGGGGGGAGGGGGAAGGGATGGCATTGGGAGTTATACCTGATGTCAATGACGAGTTGATGGGTGCAACACACCAACATGGCACAAGTATACATAGGTAACAAACCTCCACATTGTGCACATGTACCCTAGAACTTAAAGTATAATAAAAAAATATATATAACACACGTCCTGAAATAGAAATGTCTTCAAAGAAGATATACAAATATCCCATAAGCATATGAGAGATGCTCAATGTCAACTGAACATCAGAGAAATGCAAATATTACAATGAGATATACTTCACTCCCACTAGGATGGTTACCATAAAAAGGTGGAAAATAACCAGTTTGGGTAAAGACACTGAAGTCGGAACCCTTATACACTGCTTCTGATGGAAATGGGAAATGGTGCAGCCACTTTGGAAAGCAGTCTGCTGGTTCCTCAAAAATGTGTACACTTACCATTTGACCAATTTAACTCTTGCACATTTACTTATAAGAAATGAAGACATGTTCATATAAAAGGTTGAACATTGCTGTATACAGCAGTATTATTTCTCATAGACAAATGGCAGAAACAACCCAAATAACCACTAACAAATGGATAAACAAAGTATTTTATATCCATACAATGGAATATTATCGAGCCATAAATGTAATGAAGTACTGATACATGAAAATATGCTAAATGAAAGAAGCCAGTTATAAAAGGCCATGTATTGTATTTTGTGTAATCCCATTTATATGAAATGTCCAAGATAGGAAAATCCATAGAAACAGAGTAGATTACTGTTTGCCAAGATGTGGGGAGGGAATGGGAATATTGAAAGGTGACAGCTGAATGTTACAGCGTTTCTGTTTGAGGTAATTGAAGTGTTCTGGAATTAACTCATGGTTTGCACAAGCTGATGAATATACTAAACACCTGTGAATTGTGCCTCTCAAATGGGTATTTGTATTACACTCAATAGGTAGTATTTATATTACATTCAAAAGTAGTATTTGTATTACACTCAATAAAACTGTTACCAAAAATAAGCATTATTTTGCCTTCTTTCTGTCAAAGTAAAATTCTGAATATGTTAAAAATATTCCCATAAAAATATATGAGATACAGAGATAAAATAGGCTAGAATCAGTTTGCTTGGGTACATGCCACACTGGTATAATGTCTTATGCAGGATAATAAAACCATGAAGTTTTGAGTTTACTTTTTTTTTTTTTTACCATACTCATATCTATTAGATAATCATTTTTATTCTTTTTTCAATTCAGTTTCTAATTGTATAGTCTGAGCTCTAATGATACAAAATTAGTAGTACATAGAATGATTTTGCTTGAAACTTAGATGACTCTTAAGAGGACTTGTTAAAAGGTGCTCCAGGATCACATAAAAAGAGCATGTAGTCATCCTTTTACCTCAATTTTAATAAATTTTTATCAAAGCTCCTATACTATCCACTGCAATTTATTGGCATGCAGCTTCCTCCAAGAAATGAAGTGACCAGAAGCTTACACTCCTGATGTTAAACACATACACACACACACACACACACACACACACAGAGATGTACAAATGTAGAAGGGTAGGCAGAGTTTCAAGATGAATGCTGGTATTTATGGCTGGAGAATAAGTTATTTGGAAGCACACTGTGCTTGTTATCACTATATTGCTTCTCATGCCCAAACTATCCTTTTTTGCCCTACTTTGTAATACTGGAGCTGGACCCCGTAAACATTTCTCCTTTAATAGTATAATGCTAAGCTCTGTAGTAGAGGGATCTAGAAGAGTTTTTCTCTTTCTGAATCTGGTGTCCTGCTTTTCTTTCTTGCTTCAGTGACATGCAGCTGAGCTGTCATTGGTGAGGGTCACCAGTAGTGTGCACCCCAGTGAGTGGCTTCTTAGTGAGTTTTGCCAGCACTACAGAAGCAGCTTTCTAGTGAGATTTCTCATCCCAGAAGTAGCTTCCCAGCAAGTTTCACTGCCCCCTAGCTGATGAGGCTGGTGATGCTGTTGGTTTCACAGTGAGTATCAATGGAATATTTGGAGGCAGGTTTCTGTTTTCCAGGCTTGGTGTGCATCATTTCAGTGAAGTTCTCAGACATCCTGTGGGTGACAACTGCACCTTCTCTAACCAGTTCAAAATATTAGCCTTACCACGGTTGTCTTCTAAGATCATCTCTTTTTTGGATACTTGTTTCTAGCCCTAGAGGTAGTGGCTGCCACTTACATCTGCTAGTTGTATAACTTTTTTTTTTTTTTTTTTTGAGATGGAGTCTCGCTCTGTTGCCCAGGCTGGAGTACAGTGATGCAATCTGAGCTCACTGCAACCTCTGCCTCCCAGATTGAAGCAATTCGCCTGCCTCAGCCTCCCGAGTACCTGGGATTACAGGTGCCCATCACCACACCCAGCTGATTTTTATATTTTTAGTAGAGAGGTGTTTCACCGTGTTGGTCAGGCTGGTCTCAAACTCCTGACCTCAGGTGATCCACCCGCCTCGGCTATATTTTTTAGATTCCCTTTGCTCGTTTTGGTTAATCCCCTGTTGTGAATTCATATTTCCTCATATTCTGTTTTCACTCTTCGCATTACCGGTGTGGTTTCTGCTCCTAACTGATGTCTAACTGATATAGATAGCATTAGGCTTTTACCTGAATCCTTTTATCAGAGGAAAAGCAGCTAAAATCCAAAAGAAAGAGTCTTTTGAGGCCAAATTTGAAAGCACCTGCAGTAATATTTGGTGTGTCATTACTATTAAATAGTTTAATATTTTCTTCAAAATTCTTAAATTTTTTGCTCCAGGAAGATACAGATACTTAGCAGTGATTGTCAACTATGACTTTTTCTACCTCTGAATAAATTGCTATGCTCACCTGAAAGTATACATTCCCATGGTGGTTGTATAATGCGTATATTCTTAAAGAGTCTCAACACAGTCTCAAGCTGGTTCAATACTGTTTCTGTAGTCTCACTACCTGCCAAGTAGGTCTTAAGTGTACCACTGTAACTCTTCTTGGCTTACAATAATCTTTAATCTTGGAGAGGAAAGGTGCCCACAGGAAATTCAGATGAGAAGCATGCAACATTTTGAAACACTTATAGGTGTCACTATTTCTGGCTGAATGCTGTGCAGTGCTGGTTGCTAATAATTTACTATCTTCTGTAGATAATAATAAAGAGAATTATTTGTTCCGTGAGCCACAGGATGGAGCTCACTTGTATAAAGTTTGGATAGTTCATGACCCCTGTCTCTACTCCTGTGGGACAGCATGGTCCTTGAACAAGATGTCTCCTCGAGGTCATTTGCTAATTGCCTGCCATTCCTGTAATACGGATATCTCACCATTGCTGTGTTTGTTTCCATCTTTCTACAAGGTACCTAATAGCCACTTTTTTTCTGGACATTCTTGCCGTCTATGATTTGTGGTCAAATAAATAATGAAAATTCTCACTTTCAGTATTCATTTTAATGAAAATTCACAGACTGGGGGCTGGTACAGACTCCATTGTTTCACAACCTTGCTTTCCCCTACCCCACCCCAGGTCCAGGCTTCCCCGGGCCTGGTGGTCCACCTCTCTCTATGCAAACACACAAAAGCCACGAATGCTGGAATGCAAAACTGATGAGGTTTCTTTCTTTTTCAGAATAATGAAAATTCTCATTTTCATTATTTGCTTTGTATCCTTTTTGAACACCCCCTTCCCGACACCACTCCTCCCCACAGGGCTGAAGCTGAAAGAGAAGGAAAGGAGGGAGCTCCATGAGGAGTTTGGACACCTGAAGCGGGTCCACCAGGAGAAGTGCAAGGTGGTGGAAAGGCACCAGGAACTGGAAGAGGAGACCAATGCTTTCAACTGACTGAAGGCTGCGGTAGAGGCCTTGCAGTCGCAGGCTTTGCAATATCACCTTACAGCAGCCCCTGTGGAAGGCAAGGACAAGAAGAATCTACACATGCGTGCTTACATGTCGAGAGTGGACTTTAGACTCTCATGTGTTCAGTTGTTTGAGTTACACCTTGCGACTCTTCTCATAACATAGTGTGAGGACAGACTGGGAGCCGGTACCGACTCCATTGTTTAACAGCCTTGCTTTCCCCTACCCCACCCCAGGTCCAGGTTTCCCCGGGCCTGGCGGGTCACCTCTCTCTATGCAAACACATAAAAGCCATAAATGCTGGAATACAAACCTGATGAGGTTTCTTCTTCAGAACCAGTGGTGGTTCTTCCATTTACAGTGTCACTGTTGCTTCATGGAGGAGTTAGGTGTGGCTCTAGCAAAGGCCCCAGCCATGATACTGGGCCTGATTGTGCAGCAGCTCGTTTGGTGCCATAGGTGCAGCTGCTGGTCTGGTGGACTTGCTGCAAAATGTGCTCATAGTTGCTCATTTTAACTTTCCAAACCTAGAGCTCAGTTTTAATAACTTCAAAACTTTAAAACACTTCTAAATTTTTATTTTGGCATCAGTGTAAAGACAAATAATATCCTCTCCTACTATTTTCATAAGGAACACACATTCACTGATTTAAAAAAAAAAATCACTAAACTTTTCTAATGTATAAAACATCCCTATAATAGAGAGTGAGAGATGGGTAATAAACTTCCTGTAATAGCAGTGTTTGGCTTTTTATTTATTTTTATTTTTATTTTTATTTTTTTAGACAAGATCTCACTATATGCCCAAGCTGGAGTCCAGTGGCGGGATGATGGCTCACTGCAGCCTCCACTTCCTGGGCTCAAAGAATCCTCCCTTAAGTAGCTGGGACCACAGGCGTGTGCATTTTACATTTCTTTACTGATGGAAGTAGAACCTGAACAAACCCATGTCCACTGTTGTTACTATGAATGTAAACGGAATAGCGGCCTGAAGCAGTCTGTGCCCCAGAGATGCTACCTGTGAAAAGGGACCAGTTCCATTTGTCTGTGTTAAAGTGTTTGACTCCAGTTAAGACAGGATTCCAAGCAGGCTGGACACGGTGGCTCACGCCTGTAATCCCGGCACTTTGGAAGGCTAAGGCAGGCGGATCACTTGAGGCCGGAGGTTCTAGACCAGCCTTGTCAACATGGCCAAACCCCCTCTCTACTAGAAACACAAAAATTAGCTGGGTATGATGGTACATGCCTGTAATCCCAGCTCTTCGGGAGACTGAGGCACAAGAATCATTTGAACCTGGGAGGTGGAGGTTGTAGTTAGCTGAGACCACGCCACTGCACTCCAGCCTGGGTGATGGAGTGAGACTCTATTCTGGGGAATAGGAAAGAAGAAGAAGAAAAAAGACTCCCAAGCCAACCCTGCATATTCCAAATGGAAAGAGTGCTCAGTGGGGAAAAGGTTGTTACTGCAAAGTCGTTGCTGCTGCTTTCCTGGCTGGGACACAGGGTGAAGGAATGAAGGTGTCTGACGTACACGGACGATTTAAGAAAAAATAGGCAGCAAAGGAGCTTTTCCCCTTCAACTGTACTCTAAAGGGGAACATTTAAGGAGGCGCTAGCAGCATTGATTCTTCTATGCTTCTGTTGGTTTACAAGCCTCTGAGAAGGTGAACACTGAGAATATTACCTGGTAAAACGGGAGATGAAAAATGACTAGATGAAAGGAAGGGTATCCTTTAATGTTGATGAAGCACTATGCTGGGCATTGGAACTACCCAGAGGAATGCACAGTGCTCCCCTCAAGGGGCTCGCAGTCTAGCATACTGCGTGGCTAACAGCATTAGGAAGCTGTGCTAATTTATTGCTAGTTTGCTTTTCATGTGTCCTTTCTTCCTTCCCATTACCACTTCCTCCTTTCTTAGCTTGCTTTATTCATTTCCAGCACCAAGTCCTGGCTTCCTTCTACCTCCCTGAGATGATTTTCTGCTCAGGGAGAGAAGACAGCTGGGTGAGCTGCTTGTGTCCACTGAGGCACCACCAGGGAAAGGCAGCCTTTGCATGTGAGGTCCTCCACATGCCAGGAGTAGGGCAGATTCTAGTGACAATTCTCCAAGTGTTTATGTCATGACCAGGGTGGATCCAGATTTTGTGGATGGAAGCTTCAACTAATTAGATGTTTTAATAAAAATATGAATATAAAACTAGGTAGAGGGCCTTGGAAATGGCTCTGAAAATAAAGCTTCATGAGCTTCACAAAAGTGTAACTCTGGTTGCATCTGAAAACTGATGCTTCAGTGTGGGTATCTACAAAGGTAAGCTGGCATATCTAAGGCAAATGTAGGCTGCAAGTGGCTCATCTCTAGGGCAATTTTATGTCTGAAAGTGTATTCAGTTGGGTCAAAGTATGCCCTTTAATAAAGCCTCTTTCAGCTATTGTATGTCTGAAGATGAGGTCTGATGACCCAGCAGAGTTCATTGGCTATACAAGAAATCCTGGTTCAGGGGCCAGTCTGGGACTCTACAGCAGGCAGATTTGCCACCTGTACACTGGAGCCTGTGGGTCGCACCCCAGGCATACTGGAAGGCCATAATTTTGGTTGCTTGCCTGCCTATGGGCCTAAATCTTCCCAGCATCTTTGGAGAGGCTTGACAGACTTGTATTTTCTGGGGTCTGAGCTGCCTCCACAGGTCCCATTCGTTCTTAGGAGCCTCACCTCTTTCCCTGCTATTTGTGTTTGGAATTTTGTCGTCTTTAGCTGAGAACAAATTAATCCTTGGTGCACAAAGTGAGCTTAAAACTTGCCTTTGTTTGACAAGATACCCTTCATGGAATGTGACCCTGTCTGTAGGATGTCATTTACCCTTTTTTTTTTCCTTTGTCATTGTTTGTTAGCATTATTAGGGCTGTCTTATAGGCTCATGTGGGCATTTACCATCATGTCTTTCATAAACCATGTGGGTATGGGGTAGAAAAATCATATGTTTTATTGTGTAAACTGAGACTGTTGAGAAAGGGGATGTTGTTAGTAATTGAAGTAGATCAACAGGCGTAAACCAGAACTGTCCCAGGCAAACCGGAATATGTGGTCTTCTTAGTTATGGGTAACCTGGTCTAGGTGGGTTTTGTAAATGTGCATACAGACTGCATATATATTTATGTATGTGTGTGTGTCGGCTCCCTGTAAAGTGAGTCTCCCATTACTGAAGAGGCCTGAGGGAACTATGGCTTGTTAGTCTGTTATGTTAACGTGCTTTTCTAAAATTGCTTCACTTGTTAATTCATTTACTCCTTCGTTCATTGTTTTGTTTTTGTTCTTTGTCATTCACTTCGTGCTCACTTTTTTTTCATTAAATTTTGCGTTGAAATTTTACGTATCTGCCAACAGTGTACGGGGTTCACTTTTCTCCACATCCTCACCAGCATTACTTGTCTTTTGAGTGAAAGTCATTATAACTGGGGTGAAATGATACCTCATTATATTTTCAGTTAGCATTTCTCTGATTATCAATGATATTGAGAATATTTTAATACTCCTGTTTGCTATTTGCATATCTTTAAAGAAATGTCTATTCAGATTTTTGCCCATTTTAAATTGGCTTATTAGATATTTTCCTATAGTATTTGAGCTCCTTATATATCCTGGTTTTGTCAGACTGGTAGTTTGCAAATATTTTCTCCCATTCTGTGGGTTGTCTGTTCACTTTGTCTATTGTTTCCTTTGCTGTTCAGAAGGTTTATAACTTGATGTGATTCCATTTGTTCATTTTTGATTTGGTTACATGTGCTTATAGGGTGCTACTCAAGAAATCTTTGCCCAATCTGATGTTCTACAGAGTTTTCTTAATGTTTTCTTTTAGCATTTAATAGTTTGAAGTCTTAGATTTAAGTCTGATACCTTTTGATTTGACTTTTGTATATGGTGAGAGATAGGGGTCTAGTTTCTTTCTTCTGCAGATGGATATCCAGTTTCCCCAGCACCATTTATTGTAGAGACTGTCCTTTCTGCAGTGTATATTCTTGGCACCTTGTCAGAAATGAGTTTGCTGTAAATGTATGGGTTTGTTTCTGGAGTCTCTATTCCATTGGTCTATGGGTTTGTTTTTATTTCAGTGCCATGCTATTTTGGTTACTATAGCTCTGTAGTACAATGTGAGGTCAGGTAATGTGATTCTTCCAGTTTTGTGCTTTTTGCTCAGGATGACTTTGGCTATTCTGGGTCTTTTGTGGTACCATATAGAGTTTAAGATTTTTTTCCTCCTGTGAAGACTGTCATTGGTATGATGATAGAGATTGCATTTAATCTGTACTTTGCTTTAGGTAACATGGAGATTTGAGCAATATTGATTCTTAAAATCCATGAATATAGAATATCTGCCCCTTTTTTGTGTCCTCTTAAACTTACTGCATCAGTATTTTATAGTTTTTATTGTGGAGATCTTGTCTTTGGCTAATTCATAGGTATTTTATTTGTAGCTATTATAAATGGGATTGCTTTATTGATTTCTTTTTCAAATTGTTTGCTGTTGGCATAAAGAAGTATTACTGATTTTTGTATGTTAATTTTATATCCTGCAACTTCTCTGAATTTGTTTATAAGTTCTAAGAGCCTTTTTGTTAGTGTCTTAAGTTTTTCTAAATATAAAATTTCATTTGGAAAAAAGGATGATTTAACTTCTTCCTTTCTAACTTAGATGCCCTTTATGTCTTTCTTTTGTTTGATTGCTTTAGCTAGAGTTTCAAGTACAATGTTTAATAACAGTGGTGAAAGTGGACATCCTTTCGTGTTCCAAACCTTAGAGGAAAGACTTTCAGTTTTTTTCCCATTCAGTATGATATTAGCTGTGGGTCTGTTATATATGGCTTTTATTGTGATGTGGTATGTTTTGTATATACCCAAGTCTTTAGGGTTTTTAATCACAAAAAAGTGTGGATTTTTTTCAAATGCTTCTTCAACATCAGTTGAAATGATCATATGTTTTTTGTCCTTCATTGTGTTGATAAGATGTATCACATTGATTGTGTCTGTTGAACCATCCTTGCATTCCTGGCATAAATCTCACTTGGCCATGATGAATGATGTTTTCAATATGTTGTTGAGATTTGTTTTGCTAATATTTTAAGAAGTTTTGCATCAGTTTTCATCAGGGATATCGATGTGTAGTTTTCCTATTTATCTGTTTATTTTGATATGTCTTTGTCTTGTTTTGGTATCAGGATAATATTGGTCCATAGGATAAATCTGGAAGTATTCCCCCCTCCTCCATATTTCAAAATACTTTGAATAGAAATGATACTAGTTCTTCTTTAAATGTTTTGTAAAATTTAGCATAAAAGCCACCAGATCCTGGACTTTCATTTGCTGGAAGACTTTTCAATAAGTCTTTAATGACATTACTTGTTACTGTTCTATTCAGGCTTTAGATTTCTTCATGATTCAATCTTGGTATGTTATGCGTTTCTAGGAATTTATGGATTTCTCCTGGGTTTTCCACTTTATTGGCATATAGTTCCTCATGATAGCCTCTAATGATCCTTTGAATTTCTGCAGTATGAGTTGTAATGTCTCCTTTTCCATCTCTAATTTTATTCATTTGTATCTTCTCTCTTTGTTCTTAGTCTGGCTAAATGTTTGTTGATTATATTTATCTTTCTGAAAAACATACTTTGAGTTTCATTGATCTTTCTTATTTCTTTATTTCAATTTCATCTATTTCTGCTCTGATCTTTTATTTCCTTTCTTCTGCTAATTTGGGATTTTATTTGCTCTTGTTATTCTAGTTCTTAAAAATTCATTGGTAGGTTATTTGAGGTTTTTCTATTTTCTTGGTGTAGATGCTTATAGCTGTAAGCTTTCCTCTTAGTACTGCCTTCATTGTATTCCACAGGTTTTAGTAAGTTGTGTTTCCATTAGCATTTGTTTCAATACATTTTTAACATTCCTTCTTAATTTCTTCATTGACCCAGTGGATGTTCAGGAGCATATTACTGAATTTCCATGTGTTTTAGTTTCCAAAATTCTTCTTGTTATTTATAGTTTTATTCCATTGTGGTTAGAGAAGACATTTGATATAATTTCAATAATTTTGAATTTTTTAAAGACTTGTTTTGTGGCCTAACATACAGTCTATCCTTGAGAATGATCCATGTGGTCTGGACAAGAATGTGTAGTCTGCAACCATTGGATGAAATGTTCTGTAAATATCAATGAGGTCCATTTTGGTCTATAGTGCAGATTCAGTCCAATGTTACTTTGTTGATTTTCTGTCTTCATGATCTATCCAATTCTGAAATTAGGGTGTTGGAGTCACCTGCTGTTATGGGATTGAAGTCTGTCTCTCTAGCTCTGACAATACTTGCTTTGTATGTATGGGTGCTCCACTGTTAGGAGCATACATATTTGTAATTGTTATATCCTCTGGCTGAATTGACCCCTTTATCAGTAGATAATGGCCTTCTTTGTGTCTGTTTATAGTTTTTGTCCTGAATCTAGTTCTGTAAATATAGCTACCACTTCTTTTTTGTGTTTCCATTTGCATGGAATATCTTTTCATTGTTTCATTTTCAGTTTGTGTGTATTTATAGGTGATACGTATTTATAGATCATTGGCTTTTGTTTTTCCTTATTCAACCCCTCTACATCTTTTGATTGGAGAATGTAGTCCATTTACATTCAATGTTATTAATAAGGACTTACTCTTGCCATTTTGTTGTTGATTGGTTCTTGTTTATTTTTTATTTATTTATTTTTTTTAATCTTGTCCCTTATTTTTTTTTCTTTCCTCTGAAGGCTATTTTTTTCTGGTGGTGTATTTTAATTTACTGATTTTTGTACTTTGCGTATTTGTTGTGTTTGTGTTTTGATTTGAGGTTACTGTGAGGCTTGTAAATAATATAACCCATTATTTTAAACTGATGACAACTTAACACTGATTACATAAACAAACAAAAAACAAAGAGAAAACTAATAAAACCTCTACCCTTTAACTTTGTCACCATGTTTAACTTTCTGTTGTTTATTAATGCCTTTGTTGTTGTTGTTGTTGTTGTTTTTTTAACTGATTATGCCTTGAAAAGTTGTAGTTATTTCTGGTATGTTCATCTTTTAGTCTTTCTACTCAAGATATGACCCATTTACATACCACAATCACAGTGTTATAGTATCCTGTGCTTTTCAGTGTATTTACTATGACCAGTGAGGTTTGTACCTGCAGATAATTTCTTATTGCTCATTAATGTTTTTTTGTTTCAACTTGAAGAACTCCTTTCATCATTTCTTTTAGGACATGTATATTGTTGATGAAATTCCTTGGTTTTTGTCTGGGAAAATCTTTATTTCTCCTTCATGTTGGAAGGATATTTTCACTGAATACATTAGGATAGGACAAATTATTTTTTCCTTCACCACTTTTAAGTATGTCATGACACTCTCTCCTTGCCTGTAAGATTTCCACTGTAAAGTCTACTGCCAGGCACTGGAGCTACACTGTATGTTACTTGTTTATTTTCTCTTGCTGCTTTTAGGATCTTTTCTTTCTCCTTGACCTTTGAAAGTTTGATTATTAAATGTTTTAAAGTAGTCTTACTCTTAGAGTAAATTGGCTAAGTGTTCTATAACCTTCTTGTATTTGAATATTGATATTGTTCTCTAGGTTTGGTAAAGTTTTCTGTTATAATTCTTTTGAATGAACTTTCTACACCTATGTCTTTCTCTACTTCTTCTTTTAGGCTAATTATTCTTAGATTTGTCCATTTAAGGCTATTTTCTAGCTCTTGTAGATGTGTTTCATTATTTTTATTTTCTTTTGTCTCTTTTCACTGTGTACCTTCAAATAGCTTGTGTTGAAACTCAATAATTCTGCTTGATCAGTTCTACTATTAAGAGACTGGTATATTCTTCAGTGTGTCAATTGTATTTTCAACTCAAGAATTTATTCGATTCTTTTAAATTATTTCAATCTTCTTCTTAAACTTATATGATAGGATTCCAACTCCCTCTGTTTTATCTTGAATTTCACTGAGTGTTTTCAAGACAGCTATTTGAATTATCTATCTGAAAGGTCACATATCTCTGTATCTCTATGATTGGTCCTTGGTGCTTTAGTTCATTTGGTGAGGTCATATTCTCTTGAATGGGCTTGATGATTGTGGAGGTATGTTGTGTCTGGGCATTGAAGAATAAGGTATTTATTATAGTCTTCATAATCTGGGCTTATTTGTACCCATTCTTCTTGGGAAGATTTTCCAGGGCTTTCCAGGTATTTGAAGGGACATGGGTAGTGTAACCTGTTTTTTTGTTAGTGCAGCCATATCTACATTAGGGAACTTCCAAAGCCCAGTAACCCTGTGACTCTTGCAGACTTAGGGAGGTGCCACCTTGGTATTCTTAGATGAGATCTGGAAGAAGTCTCTAGATTACCAGACAGAGACTCTTTCCTTTCCTTTCCTTTCCCCCAAACAAATGGAGTGTCTTTCTGTGCTGAGCTTCCTGGAACTGAGGGAGGGATGACACAAGCACACCTGTGGCCACTACCACTGGGACTATGCTGGACCAGACCTGAGGCCATCACAGCTATGGGTCCCACCCAAGGACTACAGTAATCACTGACTGGATACTGCCTATTATCACTCATGGCCCTAGGGCTCTACAATCAGCAGGGAGTGAATCTAGCTAGGCTTGTATCCTTCCCTTGTATCCTTCAGGGTGGTGAGCTTCCCCCAGTCTCAGGTAGGTTCAGAGGTACAGTCTGGGAGGCAGGACTTGGAGTAAGAAACCTTAGGGATCTACCTGGTGCTCTATTCACTGTAGTTGAGCTGGCACCTAAGCCATAAGACAAAGTCCTTGCAGCTCTCCCATCTCCTTTCCATAAGCAGAGGAGTCTTTCTCCATGGACACCACTACACCAGGCTCATGGCAAGTACAGCCTGGCTACTGCCTATGGTCACTCAAGGCCCAAGGGGTCTTCAGTCATCTTATGGTGAATGCTGCCAGACTTAGTACTTACCCTTTAGTGCAGCAAGCTCCCTTATTGCCCAGGGCAGGTCCAGGAATGCTGTCCAAGAGCCAAGGCCTGGAATCAGGACCCCAAGGGCCTATGTGGTGCCCTACTGCACTGTGGCCAAGCTAGGACTAAAACTGCAAAAGGCAAAGTCCCTTTACTGTTCCCTCTTCTTTTCTCAAACAGAAAGAGTCCCTCCCCATAGCTACCACAGCTGGGAATGTGCTGAGTTTCGTCTGGAGCCTGCACATCACTGAGTCTCATCCAAAGCCCATTGTGAGCACTGCCTGGGTACCGCTACTGATTATTCAGGGCCCATGGGCTCTTTATTCGGCAGGTGATGAATCCTTTCAGGGCTGGATCTTTGCCCTCAAGCATTCCCTTCTGACACAGGGTGTGTCTAGAAATGTCATCAAGGGCAAAGGCCTGAACTGGGGACCTCAGGACTCTGCCTGGTGCCATTTTCTACTGTGGCTAAGCTGGTACCCAAGTTGCAAGACAAAATTCTCTTCACTTTTCCATCTCCTCTCCTCAGCAGAAGGAAGGGGTCTCTCCGGATGCTACAGGCTGTGCTGCCTAGGGCAGGGAGAAGGGAGGCACATGCTCCCTTGGCTGACCCAGCTGGTTTCCCACTGGGTCATGTGCCTCCAACTCCACTGGCTCCAAGCTCATCAAAACACCAGGACATAACCCAGAAATTGCAGGCCTAGACTGCCTTGCAAGTTTACTTAGAACCCCAGAGCCCTTTAGCTTATAAGATTTAACAGAACTCAGGTTCCAACTATTGGGATGCCCAATTTGCCACTGAGTAGTGCTGGTCTAAATGCTCCCTCCATGGGCATCAGCTGAGTACTGCTGGTGTTACTTTCTGCTATGACAGGGTGGCACTGAGTTCCAATGAAAATTCTGATAATCACTGTTCTCTCTCTCCCCCAGTTGCACAGATTTTTTCTCCATGGCACGCGGTTGCTGCCTTCATGGTGTTGGGGATGGGTGGCATCATCCATTCAAGACTATATTTCTTACCCTCTTCAATGCCTCTTTTAGTGATATGAATCATAGAACTAGGCACCTGATTTTTGGTTCTTATTAACATTTTTTGATGTGTGTGTGGATAGAAGTTCCATTTGGTTTTCCTGCAGGTGGAGGCTTCTATCTGGCCATCTTGCTCTGTCTTCCCTCTAACTCCAATTTTGCAACTTCATATTACATCCCACTATATCTTAATATTTCAGGTATTATTCTTATGTTTCCAGTTGGTCTGCACACTTCATGAAGGGAGAAAGATGCAAAATAAATATTTCTTTATTTGAAATTTTGCCATGAAGCATCCTTTCCAGTTTCTGGGAGATATGTACACACTTGGACCTCATTAATTCCAAAGATTATTTTAGAAACCAGGGGATATAATTCTGTTTGGGGAGACTTAAAGAATGCTCTCTATTGAAATATTTTGCTCTCAACACTTCGTATCAGATGTTGCCATCAGGCCATGGTGGAATCATATGGTTAATTCTCTACTTGTTTCCATCATGATTTTACTTAGAAGCATCTCATGTAATAACTGAGATAGCTATGTAATTGGAAATTCAGACACTTAAACTTTTTAAATAATAGAGAACTTCATAGTTTTTGAAATAGTGCTTGTAAAAATCGTTAGTGTTTTATAACATGAGGAAAAATCACAAACTAGAAACTGCAAGATTCAGTAAAAAAAAGCCCTCAAGCTATTCTCTTCAAAAGGAGTCAAAAAATGGGGCGCTTTCTTAGTTCTATAAAACAATTTTGTTAAATACTAAATTTACCAAAATTTAATATTGCCATTTTACAGATTGTCTAATGAATTGAAAATGTTAACATTGCACATTTTTACAGTCCATAATGTTTTCTTACAACTTTAGATTTGCATTTATACTTTATCATTTCCTGAATCTTGAAACACATCTTCTTGATGATACTACAGAATTCTCAGCTGGGTGACTATTTAAATGAATATTATGCAGTCCAGTTTAAGTGCAGAGGTGATGCCTTTATTTAGGTCATTTATCCTAAAATTTGCACCTTTAAAGACAAAAAGCAGAAAAAAGTATTAACTATATTCATCCGACTATGCTATCGAACACTGTAATTTATTGCTCCTAACTGTATTTTTGTGCTTATTGACCAAACTCTCTCCATCCAGCCATCCTATCCTTGCCAGCCTTGCTAATCACTATTCTACTGTCTTCCTCCATTATATAACTTAAAAGTATGAAATAATTACAGCAATGCATGAGATTTAGTAACCTTTTGAACATGTGCATATGGATGTCCATTGTATAGCATTTTTGTTATTTGTAATATTTCATAATACAAATATATTTAACTTAAGAAAAAGGCCTTCCTAAGAGATATCAACACTGGCATTCTTATATCTACCTGTAGTATTTTACTGTCTGTAGCTGATGTAGGCTGTCATAGTTACAGCTAAATACAAACTTGAGTTCTCATTGGGACAATTTCTGTCACTGGAAAAGAAAAATATATAGGCAACACAAACACTTAGAAATAAAATTTATCATTGATAAGGGAATATGAGAGGTAGTCACTGGAATAAAGCTGAATAATTTACAGTGATGTAAATTTATTCACTTTTCTTAACAAGGACAATAACTCAGTCACCCCACTCAGATTACCTCCAGACTGTATTTGTTTGAAGCACCATGTCTGCCTTGAGGCAATTTGGAAAAAAAAAAAAAAAGCATGCATCAAGTGTGTAAATATTTCATAGCTACTGTTCTTCATTTCAGAATCAAGCAACTTTTTCCAAACTATATTTTTTTCCAAGCTGTTTTAAAAGTCTGTTTTTTGAGACTGAAGAGTGTTGAAATAAACTTTAAAAACATTTTAGTGACATTCAAGAGTAACTGTTGAAGTACTTCCTTCTAGGAGAAGAAAACATAAAAGCATTTTTAGAATTCCATACACATTGAAGTCACTAGAGCATTTTAATATGCATTTCTATTAATATAAAATATAGCTGCCTATAACTGCTTCTTAATCAAATTTAGGAGTTCCTAATAAATATAGAAGACAGCACCAACATAAGAATCTTACGCATGAACATTTGGATTTTTATTTTGAAAAATCACTAAAATGCAGTCTTAATTTTTTAATGTTGTCTAGAAAGAAAGTACCATTTAAATACTTGAATTATAAGGTCAGTAGCTTCATTCTTGAGTCACAGTAAGCAGATTAAAATGTATTAATTTTAAAAGATGATCAGAGGAAATATCTTCACGTCTCTGGCCAATCCAGGCAAGCACAGATGGGCCAGCCCTGATCTGGCTCCACCCTGTGGACATCATTCTGGCTTACTATGGCTGTGGCTGCTCTACCTGTACTGAGTAACCTGATCTAAAGAGATCTGTCCAAGCCAGGTTCTGTTTTTAATGCCCTGTGTTAAAAAAGTAAGGCAAATACAATGGTCTCTGGCATGGCCAGCTATAGGTAAAACTGCAAAGTAGGCAAGCTCTCTTGACTTTCCTTTCTGAAATTTCTGTGCCCTTGAAGTATCCACAATCTCATTTGGTAGCCTCATTGCCCAGCTCTCCCTTTACTCCACTGCCCTTCCCAACTTTTCATTCTTAAAAAATCTCTTTGTCCCTCACACGCCTTCCTAGAGAGCTGAGTATTAACAGGAAAAAAAAAAATAAAGGCAAGACTGGTTCTTGTGTTACTCCATTTTGATAATGAAGGCATTTAGAAATTCTATATTTCAAAAAATAAATGACTAGTTAAAGTGGAAGGCATTGGTCAGCTGACCAAAGGACAACATATTTTGAGGGCAGAAGAACTTTTTCCAGCAGCCATCCTGCTCAGGCCCTCTATGGATTATACAAAACCTCACACATTGCAGTTGTTTGCAAAATCCTTTTAAGAAGATCATGGGTTATGAAACCATGAAGAGGGGAACTGTTTTCTTTGCATATTCCCTTATCAGTGATAAATTTTGTCTCTAAATGTTTATGTATTTTATTTTTCTAGTGATAGAAATTGTCCCAATGATGACTCAAGTTTGAATCTAGTTATAACTATGACAGCCTGTATCGTTTTCAGATAGTGAAATACAATGGGTAGATACAAGAATGCCAGTGTTGTTATCTCTTGGGTTTCAAGAGATATCAAGAATCTCTTGATATCTCTTGATAACTTCATTTCTAAGTTAAATATATTTGTATCGTGAAATATTAGCAGCAGCAAAAATGCTATTTATTTGCATCACATTTTCCTATAAATTCAGAACTTTATGTACTTAGCATGTTTTCAGATTGAGCTAACTTTTATTGAGGACCTTGATGTATTTTTGTATTACATCCTAAAGAAAAGATATTTTTGGTCTTTACATTATAATATATTGGTAACTAATGGAGTGTAATATAAAAGTGCTTTGTTTTCATAATGATATTCAATTTCTGCATGTCATTTAAGGTTTGCCAGGGAAGGTGGGTCTACTAGGCCCTTGAAAAAAAAAATTCCAACATCCTAATTAACATATTTAAATTTGGGAGTTAAAATTTTTTGGCCTAAATTTTCATTGATCATAATTTCAAGTAGTAAGTACAGTTAGTATCACGTCATAGAATATTTGAAATACAGAATGTAAGGTTACTCAAGAATACTTGGGCCCATATATCTTAGTATAAAAGATAAAGCCATAAACGGAAGTTTGCTTAATAAATAGTTCTCTTTAAAATGATGAATTGTGATACTTTGAGTCTCTGCTAATATCCCTAGGTACTTAAAAAACATGTAGAGCTGTTTACAGGGTTTTATCTTGAGTGATGTGGGAAAACACATCATTGAATATTCATGAATGTACACTGAACACCCAGAACTTTGGTAAGAGAAGAGATGAGGATCTATAGTAGGCATGGTAATGGCTCTGAAAGTGTTCACAGTGTAATCCTGAGAACATGTAAATATGTTATCTCACAGATAATTTAAGGAAAGAGCTTAAAATGAGAGATTATCCTGGATTATTCAGGTGATTCAGTGTAATCTCAAACTCCTTGAAAGTGAAAGAAAGATGCATAAAAGTCAGAGTCTTGAGAAGGAGATGTGATGGCTGAAGCAAGGTCACGTGATATAACATGAGAAGGATGCTATCAGTTTGTGCTAGCTTTGAAGATGGAGGAAGGGAAACACATTAGAATCATAGAATAAATTCATATAAGTTCTTGCAACAAATATACAAACCCATCAGCATCTGCATTTATCCCTGCCTGTCTCCCCACTGTTAGAAGAGCTTACCCTTTTCATTTCCAAGCCTTTCATTTTGTGCTTGTGAATGTGGGTGGTTTCTAGCATCTATAAAAGGCCAAGAAATGGGTTCTGTCTTAGAAAGTATAGAAACAAACACAGCACTGTAGACACTTTGACTTTAGGCCAGTGAGACCTGGTCCGGCTACTGACCTACAAAACTCTAAGGTAACGAATTTGTGTTGTTTTAAGGAACTACGTTTGTGGAAATTTGTCATAGGAACAATACAAATCTGATAAAAAATCTGAAAGAAATCCACAGTCATAATTTTGAAAGGAATTCAAAATTTTACCTTTTTGAAGGGATTTCCTTTTTGGAAAGCAAAAATAGGCTGGT
>NW_012106875.1:769127-771279 GCF_000951045.1 Mandrillus leucophaeus
TTCTCTTTAAAATGATGAATTGTGATACTTTGAGTCTCTGCTAATATCCCTAGGTACTTAAAAAACATGTAGAGCTGTTTACAGGGTTTTATCTTGAGTGATGTGGGAAAACACATCATTGAATATTCATGAATGTACACTGAACACCCAGAACTTTGGTAAGAGAAGAGATGAGGATCTATAGTAGGCATGGTAATGGCTCTGAAAGTGTTCACAGTGTAATCCTGAGAACATGTAAATATGTTATCTCACAGATAATTTAAGGAAAGAGCTTAAAATGAGAGATTATCCTGGATTATTCAGGTGATTCAGTGTAATCTCAAACTCCTTGAAAGTGAAAGAAAGATGCATAAAAGTCAGAGTCTTGAGAAGGAGATGTGATGGCTGAAGCAAGGTCACGTGATATAACATGAGAAGGATGCTATCAGTTTGTGCTAGCTTTGAAGATGGAGGAAGGGAAACACATTAGAATCATAGAATAAATTCATATAAGTTCTTGCAACAAATATACAAACCCATCAGCATCTGCATTTATCCCTGCCTGTCTCCCCACTGTTAGAAGAGCTTACCCTTTTCATTTCCAAGCCTTTCATTTTGTGCTTGTGAATGTGGGTGGTTTCTAGCATCTATAAAAGGCCAAGAAATGGGTTCTGTCTTAGAAAGTATAGAAACAAACACAGCACTGTAGACACTTTGACTTTAGGCCAGTGAGACCTGGTCCGGCTACTGACCTACAAAACTCTAAGGTAACGAATTTGTGTTGTTTTAAGGAACTACGTTTGTGGAAATTTGTCATAGGAACAATACAAATCTGATAAAAAATCTGAAAGAAATCCACAGTCATAATTTTGAAAGGAATTCAAAATTTTACCTTTTTGAAGGGATTTCCTTTTTGGAAAGCAAAAATAGGCTGGTATGGTGGCTGATGCCTGTAATCCTAGTGCTTTGGGAGGCTGAGGCGGGAGGAACAGTTGAGTCCAGGAGTTTGAGTCCAGCCTGGGCAACATAGCGAGACCCAGTTTTAATAATATAATAATGAGTGAATTAAAAATCAGGGGCAATGACTAATGACACAAGAGGAACTAGAGGGCTTTGAGAGGTGGACAGTAGTAATACAAGTAAAGACCCCACAGAAAGCAGAAGCGTCTCAAAATTGAGAACAGAAAGCATTGAAATAGCTGTAGCATAAAGTAGAGCTAGAAAAGAGTGAGGACCCTGGGAAAATAATCAGGAGCTAGACTAAAAGATGCTTTATGAAATACAAAAGGGTTTTGAATTAGCAACATTTTAAATATGAGAGTTACATAATTTGATTTTAAAATACTAGCCTTGCTGTAGTGTGGATAATGAATTGACCTGGAATAGTACTGGAGGCAAAGACACAAGTTAGAAGGCTGCTGACATAATTTATATTTTACCTTAAGGTTGTAGGACAGCAATGGTAAGGATAAAAAGTTTGTGGATTTGAGAAATGTGGACTAGGCTGGCAAGTGAAGGAAGATAAGAGAGTCAAGTATAATACAAAGGTTTCTTGCTTGAGCAACTCAGTGTGTCACTTACTGAAACATGGCGCAAAGAATTTTGTGAAAGAAAAAGTTCAGTTTTGGAAATGTAAAATTTGACATGTGCTGGAGATATTTAAATGGAGGGAAACATTGGAAACGTGAGTTTAGACCTGTAGGGAGTGAGTTTTAGGCTTGTGGTATAGATGTGAGAATTCTTAGTACATAGATGATGTTAGAATTTCAGAAAATGAAGTTAGCCTGTGTGTATCAACATCTAGAAGGCTGTGAAATGACATTTACAGGATAGGTGGAAGAAGATAAAGAGCAGCGTGCTGGTTAACGAAGCTGGTTCGTAGATGTGTAACATTTGCTAGTTTGCATGAGATAAACATTCCTATCATGACTTATTTTTTGAGCTGCCACTGTTACATCATAGTGCAGTTGGGAAGAGATTCACACACTTGGCTTTCTTGAATCGGTGCAAGCTGTTTCCATTATAGAACTAGGGAATTTCAGAGAAAGTCATCACCAGTGAGGAATTAAAAACAGAAAGCCTAAGATTCAATGCCATCCCCATCAAGCTACCAATGAGTTTCTTCACAGAATTGGAAAAAACTGCTTTAAAGTTCATATGGAACCAAAAAAGA
>NW_012106875.1:773947-776895 GCF_000951045.1 Mandrillus leucophaeus
GGATCACTTGAGGTCAGGAGTTTAAAACCAGCCTGGCCAACATGGTGAAAACCTGTCTCTATTTAAAAAAAAAAAAAAAAAAAAAAAAAAAGCGAGACGTGTTGGTGGGCGCCTGTAATCTCAGCTACTTGGGAGGCGGAGGTTTGCAGTGAGCCAAGACCCCAGCACTGCACTCGAGCCTGGATGACAGAGCGAGACTCTGTCTCAAAAAATAAATAAATAAATAAATAAATAAATAAATAAAAATGGAGAAAAACATAAATTGTGGTCTCAAAGGCCCAGGTCTAGATTTCAGAGGTAGCGTTCACTTGAAAGCCATAACTAGTGGGTGACTATATGAGTAAGTGACTGAGTGGAGTACAGTTGAAAATAATAGGCAGTGAAGTAACAGGACTATGAAGTCAGAAATATGTATTGGTCATTAATTTGTATATGGAAGTCACTGATGATGCTGCTGGAAATTAGCTAAAGAGAAAGACATTAGTTTACAATGAACGGATGATAGTTCGAGGGAGGATAAAAGATGTTATATGAGTAATATGAGTCTAAAAGTAACAAGCATTGAACTTGGTGTGGGGGAGGAAGAACTCTTTGGAAGTAGCTGTTTTCTTGTTGTGTGGGGGGAATGAAAACTCCAAGGCAATTAATATTTCGAGGGTGGGAGTCAGATTCTCGTTAAATCTACAAAGTGAAGGTGATATGTGCAGAAGTAGGAACCTAACTGCTGTTTCCTGAAATATCAATCTTAGAATTTTTAGAATTTTCTTAGAATTTTTCTCCTTGTCTGAAGAGTTACAATTTTAGGTTTGGAACAATCTCAGTGGATTTGTTTTTATAACTTAAAAATGCACTCTAGGCTGGCTGTGGTGGCTCACACCTGTAATCCCAGCACTTTGTGAGGCTAAGGTGGGCGGATCACGAGGTCAAGAGATCAAGACCACCCTGGCCAACATGGTGAAACCTCATCTCTAGTAAAAATACAAAAATTAGCTGGACGTGGTGGTTGTATGCCTTTAGTCCCAGCTGCTCGAGTGGCTGAGATAGGAGAATTGCTTGAACCTGGGAGGCAGAAGTTGCTCACTGCTTAGAGACTGGACCACTGCACTCCAGCCTGGGTGACAGCGAGACTCTGTCTCAAACAAAATAAATAAAATAAAAACAACCGCTCTATTTGGAAGAGGAATCCATATTCACTGTGCTGTTTTTGTGGTGCAAGGCTTTGGGAGGAAGAGCAGAGTTCAAAGGTAATTGGCACCTGTGTGGAAAATGAAGGGGGAATGCTACAGAAGGAGGCATAGGAATTGCGAAAGAACATGTTTCGCTATAACACAACTTTACTTTTAAACTGAGACTTCCGGGAACGAGCAGAGATACTCAAGGACTGCATGCTCTCTCTCTGATTATTTCTAAATGACTAAATGGCTTTCTGTGCCCGGTAGCATTTATTATCTCCACTTTTAGTTGGCTATTACATGGATACATTGTTTTTATTGAAGCTATAATTTGCTTGTGTCTTCAAAAGTATATTTTGCCATTTCGTTATTGCTTGTTATCACTGCCCTCCAGAAAAACTGACACCTACATTAACACCAAATAAATTCATAATGAACAAATCTATTATAAAAGTTAGTAAGTTAAAAATACTGAATACAAAAGGCATTGTCTTAAAGCATTCCTTTGAGAAGATTTTCAATGCACTTATTCATCTATTTTAAGTTTACGGGTTGCTTAATTGAATACTTGATATTGGAGAAAATATGAACTATTGTCAAATTAATTTTGTAAACAAGCTCTTACCTTCCACCTGATGAAAATGATTTTTAGAACTTCTTGGATTTTGTGAATGCACATGGCACTTCAGGTCATTCCTACATAAAGTAGCTTATAAGGTGTGCATATCTTGTGTATTTTATGATAGTTCATAAAATTTCATTAGTAACGGGAATGACCCAGATATATAGGGAAGCATGCCGTGTGCACAAGTATGTAGGATTATGTGTGTGGTGCCCGTTCATAATACCAGGTCTGTCGCAGAAACCTTTGATGACACCACAAAAGAGAAAAATGTGAAATGTGCTCAGGAAACATGAACATAAAGAGATACACATTTAAAGAACATCCCGTTTAAAAATAGAATTATGTTTTATCAATATTAAAAAGCACTAGAAAAAATTATTTACTCCTGAAAAATTATGCTGTCATGGTTTGGGGGTAGTATTTAATCATTATATTTTAGGCTTTAAAGCCAGTCCTAAGTTTGTAAGAATTTCTTAAGTTAAAGCACATACAATGCTCAGAAGGGTGTCTCATACATAGAAGCAGTCAATTCATGTTAAATATTGTTGTTATTGTGATTATTCGTACATGAAACAATTCATAGAACTTTTTGCCTGATGGTATCAGTGAATGTTGAACAATGGGAAAGTTAATAATGTAAAAAATCTTCAGTATTTTCTCATAATTAGAGCAACAATATCATCCTTGCACGTTGACCTTTGACTTTTGACCTTTTTTTTTTCATTTTCACTTGCCTTCCTAATGCATATGTCTTTCTACCCAAATAATGTAGTAAACCCCTTAAAGAAAAAGCATTCTTTATTCCTATTTCTAAACTCAACACCTACTTTAAAATACTATGTGTAAGTGAAACTCAAAACACTTAACACTATTATCAATATTTGGTTGGCTAGGGATCCCACATAAAGAGAAATTTACAAGAGGTAAGCCTGAAGTATTTGCTGTCATTTAAAAACACATATTAAGGAGATACTGTATTCACTCTGAGTTTTAGAGGCATAACATTGTAAGTTTTAGGATCTTGTCATTATTTCCTTCTGTTAGAGCAGTCATCTGTAGAGTATCTTTTATGCCTTTGAAATCTCTTTTAAATCACTCCCTTTGAATATCTTTTCAAAGAGATCAGGGTTCTTAGTTGCAAATAACAAAAT
>NW_012106875.1:777885-811500 GCF_000951045.1 Mandrillus leucophaeus
TGGAAAACTTGTCAATGACTTCAAAATAGATTTTCCTTGAATATTCATATTTAAAAATGAATATATACATTGAATACATTTAAGTAGCATATCAGATTTATTAATCTATCATCACTCATAGTTGATTAAAAACACGTATTTTATTTTATCAGATTCAGGGGGTAGATGTGCAGGTTGGTTACATGGGTATATTGAGTAATGTTGGGGTTTACTTCTAGTGAATGCATCACCCAAATAGCGAATGTTGTATCCAATAGGTAGTTTTTAGCACTCACCCTCCCCTGCTTGACAGTCCTCAATATGTATTGTTTCTCTCTTTATGTCCATCTATACTCATTGTTTAGCTTCCACTTATAAGTGGGAATGTGGTATTTGATTTTATGTTTTCGTGTTATTTCACTTAGGATAATGGCTTCCAGCTGCATCCATGTTGCTGCAAAGGACATGATTTCATTCTTTTTTTTATGGCTGCATAGTATTCCGTGGTGTATATAAGCCAAATTTTCTTTTTCCAACCCACCACTGATGGACATATAGGTTCATTCCAAGACTTTGCTAGTGTGAATAGTGCAACAGTAAACAAGCCATTGCAGGTTAGTTTATGATAAAATGATTATTCTTTTCCTTTGGATAGATACCCAGTAGTGGGATTGCTGGGTTGAATGGTGGTTCTATTTTTAGATCTTTGATAAATTTCCATACTGTTGCCCATAGGGGTTTTACTAATTATATTCCCACTAGCAGTATGTAAGTGTTCCCTTTTCTCTGCATCCTTGCCACTATCTGTTCTGACTTAATAGCCATTCTAATTAATGTGAGATGGTATCTCATGTTTTTAATTTGCATTTATTGGGTTTGTGATCTTGAATATTTTTTTTCATGTTTGTTGGTTGCTTGTAGGATTTCTTTTGAGGACTGTGAGTTCATATTCTTTGCCCATTTTTTAAGGATGATAATTGTTTTGTTCTTGGTATTTAAGTTTCTTTGCATAATTTCTATAGTTTCTATGCATTCAACAAAGGACTAATAATAGTACTAATAGTTCCTTATTAGTCCTCTGTTGGATGCATAGTTTGAAAACATTTTCTCCCATTCTGTAGATTATCTATTTTCTCTGTTGATTAAGTTCCATTTGTTTCTTTGTTTCTGTTTCATTTGCTTTTGAGGTCTTAGTCATAAATTACTTGCCTAGGCCAGTGTGCAGAATAGTTTTTCCTAGGTTTTCTTCTAGGATTTTTCCAGAGTTAGGTTTTATGTTTAAGTCTTTAATTCAACTTAAATTAGTTTTTGTATATGGTGAGAGGCAGGGCTCCAGTTTCATTCTTCAGCATATGGCTAGCCAATTTTCCCAGCATCGTTTATTGAAGAGGATGTCCCGTCCCCATTGCTTATTCATGTTGACTTTGTTGAAGATTGGTTGGTTGTAGGTATGTGGCTTTATTTCCAGTTTCTCTAGTGTGTTCCATTTAACTCTCTGTCTTTGTACCATGCTGTTTTGATTATTACAGCTTTGCAGCGTAGTTTGAAGTCAAGCGATGTGATGCCTCTAGCTTTGTTCTTTTTGCATAGAATTGGTGTGACCATTTGGGCTCTTCTGATTCCATATGGATTTTGTAATAGTTTAAGTCTGTGAAAAATGGTAATTTGATAGGAATTGGGTCAAGTTTGTACATTGCTTTGGGGAGTGTAGTCATTTTAATGATCTTTGTTCTTCTCATCCATAAGCATTGGATGCTTTCCCATTGTGTGTCATCCATTATTTCTTTCATCAGTCTTCTGTAGATATCCTTGTAGAAGTCTTTCACTTCCTTGGCTAAATGTATTCCTAGGTCTTTTGTTGTTGTGTGATAATTGTAAATGAGATTGAGTTCTTGATTTGGTTCTCAGCTTCAGTGTTGTTGGTGTATAGAAATGCAACTGAATTTTGTGTATTAATTTTGCATCCTAAAACTTTATTGTAGTAATTTACCAGGAATAGGAGTCTTTAGGGTTTCCTAGTTACAAGATCATGTGATCAGTGAAAAGATATAATTTGACATCCTCTTTTCGTATTTGAATGCTTTTCTTTCTCTTGCCTGATTGCTTTAGTTAGGACTTGTAGTACTATGCCCCCTTAATAGGAATGGTGAGAGTGGACATCCTTGTGTAGTTCCAGGTCTTGGAAGAAACACTTTCAACTTTTGCTTATTCAGTATGATGTTGGCTATGGGTTGCCCTATATGGTTCTTATCATTTTGAGGTAAGTTCATCAATGTCTTGTTTGTTAAGGGTTTTTATTATGAAGGGATACTGGATTTTTATAATGCCTTTTCTGCTTCAATTGAGATGATCGTATGGTTTTTGTTTATAATTCTGTGTATCTGGTGAATTACATTTTTTGACTTGGAAATTTTGAACCATCATTGCAAACCAGGAATAAAGTCCATTTGATTGTGATGAATTATTTTTTGATGTGCTGCTGGATTCTGTTTGCTACTATTTTCTGAGGACTTTTGTTTATATGTTCACGAGGGATACTGGCTTATTGTTTTGATTTTTGTTCTTCGCGGATTTTGGTTATCAGGATGATATTAGTTTTATAGAATGAGTTAGAAATCCCTCCTTGATTTTTCTGGAATAATTTCAGTGTGATTGATACCAACTCTTCTTTGTATGTCTGGTGGAATTAGGCTGTGATTTCATCTTGGCCTGCGTTTGGTTAATTGGTAGATTTTATTGCTGATTCCATTGGTGAGCTCAGAATTTAAATTCCTTCCTCATTCGAACTTAGAGGTTATGTGTTTCCAGGATTCTATCCATTTCTTCTAGGTTTTCTAGTTTGTGCGCACAGAGAAGTTCATAGTAGTCTCTGAGGGTCTTTTGTATTTTTGTGGTATCAGCTGTGACTTTGCCTTTGTGATTTCTGATTGTACTTATTTGAATCTTTCCTGGTTTTTCTTGGTAAATCTATCTGGTGGTATATCAATTTTGTCTGTTCTTTAAAATAACAAAATATACATTTTGTTGACCCTTTGCATGATATTTTTAATCTCAATTTCATTTAGTTCTGTTCTGATACTTGTTCTTGCTTTTCTTCTGCTAACTTTGGGTTTGGTTTGGTTCTTGTTCTGGTTTTGTTATGTGCAAAGTTAGGTTGTTAATTTGAGATATTTCTATCTTTTTAGTGTAGACAGTGCTCACTGTAAACTTTTCTTTTAAAACTGTTTTTGCTATACCCCAGAGGTTTTGGTATACTGTGTCTCTCTTTCCTTTGTTTCATTTTAAAAAAAAATTTTGCTTTAATTTCACCATTTACCCAAAAGTCATTCAGAAGAAAGTTGTTCAGTTTCCATGTATTTGTGTCATTTTGAGGGTACTTCTTGGTATTGATTTCTAATTTTATTCCACTGTGTTCCAAGAAAATGTTTGATGTGATTTTTATTATTTTTGAATTTATTGAGACTTGCTTTATGAGAAAGCATGTGGTCAATCTTAGAGACTGTTCCAGGCATAGATGAGAAAAACATATATTCCATGGTTGTCGGGTAGACTGTTCTGTAGATGTCTCTTAGGGTCCATTTGGTCAAGAGTCAAATTTAAGTCTAGAGTTTCTTTGTTAGTTTTCTGCCTGGGTGACCTGTCTAGTGGTGTCAGCGGGGTGTTGAAGGCCTCCACTATTATTGTACAGCTGTCTATCTCTTTTCTTAGTATTTGTTTTAAAAATCTGGGTGCTCTGATGTTGGGTGCACATATATTCACAATAGTTAAATCTTGTTGAATTAAACCCTTAATCATTATGTAATGCCCTTCTTAGTCATTTTTTTAACGGTTGTTGGTTTAATGTCTGTTTTATGTGATACAGAAATAGCAACCTTTTTTGTTCTCCATTTGCATGATAGATTTTTCTTTGTTTATTTGAGTCTGTGGGTGTTATGTGTGAGATGGGTCTCTAGAAGGCAGCAGATGCTTGGGTTTTGTTTTTTCAAATCTAAGCTGGATCTTTTGAGTGGACCATTTAGGCCATTTATATTTAAGGTTAATATTGATATGTTAGGTTTTGTTTCTGTCATGGTGTTTTTAACTAGTTGCTTTGTAGTCTCAGTTGTGTAATTGCTTTAGAATATCTGTAAATTTTGTGCTTGTATGTGATTTTGTGGTAGCAAGTATCATTCTTTTGTTTCCATGTTTAGAATTCCTTTAAGCATTTCTTGTAGGGCCAGTCTGGTGGTGACAAATTCCCTTAGCCTCTGTTTGTCTTGGAAAGACATTATTTCTCTTTTATTTATGAAGCTTAGTTTGATGATATAAAATTCTTGATGGACATTTTTTTTTTCCTTTAAGAAGGCAAATAGGCACTACATCTCTTCTGGCTTGTAACGATTCTGATGATAAATCTGCTGATAATGTGATGAGGTTTCCTTTATAGGTAATTTAGCCCTTTTCTTTCTAGTTGCCTTTAGGATTTTTTCTTTTGCATTCACCTTGGATAGTGTGATGACTATGCGTTTGTGATGCTCATCTGGTATCTCACAAGAGTTTTCTGAATTTCTTATATCTGGATGTCTACATCTCTAGCAAGATTAGATAAATTTTCCTGAATTATTTCCTCAAATATGTTTTCCAAGTTACTTATTTTTCTTCTGTCTCAGGAATGCCAACAAGTTAAACTTTTGGTCACTTTACATAATCTCATATTTCTTAGTCTTTGTTCATTTTGAAAAAGTCTTTCTGTCTTTATTTCTGACTGACTGGGTTAATTCAAGAGACCAGTTTTCAAGCTCTGAGATTCTTTCTTCTCCTTTCTTCTGCCTACTCTATGGTTAAGCTTTCAACTGTATTTCGAAATTGCTTCAGTGAATTTTTAAATTCCAGAAGTTATATGTTTGTTTTTTTTTAAAGCTCTCATTTTTCATATCCTGAATCATTTTTAGGTTTCTTTATGTTGGATTTCAACTTTCTCTTGGATCTCTTGAGTTTTCTTGCAAGATGTAATTTGAATTCTTTATTTTTTCAGATTTTTCAATTTGGTTAGGATTCTTTGCTAGAGATCTAGAGTGATCTTTCAGCATGGCCAAGACATTTTGTTTTTGTATTTCTGTAGTTCTTGTGCTGTTTCCATCTCATCTGAGTGATGTGTTGCTCCTTATTTTTGAATTTGCTATCATTTGAATGGGACTTGTTGATTTTTAATTATTTTTTTTCCTTTGGACTGTGTTTTACATTTTGTATGATTATTTGGCTCCATTTCTGGGTGCTTTCAGGGAGTCAAGGCTCTGTATTGGTTTCTTGGTTGTAGGTAGTTTCTGTACAGTGGCTTTCTCAGGTGCTGCTTGTTATAGAAATTGGATTTATAAACCAACACACTATCTCCTTAGGGCTGAGGGTGCAGAGGTCTTAGAAAGCTTATCTCATACACTAGCACTAAGCCCTTCTGGCAGCAGGTTTTTTATTTGATAGTGCAGTTCAGGCTTCAGTCCAGCAAGTGACACTTAAGAGTAAGAGCTGGCTCATGCTCAGGTAGGCTGATGACAAGTAGAAGCACTTGCTTTGATCAGGGAGTGATGGGAGGATATTCCGTTGGGATGTATTGAGGTCTCCGGGTAAGAGGAGGGGAAGGAGCTCCTCTCCTGTGCAGGCTAGAACATGATCCACTTCCTTATTAGGTCCTTGTTGCAGAGTTCACCACTTGCAGTTCATATAAACTTGGTCCTGTGGTTTCCAGCCACAGTATTACTGTGGACCACAGATTTGGCCCTCTGGTGGCTTCCATCAAACGGGCTGAATGCAGTCTCCTCCAGTTCAGAGCAGACAATCTGTGTCTTGTCTGTCTTCCGATGCCAGGACACTGCTGCTCCGTGTAGGAAGGAGGAGCTGAGCTCTGTCCCTCATGCAAGCCCAAGCAGCGTGGGCTCACTTTGAGTGGGGGTAGAGCCACTGTGGAAAGCAGGAAAAAGACTTTTTCAAGTGCATATGCGCCAGCCGCCAGTGGTAAGAACTGCTGCATCTGTAGCAGTGGGACAGGGGAAGATGGGATGAGATGATACCTCTCTGTGATTGTACATGGCCATCAGTGCAGCCCCCTTCAGTGATTGGTGCCACGCCCACCTTTCCTTTGTCCCAAGGAAGGGTTTGGCACAGTGTGTTCCATCTCCCTTAAGGCAAAAAACCTTTTTATTTTAATTTCCAGAGTTTCTTTCACATGGGGTGACAGATACACAAATAATATGTACATTACACACACACACACACACACACACACACACATATATATGTTTAAGTATGCAATTTTAGAGCTTTGGGACCTGACATGGTGTATGCTACTTAAGATCACTGACCTCTTGTAGTATGCAGCCTACAATTCAGTTGCTGAATTTTTGTAGAGAAAAATAAAGCTGGGATTCATGGACCCAGGGGAGTTTCATGTTTAAATAAAACATGTTATTGATAAAACATTCTTCGTAAATTTTATGTTACATTTTTGGTGCTTGGAACAGATTACACTGTGTCTATTACTGAATGCTAAAATTATTTTATGGTTTAATCTGACATGGAAGTCAGAAGAGGTAGGTTCAAATCCTTCTTTTTGTTGCTTCACATAATTGTTACATAATCAAGACCAAATCACTTGATCCCTGTGAACCTCTTCTGCAAAACAGGGGTTTTCATGATCGATTGAGCTTTACTGAAAGTACTTAACCCAGTATTGGTATAGGATATAGGTAACATAAAGCAAAAGTTGATTTGCTGGCTTGTTTTACTTGTTTGTACACTTAAGAGCAAAGTACTAGAAATTTTGATGCTGATATCATGATCACAGTAAGCAGAAACATTGAAAAGAGAATTCAGCATATTATACTAATGCTTAAACATACAAACACACCCAGAGAAGCTGGAAAGTTCTAGCCTGCACACCTGCATGCTAAGGGGTTGCCTGTGGGTTAATATATTGTTATACTATGTGATAGGACTCTTAAACTGGCAACCTCTGGTCTCTCAGCAGTGTGCTTGAAGTCTCTGGTGCCACTGGAGAACAGTATCCACCCCACAAAAAGAGCCATTCTTTTAGGAGACACATTTGTTACAAACACCTTTAGATTAGAACCAAACAAAAATTTATAAATGCAACAATCACATATCTTAAAGATTTGCTTGGATGTTTGGATGATATAAAAATAAAACAAGTGATTAAATAAAGGCAAAATATTTTTAATTATAACTGACCAGCATCTACCTAACTTCAAAAGTATTTGTATGTTATTCTTGCTTTTTGGAATTTTGGACTCTCAAAGAAGAGCAGTGTGCCTATAATGCTAATTTTTGAAGTTTAAAAAGCTTGGACCAACTGTCAAATGTGGTTCAGAATATTTTATCTCACAATTGTAGGGTAGCAATAATTTGCACATTCCAAACTTCTGTTTTTATTAAGTATGAAATAAAACTTATATGATGGCATAATGCTTTTTTAACTATCCAGTTTTAGACTGCTATGTGAAGGTGGGATGGCTATCTTTCCATTTATTTCCATTTTTTAAAAAACCAGCCCATTTATACCTGTTCAAGTATAACACTTCTCACAAGAAGCTTCCCTTGGTGAGTGGCTAAATATATAGAAGTAGGAATGACTAATAATGCATGTCAAAAAAATATCAAACAAAAAATGTTCCTTCAGTCTTTAATTCTTTCTAGATAAAGATAAATATTTAGCATTAAACTAAGTGTACAATACAGTGTCAGCTTTTTAAAAGCTTTTTTGTTTGAATTTCTCTCCAAGTTTCCCTCTGGGAATGTTAAAGACCCTTGGCCAGTGTTTTATACCAGATTTCCTTTCTTTACGTTTCATGTTTTTCTTTCCTGTTTTCTTTTTCTTTCCTTTTCTTTTCTTTTTGCACTTCTGACCTTATTCTTCCAATAATTATTGAAACTGTGCTGTCAACTGCATTTCCTGATAAATCTCAGAAAATACACTGATTAACAGATTAAAGACATAAAAACCCAAGGCTCAGCAATGCGACTCCAAAATAAGCTGTAAGGCAGCTTTGAGGGACAAAAGGTGTAATGTGAGTTAATTTAGCAACTGGTCCTTTCAACTAGAGCCCCTACCTGTGGTTTCTTCAGTGGATTGAGTTTCTTCACAGCATATCAATATCAGGGTGGTTCTGTGGTGGCTCAAGGGTCCAAGCCGGAGTGCTCCAGTGGGCAAAGCAAAAGCAGTGCCATTTTTAACGATCCAGCTTTTGAAGGCACACAGTGTCACTTCTGTTGCTTTACATCTGTTGATTACTACTGAGCCACCAAGACCAGTTCAGATTCAAAGATCAGAAGGATATGGCAACACCACCTCTTAGTGCGATGAGATGACAAAAAAATAATGGATACATTTTAAAACTGCCACCAGCAAAATGTGTATCAGGAAATGGTCATAACACATGGTTAACCGGCATTATCAGTGTTGGGATTTGAGTAAGAAGATAAACATGGCATTGCAGCATAGATATCCAGGTTGGAATACATGGAGATAACCTTCCAATTAATTCATCATTGATCAGATTCTTATAGATGGGAATGCTGCAAGTCAGAAAACAGTTCAAAGAAGAAGATAAGAAACCCTGAACATGGATAAATGATAGGATCTATCTGTGAACACAGTTCTGAGAGTTGAGATTTTAAACATGAAACAGAGTTTCACAGGTGTTTGAATAAAGTAAGAAAGGTGGGAAAATTGACTCCTTATTTAACAAATGTGGGGTGGACCAGCTGCCTTCCAAAGAAACCTGCCCTAGAACAGTCATGTTTGAGTTACAATGAGCAATGTAGTGACCATCGTGAAATGTTGTTAATGTGAGTCAGGTAGGTTGGTTGAGCTAGTTTTTGTTTATCATTTTAAGTTGTGTAAATGTGTAGGAGCTTAAACTTAACAGGTTTATGTCTATACCCTTTAAATGTGTCATTACAGAGTTGAGGGACCCAGTCTGGGCAATGTAGTGAGACCTTGTCTCTACCAATAAACAAACAAACCAGGCATGGTGATCCATGCCTGTAGTCCCAGCTGCTCAGCAGGCTGAGGTGGGAGGATGCAGTGAGCTGTGATCATGCCATTGCACTCCAGCATGGGTGACAGAACGAGACCTAGTCTCAGAAGAAGAAGAAAAAAAAAGAAGAGAGGATCACCTATACTTAACCTGAATACAAGAGAGATGAGTCATTAAAGGAAACACTAGTACCTGTGTGAAAATATCATTAAGAAAGGAATGACAACCGCCTTCTTTATGCACAAGGAAAAAAGTAAAAAGTTATTAGGTATTAAAATTTTAGCTAGGCTATTTAGTAAATGTTTTCTAACTGTAAGGAGGTGTTTATTTAAAACATGCCAACAGAAAGCATTTTAAAAACATCTCCACTGCAATAAAATCTCCATTTATAGAAATAGAAAACATTATGCATTAATATTTAAAATCCGTAATAGAAATGATGTGATCAGAAATTTCATGATAGAGACTTATTTAGATTAATGAGAAAAAGTTCTCTATAATAAATTGGGTTGTTCTTGCTATTCAACTTCAATAGTTTTTAAGGATGCTTTCTATTTTTAAAAATAAGTTGATAGTTCTTAAATATACTGTACTGCATATTTCCCTGTAATTTTTCTTACTAAAAATTACCAGATCTGATGCATTTGCCTTAAAACACCTGAACTTTGCCGGGATATTGAAATCAATCTTAAAACCTTATTGAAACACTGTGCTGAACTTCCTAGGTTTCATATGCACCAGAGAAAAGATAGTAATGTCGATGAAAAGTGAAATTGTCGTGGATTCTGCAAAGTAGCCCTATAATCTGGCCAGATGTGTAAAGAAAACAACCTTGCTTTCTTAAATCACAGATATAATGCTAGTTACTTAAAAAAATCATTTGGGAAAGTGTTTACATGAAGCAAAAACTATACGGTTTTGAAAAAAATCTCCTGACTCTTTACTTTTAAAATACCCCAAATGAATGTTTTTATAAGCGTAAGAATTTTTAATGACTGTCATTTTATAATGTAGAGATACTTAGTTTTTCAGAATTAAGTGAAAGAATATAATTATGTTTAGTTACTATGGCACCTCTGATTGTTAATGCAGGTTGTTTGATAATGTTTTTTAGAAGTCTAAAAAAATTGTGCACGTTTCCTTTAGCACATGTTCTGTTATTAGGTCAATAACCACTAGAGGGCAGTAAATACACTTTCAATGGGAACTAATAGTGTAAGGTTCCCCGTCTCCAATATTTTTCTACTGTATAGCTTCTGCACGGCTTGCATTTCAACCTGACTTTAAATATTTTATATTATTCAGTAATTTTAAATGCAAATATTAAGGCAAAATTATGCTCAAACATGTGATATTGATAATAAACATAAGAACTAATATTTACTGAGCACTCTTGTGTGCTGGTTACTGGGGCTAACACTTTGCATATATAATAGCTTCTTTTGAGCCTCACAGTACATCTTTAAGATGGAACCATTATTATACCCATATCACAGTGAAAGAAACTGAGGCTTAGTGAAGTTAATAAAAGCCAAATAACTTTAAAACAAAATTTTAGTTGTTTCTTTTGCAGGAAGGAGAGAAGTGTCAGCATAGAATTTGGTTTATTAGATGTTTTGAAGCTGTCTGCTTGAAAAGGTTATGAGAAAATTAAGCCAGCTAATTCCTTCTGAGTTAGTACAGGAAGTTAAACTTGGAAAAATAAACCTGCCTTATTTTGTAAAGATGATGAGGAATGTAAAATAATGGCTGTGCAAAGGAAAATAAATATAGCACATCCAATTCAAGGTGGTTTTTTGGGTGATAATTTTTTAAAGTAATACTGTTCTAAATACACTAGTCAAGATCAGTTACTAATCAAGATTATGATAGTTATTTAGATACAGTCTCCATAAAAAGCAAAAATGATGTCAAGCCTCCTTCCACTGATATATGTCCTACTTCTCAATACTGTCCTGCCATCTAACTACCCAGCAAGGTGTACATCTCTCAGTCTTTAAAGTCTAAGCAAGAAAACAAATTGGATTGTGGAACCATAAAAAAAGCAAAAAGAGAAACTATTTACATAAAAATATCTTTAACCACAGTTGTTTTACTCTCGATTTCAGCTGAGGTCTCTTGTCGGTTACTGCTGCATTTTAAAACAAAGTACAGAAGCCCTCTGCAGAATTTGCAGAGGAGTTTTCCAAACTGGTTTTATTATAGCCAATCATTGATTTATAGCCTGTAATACGGTTTTGAGAAAAGAATAGGGATTTGCAGAAGGTTTTGGGGACCTCTGTCAATATGCTGGTTCAGATTCCTTCACCTAAAGCCTAGGGAAGGAATAAAGGCCACTCAGAGGTCGACGTGTGTCCCCTGGAGCTAGGTGCGGTAAACTGATGTCTGACTGATGCTTCTGAAATCTAAGCACTGGGACTTATCTGTCTGATGACAGAGGGAAAATAATTTCCTGTTAATGTAGAGCTTGTCAGAACAGAGGACGGGTTGGTCTTTCCTATGTATTTGATAATATGTATGATATATGTGAAATGCATGGAGTGAGCTTGTCTTAATTTCTCTTTAAGAGGGCAGCCTTCAGAAGCAAAAGAACCTCTGGCCAGGTGCGGTGGCTTACGCTTCTAATCACAGCACTTTGGGAGGCCAAGGCGGGTGGATCACCTGAGGTCGCGAGTGTTAGAGACCAGCCTGACCAACATGGAGAAACCCCATCTCTACTAAAAATAACAAAATTAGCCGGGCTTGGTGGCATATGCCTGCAATCCCAGCTACTTGGGAGGCGGAGGCAGGAGAATCGCTTGAACCCAGTAGAAGGCAGAGGTTGTCGTGAGTTGAGATTGCACAAGTGCACTCCAGTCTGGTCAACAAGAGTGAAACTTCGTTTAAAAAAAAAAAAAAAAAAAAAAAAAAACCTCAGCAGAAAAAGAACTAGAGGTACCACCCAGTGTCCAGGTATGTGCAGTGTGGGAGCTGGAATAGCAATGAAAGTGCCTGAATCAAGGAAACTTCAAATGAGGGATCTCCCACGAGGGCAGTGTCCGCTTGGAAGACCGCGAGACCTGGAGAGCATCAGTGTAGATTAGCGCTAAGTAAGATACGGCTACCATTTTTCTTGCTTCTCTCTGTTCCTTCTTCCCTCTCCCTCCCTGAAGGGTGAGGACCCAAAATTATTAAAAGCTGAGAAAGAAGCGGGGAGAAGTAGTAAGCTGAACATGCCCTCTCTTTTGGCTTCATAAAAAAGTACACGTTTAAATGAACCTAGAATTTTTTAGTGATTACATTGGATTGAATATTCCAATTACTGAACTGATTGTTTTGAGACAAAAGTGATAGGAAGAACTTCTGTTACCTAAGAGTGACCTGAAGAGTCATGGACCTACCCTTGTTTTCATTCACAAAGTGAGAAAATGGAGAAACCTCCTGCATTTTTTCCTGCCCTTACTCAGTGTAGCAGTTATTGTAATTCATAATATTTATGCAAAAATAATCTATAGATATTCCAGTTTTGATTTCAGAATTTGCAGACACATACATTGGTTTAACAAAATTGTAATAAAATAGTATTCAATCTGAAAAATTTGTGTCTCATATAATGCCAACCTTATACTGTATTGCAATATTTGAGATAATGTTTATTTTCTGAGGGTATTCAATACTAAGGAAATTCTGATTACAGAATATTTTCTTAGGATTTATTTTGTAACGTGCCTATAACATATTGAGCTTGAGAGATGAATTGTTCATTTAAAGTTCATTTAAAAGTGTCAGACAGTAATTTAACTTTTTTTTCCCACTGTCAACTGCAACTTGACATCATGCATCAGGCTGAGTGACACAGGTTTCTGGAGACTGCAATTTAGTTTCTGCATGTCCTATGGGCATGAATAACAACTTCTCAAGAACACTCTTATCCCTGAGGGTGTCTGCAAAAGATTATCTAATTTCACTTGCTTTAAAAAATAGCTTATCACAAATATTTCTGATTTGTTCTACCTGATCCTTGAGTTACCGATACTATTAGCCATAGCAAATCACAGCTGTTGACTTCTCTTATTCATTGCATAATCAGTAATATTGAACATTAAACAGAAGTGACGTTTCATTGTATGGTTGACAACTGCAAAGCTCTAGGGCATTTAAAAGGCAGAGACAAAGAGATAAAAGTAACAATTGACCTGGAGAAAACCTTGCATATAACAAGTAAAATCTCAAGCAATATTCCAAGTGTGAGTACCCTTTCCAAAAATCTACAATTTATTGAGTCCTTGCTATATATTAGGCTTAAGACTTCTATTATTTTTATTTTACAAGTGGAAAAAATGTGACTAGAGTGGATGTGTTAAATAAATTAGTCAAAGTAATATATGGGGAGTTAACAAAACTCAGTTGTAGATTGAATACATTCAATTCTAGGGTTGTCTAACAATAAACCTCATTCACTCAGACACAACACCACATCACCTCTCTTGACGTACTTTCTAGTTGCAATGTCAACCTCTATATGGATGGCTGGACAGAAATTAAAAGACGATAAAAATCATTTACCAGCAATTTTGAAAGTTCTTGAATTCTTGTATTACCTGAATTACAACAAAGATCTGGCTGTTGTAACAAAGACTCAAGGTAACAAAGGCTTAAACTAAATTGAACTTAATCATTTTAATTATCTTTCACCTGATTGTGTAGGAGACTGTGGTCCAGGACTACTTGGTTAACTCTGTAGTACCAGGACACAAGACTTTTTCAATCTTACTCCTCCGTAGTGAGTTGCTTTTATCTCCATATCCAAGACAATTAACTACAATCATGTCCATATGCTTGCCAGGGAGCTGAAAGAAAGAGAATGAGAGAACACACTTCTTCTTTATCAGATGTGGACATTGCTGGTTGCTATGGTCTGAATGTTTGTGTCTCCCCACCGCTTCCAGTTCTTATGGTGAAATCTTAAACCCCTCAAGGTAAGGTAGTATAAGGTGAGGCCATTAGGAGGTGATTAGGTTATGAGAGCGGAAGCCTCCTGATTGGGATTAGTGCCCTTATAAAAGAGGCAGCAGAGAGCTACTTGACCCTACCAAGCATGTGAGGACACAGTGAGAAGGCACCATCTGTAACTAGGAAATGTGCCCTCTGCAGATACCAAATCTGCTGGTGTCTTGGTCTTGGACTTAGCCTCCACAACTGGGAGGAATGAATTTCTGTTGCTTATAAGCTACCTAACATATGCTATTTTGTTATAGCATCCTAAATGGACTGACACTGATACTATTTTGAAAAAAAGAGGTACAATTTACAAAATGTAAAATTCACACTAAGAAATTTCAGGGCTGGGCGCAGTGGCTCATGCCTGTAATCACAGCACTTTGGGTGGTCGAGGCGGACAGATCACCTGAGGTCAGGAGTTTGAGACCAGCCTGACTAACATGGAGAAATCCTGTCTCTACTAAAAATACACAATTAGCCGGGTGTGGTGGCTCATGTCTGTAATCTCAGCTACTTGGGAGGCAGAGGCAGGAGAATCGGTTGAATCTGGGAGGTGGAGGTTGCAGTGAGCCGAGATTATGCCATTACACTCCAGCCTGGGCAACAAGAGTGAAACTCAGTCTCAAAAAAATTTCAGAGTGTACAATTCATTGGTTTTTAGTATAATCAGAGTTCTGCAGCCATCACTCCTAATTCCAGAAAACTTTCACCACCACAAAAGGAAACCTCCTACCTTTTCTACCTGTTGGCACTCACTCCCAATTTCCCCTCTCCTCCATCCTGGGCAATCACTAATCTACATTTACTTTCTATGGATTGGACTATTTTGAGTATTTCATATAAATGGAGTCATACAATGTATTACCTTTTGTGACTATCTCCTTTCACTTAGCGTGTTTCCAAGGCTCGTCTATGTTGTAACATGTATCAGTACTTTATTCCTTTTAATTGCAAAATAATACTCCATTGTATGGCTGTGTTCACATTTTGTTTATCCATTTGTTTGATGGGCATTTAGACTGCTTCCATTTTTTTTGCTATTATGAATAATGTTACTATGAGCTATTATATACAAGCTTTGGGATGGGCTTATTTTTTAATTCCCTTGGATAGGGCTAGAATTTCTGGGTCATATGATAACTTTATGTTTAACTTTCTGAGAAGTTTATATTACCTATTTCTTCTAGATCACTGGCCAAGGTGTTGTCATATCGTTAGCCTGGGAAGAGTGAGAAACTTGAGAGTAAAGTCTATATTCTGACAAGTATGTTCTCAGCTAAATATCGATTAAAATATCTAAATATCTATTACTCTCAGACAAGGGAAGAATGGGTATTTGGGAACAAAGAGTTTTCATCGTCATATATATTTTTGGTCACACAAGTGTCAATGTACTCTCTTCTCAAGTATAGAAGACAGTTGCTCTTCGCCAAGAAAGATAATCCAAATTTCTGAACCGGGCTCAACTTCAATTACAAGTCCTAGAAATTTGAGAGATGTGCTTCTCCTGTTGAATTACCTTTAAATTAAATGACATGTCACCTTCCTGGGAGACACCCAATGCACACTGGTTACGGAATCGTAAAACCATACTAACAAGTATTTGGAAAAGGCAAAAATGAGAAACCCCAGAGGGTAACGATTCATATAAAATATCCTACAGTACTGGGCTGGACTAGAGAGGCATTCTGAACTGTAGCTGAGTAGGATTCTTGCTAAGGCCATCTCCTGGTTGCTCTGGAAGTATCTTAGCCACTGTCTTCTGTGACCTCTAATGGAGATGTCTGAAAGATCCTTCCTTGCCTATTAATCTGAGCAAGTTGTAATTGAAGTGAGCATTTGGTATTTTCTTGGAGAGGACCAACTTTTCTCAGTTTTCTTCTTGTGTGTGTTTGAAGCTCCAATTTTAGTTTTACTGGCTGCCTAGGAATTTTTGGGACTAGCTTGTAGTTTCCTTAATCATATAATTTAGTCAAAAACGTTGCGGATGGTTAGTTTCTGATTAATTTCATGTGTTAACAGTCATAGCAAAGTTATCACATGGATAGGTTTTTAAGCCTAAAATCATTTATTTACTTTTCTGCTTTTTCTCTTCCTCTTTCTCCTAATATAATGGTGATTTCCTTGGAGCCATCTGAAAATAGGCTGAGGGAATAAGGCAGTAATTGTAATCTGATTTTTCAGTTGTTCAATAGACTCCTATTATCTGGCCTCTATAGGTGAAGGATTTTGGGGCACAGATTTATCTCTTCCCCAAACTACCTTTTCAGAATCACTGTAAAAAGTTATTTCAGTTGTCTTGATCAATACTCCAAGGCCCCAAGTTTCCAGATCCTAGTCACCTTGGGTTTCTGACCACAGGCTAAGAAAAATCTAAAAACTGAGTTCTTTTCAATTTCAGCATACACACTTACAAGCATTGATCTTAGTCACTCAAATTGAACTTCGCTGAAAGTGCCAAGAAACAACCAATACATACCAATTTTATCAGTTTTCCCCCATAGTTTCTCTTAGAGTTACAAGCTCTGAGGTGCACGGTTTTCCCTATGAGGATTTTGTATAACGCCCCAAAATGCTTTCTCATGGCATAATAAGGGGCACTAATTTGCCTGTGGACACTTTCTGTGTTTGTGCAACTGACTTCTAAGTGATGGCTAGCTAGTCTTGATCTTGTTCTGACCAATTTTTTTTATTTGTTTTAATATATAGGTACTATAAAGAGACCTTAACTTATATTGACCTAGTAAGATAAATATGCATTGTTTCTCTCCTATATGGTCTGGCCAGAAGTGGTATGAAGATGACCTTGTGCCAGGGGCCCAGGTTCTTTCTACAACATTCCTGCAGCCCCTGTAAGATGTTGACTTTTACCACGTTGTGCAGGTTGGCCAGTAACTTTTGCCTTCCAGCTAGTGACCTGGTCTGAACCAAAAAAGAGGGGAACTCTTCCTTTAAATGACATGGCTCAAACGTTGCACAAATCACTCATGGTCACACCTCATTGACCAGAAATCGGCCATATGTTCACACCTAACTGCAAGGTAGTTTGGGAAATGTAGCTTTTATTCTGAGTGAAAATACACTCGGATAAAAAACAATTTTTGTAATGAAAAGGAAGAAATAGATATTGGATGAAACACAGCTGTTTCCTACTTCTTCACTTATTGCCATGACAAATAACAGTAGGAACAAACAGAAGCTAGAAAAACTGAGTTTGTACTGCAAGTTGATTTGTATATTTTCTTTACACTATTTACCTTTGAAAGCTGATTTCTTTTTCTTTTTTTCTTTTTTCTTTTTTCTTTTTTTCCCCTGAGATAGAGTCTTGCTCTATCCCCCAGGCTAGAGTGCAGTGGCGTGATCCTGGCTCACTTAAAATCTGATTTTTCTTAAACCAAACTAGTTTTATTTGGTCTCTAAGCTTGTTGTATCATGCAAATGCAATACCTGGAATAAGGATACTAATTTCAGTGGTAGTATTTAAAATTAGACATTTTAAATACTTTGACAATTTATTCTCTATTTTTCTTATTCTTTAAACCTTACTTTCATACTCTAGTTTCTAAAGAGATGCACAAATGTTATACACCTAAATATTTCTGTCTGACTTAGCATGTTAGACATAGATGAAGATGTTTAAAAAGTAAAACAAAAATAGCTCTTACAGAATTGATTCTAATTTGTGTGTTAATTAATAAAGCAATATTTTAGAGCCAGAAATAGGTAATTCCAACTAAAATCTAAATTGCTATCTATATGTAACCATTTTCATTTTAGCCAAGGAAATTTTGTTCCCCTCAGTGTCCACCCTTTTTGGCTGGTAATATCATTAACTTAAATGCTTTCCCTCTCTTTGACCATTAGGTTATGAAGTCTAATACTGGAAATAGAGTGAGTATATCATTGTGAACTTAGGTCACATACATTGTGATTTTATTCTATATGACTTTCATAATTTATAATTGTCAATGTTTTGTTTTGAGATTGAAAGCACTTAAGATACCTTATGGTTACTTTTAATAGGGTGTTCATTTTACTTAAAGATCTAAATACAGTTTTTCAAAATTTTAGTGGAAACAAAGACTGAAATTAGGTGTCGAGTGGTGTACTTATAAACTTCATGTCACTCTTAAATTCCAATGAATTATAAAAATCCAACTTGCTTTTATCATCATTATGTTTTACATAATAGTTTATCTTACCCAAACCCCACAGAGAATGAGGCTCCTCAAGGATCCTCATATGATCAATTTAAAAAGGAAGCAAATTAACACATTCTGGCTTGGAATAGATGTAATTTTGTATTATAAATTAGAATTTAAACCAAGACACAAATTGTCCATTGGCTTCCGCGAGCCACAAATGTCTTGAAGATATATTTTATTTAGTCAGGACAATATTTTAAAAATAAAATGCAATCAATTGTCAAGATTTTAAAAATTAAATATACATGAAATTTATATTGCAGCTTTTCTTTAAATAACAAATGTTGATGTTTGGCCTTGTAGGGTCCCCATTTCACATGTGCTGAAGACTGACTGTTCTCTTAGAAGGCGCACACTTTTTCTGGCTCAGTTCACTGATATTGGTCTCTTTTTGTTGGTCTACATCAAGCCAGGTGTAGCACCACTTGATGGAATCTCAGTAGAGTTGTGCTGTGGTTTGAATGTGTCCCTCAATGATCATGTGTTGACAACTGAATCCACAATGCAACAGTATTGGGAGGCGGGGCCCTAATAAGAGGTGATTAGGTCATGGGCGGTGTGCCCTCATGGATGGATTAATGTCATCATCTCTCAGGTGTAGTTCAGTTTTCTCGAGAGTGGGGTTCTTATAAAAGTGAGTGTGGCCCCCTCTTACTCTCTTGCCTTCTTGCCTTTGCTATGGGATGATGCAGCAAGTAGACTTTCACCAGATGCAGGCCACATGACCTTGGACTTCACAGCCTCCAGAGCTGTAAGAAATAAATCATTGTTCTTTAAAAATCACCTGGTCTATGGTATTCTGTTATAGTAACATAAGATGGACTAAGACGAGTTGGAAGAGGGAGGAGATAGTTGAGGGCAAGCAATCTTAGTAGCTAAGCCAGCTCTTCACTGAGATTTCCAGCAATGCCCCAATGCATCTTCCAGTCCATTCTTCTCTGAACTTCTCTGCAGGGCTTCCACTCCCATCACTCTTTCATCCAACATGCCTCCTTTGGGGCGTGCTGCCACCACAGGGGAAAGCCAGGGCCTGTATCTTTTCAGTGCTTTTGGATTCCTGCTACTGCTAGAGTCACCTCCAATGCTTGTTGTCCTCTACTGCATTGAAAGTGATAAAATGTGATTTTATTATTTTTCTTAGCAGAAGCATCTTGGCACAGAGATGGGATTAGACATAGAACGGTGATGAGTTCGACAATAAATTGTAAGGGAATTTTGAAGTTATAGAAAGTAGTCAAATCCTAGGGAATAAAAACTTACCTGTCTAATTAGGTTGAAATGTTAATTGTACTTACCAAATACAACACTAGGGTTTATTATAGTTAGTAGCCGTCTTGGTTAACTGATCGATTGTCATGGTATCACAGTGCTTGTTTCAAGTAGCCCTTATTTTTACAAGGTGAGATTTCATCACACTAATTACAGTGGCATGCAATTTAAAACATTTCAATCATCTATTTCTGGAATTTTTTGCGTAATATTTTTGGACCGTGATTGACCTTGGGTAACTGAAACTGTAGAAAGCAAAACCACCAAGGTGGTACTACTGTATCTGTGATTTTTATAAATTAACAAAGAAAACATGTGAAAGATGATGGAGAAAAACATAAAAATGAGATACAGTTAAGAAAAAGGAAAACAAGAATGCTTAAATTTGGGAGAGCAGGCAGAAAATCAAAAATTAAAGAAGGAATTTGTGGAATATGCAACAAGTTACAAAATCATCACCTTTTTTTTTTTTTTTTTTTGTACATCCCAAAGATTAAAGATTGATGCATCAGTGCTACGACTGTCAGGGAGTGATCCGGTGCCAGAATTGTTTCGCATAATGTTGTATCCCTGAGTACTTGAAAGTCCCCAGAGTATGCAGATTCTGCTCATCATGGCTCTGTCTTGCTTGTTACGCTGTTTGTAACTCTAGTCTTGTTATTTTGTATTTATTTATTTACACACGCTGAGGTACATTAGTCAGTAAATTATTTCCCTGTACTCCAATTTTGTCACAGTTATTTTAAATTAAGTTCTGCTCCCTAAATTTGTCCCCATCCTCTTAGGTGTGTTTTGTTTTTTTTTTCACATTTGCACCCTTCATCATTTTTACTGGTTGCTTCCATTCTAGCATTGGAAATACAGAAAAATAGTGAACCAAAATGGTCTTCATATTTTAATCCCCATGGAGCCTCACTTGTCACTGCTCTTCACCTTCAAATGCTTCCTTTCTCCAAGCCATTTGTCACTGGACTCACTCTCCTATGTTGCGAATAGTGCTTGTTGATCTTGGAGATTAATCTTTGGTGGGTGATGTATTTTTGAAAACTCACTGAAGTTCAGGTACTGTAATTTATGACTGTGGTTTACTTCAGTTAGATAAGAGATATTAGTCCTTCATAAAAATGTCAGCATATTTGTGCTGCAAATTTGTCTGAACAAAATTATTTTTCTATTAAGCATCTGTTGCTTTTCCATGTTGACTCCATTTTGGTCTGCAGCATCTCAGGGCATTTATTCTTTCTACTGTTCATTATTTATCCTGGGGCAATAAATAGTAATGGATATAATGCAAGAAAGAACCTCATCTACGATACTATTTATTGCATATATATGTATATATATTACTGTATATATATGCATATATAGTATTGGATCTATATTTTCCATAATTATATATACATAATGTTATTTTACATAATTATATATCCAATACTATCTATTACATATAGTACTTATATGTAAAATATACTATTCATTTGTAGTATATGGTAGTACAGTAGTATAGTGTTGATATATAAAAGTATAGTAAATACAAAGTATAGTGAATAAAATATAAAGTACAGTATTAGATTTTATATATAGAGACAGACTGTATCTTTTATAAATATATATATATGTATGTGTGTGTATATATATATATATATATTTTTTTTTTGAGATGAAGTCTCTGTCACCCAGGCTGCAGGCTGGAGTGCAGTGGCGCGATCTCCGCTCACTGCAAGCTCCGCCTCCCAGGTTCACGCCATTCTCCTGACTCAGCCTCCCTAGTAGCTGGGATTACAGGCGCCCGCCACCACATCCGGCTAATTTTTTGTATTTTTAGTAGAGACAGGGTTTCACCATGTTAGCCAGGATGGTCTCGATCTCCTGACCTCGTGATCCACCCGCCTCGGCTTCCCAAAGTGCTAGGATTACAGGCGTGAGGCACCATGCCCGGCCTTATATTCTTTTTTGGTTCAAAATCCCTAAGTTAGAAGGTAAAAATCTGGATTCTAGTTTTTGTTCAATAATTTATTTGTTGTTCAACATTGGGCAAATTCCTTGCCCTCACTCTACCTCACTTTCCTAATCGGTGAAATGGGCTTAATATCAACTGCCAATCCTCTTGCATAGTATTTTTACAATGAAAATACCAGGTGTATGGGAAAAGAATTTGAAAGTTTAAATGGCGTATACAAATAGTGTAATAGTATTGTCACAGGCTAGCAGAGTAACTAGTACAGATATTAGGCATAAGTATTACATGAATTGCTTATATATTCTAGTTACTATTGCTTTTTATAGATTTATAGAGACAAAGGGAATTTGATACTAATGTTAGTCCACAGTATACTTGCTGGGACTTACATTAGTGCAAGTCCCAGTAAGGTTCCCATTCCTGATTAGTGACAAATTTGGAGTAGGATTTAAGACTTCACTCCTGACCTGGCTATTAAAAGCATACTTTGTAGACCAGTTCTTTTCATTGGTGTGCATACACTGTGGAATATGTTTAGCTTTACTAACAATCACTACCAATTTTAATGCCCCTCAGTGGGAGAAGCAAAAACTTTTTTGCCCTTACATTGATTCTGGGTGAACAGACTGTGGAGAAAGAAAAATCACTCTATTTATCTAACTTGAACTTTTAAAGTTATCAAAATGTTTTCTTGAGGTTTAAGCTTCATTTCTTGGAATATCCAACCTTCTCCCTTTCCAGATATCCTCATACCTTCAAGTCTGAAATCCTCCACCGAATTTTTGCTGATGTTTATTTAGGGTTGAAGTACAAATTATGTTCTCCTGACCTTCTCTGCCTCCTGAGTTCTGGCTTCTCCAGGTGGAGCTTTGCTTCTACAAAACCCCAACTTGACACTCATTTACCAAAATAAATCTGTTGCCAAACACTCATCAGGGTGATAGACTTTACTGGAGACTTTTTTTTTTTTTGTTGAGGGGACTGCTTAAAGTAAAGGGTTAATTGCACAGCTTGCAGGATTTTGCAATTTTGCTACCCACCTTTTTTTTTTTTTTTTTTTTTTACCATGTTCCACTTCTTTTATTGTGTATATCTCAGATGATCTCAAGAATTCTGAAAGCTTTTCTCCGCAATTTTCAGGGTCATTTAGTTCTCCCATAAGGAAACTTGGCAAAACCCAGCAGCGCCACAGTTTTAAAGTACAAAATAGGCTCATTTCATCAAGCTATTTTTAATACGGTTTCTAGGATAAATTCTGATGTCACTTTTTGTAAGTAACATTTCTGCGTTTCAACTCATAAGCCTTGCTTTTCCGTAATTATACTAATGCGAGTTTTCTTAAGCTTTATGGGCCAAGTTGATCACTTAAGTCTTTATTTTGTCAGTAACAGAATACGCAGAATGGACTGTATTAAATAGCAAAACTGAAAGGTTAATTTAACCTAGTAGCTTACCAATGTCTAACAGTGATACTTTTTCATACGTGAGTGATCCCTCTTAAAATGGTGGGTACCAACGTTTGCCAAGGCTACATATTTCTTGTCTATACTTAAAGAGTATGTCTCTCCCACAGCTTTAACATTAACACTGTTAATCTTATGCTAACTTATGCTACATGCCTATTTCTGAATCAACTATGATCAAGTGTGTAAGATTAAGCTGATTGATTTAGGTCAATAAATGCCCATTATTAGATTGGAGCATGAAGTCAATTGCATCCAAACCATATAGCTTAGCATGGCAGACATTTGTTCCCCAATGAAACATCTTCAGGCCGGGGTTGAGTATTGTTGGTTATAAACCTGATTCATCTTTCACCTTTCCTAGAATGTGATAAATGTTGTTGCTGCTCACTGTATACTGGCATCTGTCTATCATCTAGGTAAAAATGAGGCTTGTAATTCATAGCCAGCTGTGGTTGGTTGAGACCTTTCTCATGACTAGTTCTGCCCAATAATTATTTTCTTTGACCAGGTACTGTTAATGGAAGTGATGTGTGTCATGACTGGGCTAGACCACATAAATGTCAATGCCAGACTCTTAGGAGTTATATATTTTTTCCTCCTGTCTCAGCATCAGGCATAGATCCCGGTAGTAACCAGGATCTCAGAGTAAGAGCAATGAAAAAATATTGAGCATAGCTCCCCACTGACCTATGATGGACATGGAGAATGGATAAACAATAAAATATACTTTTAAGCCACTAAGAGTTGGGAATTGGCTGTTATAACATTGGCCTGTCCTAGCCTACATATAATACAGATACCCCTTGACTTAAAATGGGGTTATCTTCTGACAAACCAATCATAAGTTGAAAATGTCATACATCTAAAATGCATTTAATATACCTCACTATGGAACATCATAGTTAAGACCAGTCTACCTTACATGTGCTCAACACATTTACCTAAGCATACAGTTGGGTAAAGTCACATAATACAAAGTCTGTTTTATAATAAAGTGCTGAATATCTCATGTAATTTATTAAATATTATAGTGGAAGTGTAACACAAAATGCACCATATCATGGTGCTGGGTACTTGAAATACGGTTTAGAGTAAGTGTGTATCACTTTTGCACCACTGTAAGGTTAAAAACATCCTACATCAAATCATTGTTAAGCCAGGTACCATTTGTAATAGAGGTTTGGCCTGGCACATTGCCACCTAGAGAACCAGGGGCTACATTTTCCAATCGACTCTTACAACCCTGTGACTGTGTTTTGGCCAACAGAATGAAAAAGGATTTTAACTATGCAACTTCCGTATGACTTGTTTGCAAGGATACCTATTCTTCTGGGCTTGTGCTTTCTCCTCAACGCTGGCTGGAAATGGCAATGTCTGTAGTAACCCTGAAAGCTTCATGTTGAGGATGGCAACCCACAACTTTGGTGCATGGGTGACTTAATTGATCCAAGGCAGCCTACTAGGTCAGTGCTTTATATGAGAAATATATAACTTTTCTTTTCTTTTTTTTTTTTTTTTAAAGGCGGGGCCTTGCTCTGTTACCCAGCCTGGAGTGTAGTGGTGTGATCATGGCTCACTGCAACCTTGACCTTCTGGACTCAAGCAATTCTCCTGCCTCAGCCTCCAAAGTAGATGAGACTCAAGGTACAGAGCATCAAGTCTGCCTAACTGGGGAAAAAAAAAAAATTGTAGAGAAGGAGTCTCACTATGTTGCCTAGTCAGGTCTTTAACCCCTGAGCTCAAGTGATCCTCCCATCCCAACCTAAAATTTCTGTATTCTTTAAGACCCTGCATCTCTGGGTCTTTATTGAAATAGTCCATTATTTAGCCCCAAAAATACAACAACCTGAACATATAATCAGCAATGATTTATAGATACATTTATATTGTATTCATACCTCAGGGATTATAGAATAAGCAGAAAATGTGACCTTTACTTTTATTATGTAGTTCATTCATTCATGTGTATATTCTATGAATATTACAAAATTACTACAACATGGATGGATGATATTTAGTGTGAAGAGAGATAATAAAATTAACAATGCAGGGTACTTCCCATGGAAGTGCTTACCATTTAGCAGGAAAAGGTAAAACATGTAAATAGTTTTAGAGAAAACTATGAAGCAGAGTAGAGTCAATACATCATGATGTGGTGCATTTTGAAGGCAGTCAGACACAAAGTGAGATAATGATTTTTGATTATATCTGCTAATTATATGATGTTGGGCAAAAGACTAATATGCACAATGATGACTAGTAGGATTGATATAGTTATTAATCATGTAAGTTGCCTAGAAAAGTTTACGGCAAATAGTAGGCACTCAATTGAGGTAGCTATTATTAGTCGTAATCCGAAGATGTTTGCATAAGTAATGACATTTCAGATAAAGGATACAATTATAAGAGGTAGCAAAATTAGAGAAAATTTTGTAGAGGTAATTGGAAGAACACTAAAATTTGAAATCAATAAAAGATTTTTCCCAAAAGGGAAACAGTTGATTTCAGACAGAGTTAAACAGACATGTAGGAGAACAGGTTGAAGTGTACCTAGGATAAATGGGGTGTGGATGGGATTGGATAATGTGCAGCAGAAAAGATAGAGAAGGATGGAGGTGTATCTTCACTCTTCTCTCATTGCCTGCATACAGCAGAGCCAAGGATTGATCCCATTTTGGGAAATCTTGAAAGATATAATTCAGGGGTGACTTTTTGGAAAAAGAATCCAGGAGTACAAATACAAATTGAGGCAGGTAAGGAAATGGTAAACAGGAGGTAGGTAATCCATTGAATCCCTTTTCCGGGACAGCAATATGTTCCTGGGAGAGAAAGCAAATGGCATCATCAATTTTTATTGTAAACTCACTAATGACATATCTCTTGGCAAACAAACCAGTGGTATTTGCTAGCAGGAGAGAAACTGTCTTCTGATTGTTTTTCCCAAGCATAAATGTATAAACTTCCTTCTCTAGGATTTCATGAGCTCAAAAAACATGACAGTTATCTTTTCTTTTTTTTTTTTTTTTGAGACAGAGTCTCGCTCTGTCGCCCAGGCTGGATTGCAGTGGCGCCATCTCGTAGGGATGGGGTTTCACTTTGTTAGCCAGGATGGTCTCCATCTCCTGACCTCCTAATCCGCCTGCCTCAGCCTCTGAAAGTGCCAGGATTACAATTACAGGCGTGAGCCACCACACCCAACCAGTTATACTTTTATGGGGAAATTCCAGAGAAAATTTCTCGTTATCTGTGTAACTATCGGAATATAAAAAATGTTGTAATGACCAGAGTGCCTCCTTCTGTGCATTGTAAGGAATGTGACTGCATGTATCATTGGGAGAGCACTTCTGTTGATACAGGACCAGTACACATCTGGGGAACTACATTGGAGACCCTAATACTTTACGTGTTTTTCTGAGACTTGTGATTACTTGGATTCCTTAAATTATTAGTAAAGCTCCTCTAGGGAAATTCAAAGCTTTTCTCTCTGACGAATCAAGTCTAAGTCTGTTGAAATGAATTGACAATTACAATTGTATTAATGTATGTAAGCATGGGGGAGTGCGGGAAAGAGATTACCCAGTAACTCAGTGAAGTACAGATGCTTACATACTCTTCCTCATGGGGTGGGGGAATGAGAAATGTAGGCAATTCTTTTGAGGGGTAGTAAGTGGTTATTAGGGAGAATGACTGGACCTCAGAGACAGAAATAAACTTGATAATGAATGGGATTTCAGAGGGGATGGAATGCAATTGTGTTCTCTTCGGCAGATCTAGTCTTACGGTAGATAACAGAATATCAAAGTGGAGCCTCTTCTAGCATTTGCTGAATTTCAAGAGCCTTTAATTTAAAATAACCAGCAAACCAGGGGACTAATTTTGGGGTAAAATTCCCTGGGCTCTTGTATTTGATACTGGGTAAGATCTCTAATTTGTGTGTCTGATGTCACAACATGCTCTTTCATTTTCTTTCTGATCGGTGCATTGAGTAGGGTTGCATTTTAGATCCATAAATCACAATAGCTCAGATATTGTTGTTATTTTGGCAAGGAAAAGAAGAAATGGGGGAAACTATGCAGGCTTGTTGCTGTGTTTTCTGCCTATTAGCCTTTGTATGGAAAGGTGAAAATTCAAGGCGTAGTTACTGGAATGAGTCTTATCAGTGGAATTTGTAGGAAATCGATATATCTGGGGAAAATGGCTAAGTGGATAGACAGGAGTCACAGGAAAAATGGCAAATTAAATAAAAGTTCTCTTCTCTGGCCATTGTTAAAAGCCCTTATGAAAGTGAGACTTCTATGAGAGGAGGAGGTGACAGGTGGAAACCTCAGCGAGACTACATTTTCTAGTTCTGAATAGCTTATCATGCCTCTTTGACAACTAGGAAAGATATTACTTTCACTAGCAAAATAACTCAATTATTGCCCCTGGTTACTCACAAAATTATAAACACAGCTAGAGACCAGGTGCAGGTAACGATGGAATCTCAAAAGGATGCTTTCTGTTTAAGCATTAGGACACTGAAAAGCAAAATGTTAGAAAAGCCTGGGGAACAATTATTGACATGTTACTGCAGAAATAGCAATCAGGGAAATATGCTGATGATGATGTATATTGCTGAATGGAAGTGATTATTTGTGCTGATGACTGATCCCCAAGTGGCTGCAACTACTTATGAGCAAAGGCCTCTGGATGATCTGACATCTAATAAGCTGCAGTGAGTAAAGGCATGGGAGGTTTCCCAGTCTCTTTTAACTCTTAAAGGGCAGTGGTACTTTTGCTTGATCTATACTCTCTGAAGAAATTTATTCCCTTAATTAAAGGCTAAGCCATGAAAAAAGATAAGATGAACTGAGAGGCCAAGATCTCCATGCTTCATCTCTGCAAGAGATCTTAGACTTCATGCAATGATTAGGTTAAGATGGGGGACACGGGGTGTAAACAAAACTTTCTTAGGATTGTTAGCTATGGAATTTTAGCCCAGTGTGAAGTACATGGGAAAGTCATTTTTCTCAGTAACATAGCTTATGAATGTTAGCCCAGCGTAAAGTGGTAAGGAGGGTAATTTTGCTCTGAATGGCATGGAGGTGAACCTGAGAGGGGTCCCGGTGCTGCTCAGGCAACCACGGTAAGGGCAGAGTGATGAATTGGAAAGTGATTGCATAAGCATGGTCCCCCTGCCTTTTTATGAATGTGAGCTTGGGAGGGGTACTTTGTGCAAATAGGGAATGCTACCCTTTACAAGGAGGATATCTGCTAAATCTTTCTCATGTAGTTTTAATTGGCTGTGATAAACAAAAATCTTTAGATCCAAGACTTCCTTAGTAATGAACATGAAACAATAAATAATTCCGGGAGGGAAACAAGAAATTGTTGCTCTCATTAAGAAATGGTTGAGATGGGAGTTTCGATTCCTTTATTGTCCTTTTACTTGTCCAGTGTGGCCAGTAATTACAGGTAGCAGTGTTTAGAGGTGAATACTAGACTATCAAGGATTAGACAAGTTGATTCCTCTGATTGATCCAGCCGTACTCTACACAGTGGAGACTCTCCAGGAAGTGCAATAGGCCAGCAAGGACTGGTATGATGTTACCTTCTTGGCAGACACATTTTTTTTCCATATCAGATTTGGAGTCCAGCCACATACAGTTTGCAATCTTGTGGAATGCACATTGGCCTTACGTGCACTGTTTTAACATGGAGAAATACGAATTCTCAGGCATATGGCTGCAATCCAATAAGGTAGGACTTCAACTTGAAATCCATTAGAGCAAGTGAGAGCACAGCACTGCACTGAGGGCATGATTATCACTGATTATCACTCAGAGGGAGAAGCGCTGGAAGACAAATGGAGGCTGGCTGGCATTTCCAGTTAAAATTGAAATGTCTGTGAAATTCCTGGAAATTGTGAGGACTGAGGCAACCAAGGCCATCCCCCTAACTGACAAATACATTTTCACGGGCTCTGCTGAGAGAAAAGACACGTGGACACTAGCAGGGCTATTCAAGTACTGATAACAATTCTCTTCCTTTTCTGGAAATCCTGATGGATGCTCAACGCAAAGGCACTAGAAAACAGTAAAATATGTAGAGGATCATGAGCAGAAATAAACATGCAGAGGTTTACAGAGGATGGTGGTGCAGGCAGCCCCACTTTGTCCTTATAATCCGCGGCTGAACATACGTAGATCAAAGCCTTTGGCAGAACTCAAATAAGGCCAAGACATCTTGGGTTTTGAGTTTCTAAGCTGTCTGAAGCATCTGTTCATTACAGGCTGTTAGAAAGCAATTGTTAGCTTGTTAGGAGGCAGTGGTGAAAATTACCCTCACAAGAGAAGTCTGAGTTGAGAAATACCAACCACGTCTTGGGTAATGTCAGAGCCATTTGAATAGGGATGGAGAAGCCAGCAAAATTCAATTATTAAATGGAAGCATATTGAAAAGTGTGGTAAGGGGGGAAGTTCAGGAGGCATTGGTCACATATACAAGGAGGTTGGCTCTATGCAGCCCTGGTAGTAAATATACCTGAAGTCTGTGGATTTACTGAAAAATGTCACAAACACACATTAATGTCACATACACATTAACTCTGTATGTCTAATGGGATGTGTCAGAACTGAAGTGGCTCCCTCTGCAAGTGATGGGACTGCACGCTTTGCTTAGAAGTGTCATATGTTAACTTGGACCCAAATGTAACAAGAAAGTCCCTGGGCACAACTTAATGGAAGGTCCTGGCATTCCCCCTGCTTCATCTCTCTCTCATAACTTCTTACTTATTTGAAATGATTAGTGATATAAGGTATCAGAATTATAGAAGTCTGACCTGATTGTGTGATTGTATGTTACCTCAATTACGAAAGAAAAGCTTTTCCTTTAAAAAAAAAAAAAGTCTTAGTATATTCTGTCATAAACGAAGTAGTTTAAAAAGAACAGAAATGTATTTCTCATAATTCTAGATGCTGGGAAGTCCAAGATTAAAGCGTCAGCAGATTTGCTGTCTTGTGAGGACCCACTTACTCACAGACAGTGCCTTCTAGCTATGTCCTCATGTGGTCAAATGGTCAAGACAGCTCCCTGGGACCTCTCTTAGAAGGGTGCTAATCTCATTCATGAGGGCTCCACCCTCAAGACCTAATCACTTCCTAAATGACCCACCTCCTAACATCATCTCTTTGGAGGTTAGGATTTCAACATATAAATATTGGGGGAACATGAACTTTCAGCAAAAGATAATCACAAGACATTCCAAATCTGAAAATCAATGAAAATCAAGAAAAATGATACAATACCTTTGTTACTTGATACCAGACACATCTCTATGACACTTTCCTTTCCCTGCATGTTTTGGCTGCATCCTCTTTAATTGCTCTTCACATTATAATCTTGAAGAATCATTTGTACAGTGAGAGTAGAAAGATAATTCTGTCTTTAGCATTATTTTTGGTGTCTTTTTTGTTGTTTTTGTTGATTGTTTAGACTAGGGGCCCATAAGAAAGAATATTTTGCTTAGAGTTTTACATTTCTGAGGAATGTAAAAATTATTCACAAAGTGTTTCTCGGTTTTCAAACCTTGTTTCTTCCCCACTACGTTTATATTTTGGTTGGCAGTAATGTAGGACATCTACATGTCATCTGGTCCTGCCCTCCTGTTGTGACAACAGGAGAGTCAGCACAATGGGTGGTAGAAGTATTCCTAGGAGTCATTTCTACGCTCAGTGGCTAGCAATAACTCAACTACGCATGATACTGTCAACTGCACAAGCGTACCCCCACTAAGCACAAACTGAATATCCTGTCAGTTTGCCTTTCCTTGAACTGGAATTTCCCAAAACCCCTAAAAAAAGAAAGTAGAGGTAGAAAGCACAGCAATGATAACTATGTCGAAAAAGAAAAAAAATTGTGCCAATTTTGTATGTGATGTGTGAGCACAGTGCTAGGGCCCTTTCCGGGGTCTTGGAGGAAACCCATGCATGTGAGGGACTATATTAACCTTCAAAAACTTCATAGTAATTCTGCCTCTGAGTGGGGCCAGATTGTGAAAAGATTTAACTCATCAGGGAAAGCTGGGTTTCATGGAGTCAGCATCTAAAATATGCAAGGAACATTATGATGATCAGATAGTTTAGGTATTTAAAGAAATGTTTGAGCCAAAGATGTGTGATATGGATAAATGTGTTAAAATGACCAACTCAGTACTCATCAAATTATCTTGCTATTCTATCAAATCTCTTCAGAGAAAAATATCCCATCTTGGCAAGGCTTTCCTAGTAATGGGTTACTGGGGGATAGAAAAGTTATGTTGAAGAAGTAGGATCAGTTTCACTAGGGCTAAATACATTAGCAATGCATTAAATCATGTTCTGGCTACATCAAATGGTTATCATGTTCCTAAAGCACCACTGAGGGGATTCTAGCTCAATCTTTCAAGAGTATCAGACATTTCAGACTTCAAATCCAGTGCCCTCACTGTGACTGATTTTGTATCCTGTCAAACAAGTCACCTACCATGAACAGGCTTCTCCATTTGAAAATTGGGGTGTGTTCAAAACATGGTCAACATTTTTGTTCTTTGTCAGTGGTGGTCAGGAAAAGAACACGCCTCTGGCTGCCGAAACTGAAAGAGTCTTGCTGCAATGGAAGAACCAGCCCTAGAAATTAGTCTGCCTAATGATTTAAGACAGAGAAATTTGTACTGAATAAGAAACGGAAACTCGGAGGCCTTAGTGGAATGCCTACCCCTTGAAATTGGAGACTTGGCCAGAACAGAGATCCTTACTCCATCTATTTCTCCACTCAGTGACCCTAGTTTAGGTGTGGACCAGGACGAATCTAGGTTGAGTTGATGAATCTTCCCTATTCTGAGTCATAGACCTGTCCATTTGATTTCCAGTTATGCCTTTCCATTGTATATCGGACATTTCAAATTTACATCTGCCTCTGAACCCCAGATTTTCTTTACTAATCAAAGGCTCTAAAATCTGCTCCCCAATTTATTGTTCCCACATCAGTAAATTCTCCTACCTCCGATTGAATACCTAGTTTTGTGAGCACCCTCCCCTCTGCCTCAGTCTTACTGTAACTCTCTTATTGTTCATGTGTTTACCATAGTAACCTCCTCACGGGCTTCAAACCTTCATTTCAAAATATAAGCAGAATAATCTTGAAAAAGCAAAACAGAAGAAAGAAAATTGAACTCTGTTAGTCACCAACTTAAACTTATTTAATGGTTTCCCCCAGCCATCAGTAAGACATCCAATTTTCACAGTAGTCTCCAGGGATTCCTATGTTCTGGCCCTTGCCAATTTTTTCCAGCTTTACTGTCATCCTTGCACCATTCCTGTGATCCCAAAAGACTTGTAATTTGCTCTTCTGCCTCCATGCCTTTGCATAGCATTTTGTGGCCTGGAATGTTCTCTCCCAACTTCTCTGCTCCAAGACTAACAATAAGTCATTCTTAAACATATCTCTTCTTTGTGTTTTGGATTAAAGTGTCTTATGCTCTAAGTATTTGAAAAAAATTATTTAATATAATCTTACGCTAGAATAAAATTATGTGTTTGTCTATAAGAATAGAAACTATCTTATTAATTTTGTATTCCTAGTACCCAGATCACTCTTGAAATATAAGGTATTTAAAAGATATATGTATATTCAATAAATGAGTCAACATAGGCTGCAAATAATACAGAAAACCACTCAGCCACTAAGAGATGCCATTTAAAAGAATCAGATATTCGTAAAGAGAGTAAAGCTTACTGAAAAAATCCTATAAACTCAGCATAAAATATGATTGTTACCAACTAATGACACAAAAGATAATCATGTTAAATATTAAATATCTTTCCATTTGATTTTTTTAACTGACTGTAGACAAATACTGTGTTATATTCATCTAGGAATGTTTGGAACTCTAAGTCCAAACTGATTATATGAGTGTGTTACATCAGAGGAAACCAAAGTAGGTGGAATCCATAAGTGAGAATCTGTATAACCCTTACACACAGGGTCTCTGTTAGGGCAGAGCCAAAAAAAAAAAAAAAATGGAATGAAGGATATGCATTTGAGACACATTTGGAACTGGTGCCCATTTGGTCATGCAAGAGGGTAAACAGTTTACTAAAATGGTCAGTACCTACAGGAGAAGACAATGCCAGGGCTCAGAATTACAATCATGCACCCTTATTTGAGATTATATGTTTCACAGTGGTTGCAGTCTCCTTTATAAAATCTCTAAAAATGACACTCTACTTGATGGCAATTGAACTTTAAAAATGTTATTAATCAAAACCTCCTCTGCATTTAGTACTGTTTTAAAATGTCATTTTAATTTTGTATTGTCATAAATAATTAGAAACATAACAGTAGTATGTAAAGGTGTGCAAGATGCGTTGGATCAGTTTATTGACAATATTTGGTGCTCACATGAATTCATGGGTCTCTTGCAGTGCCTACAGGGATATGTGCATTACAGATGGGAAAAATACTTCCTTCTTTCAAATAATCATGTTGGATGCCCTTGAGACAAGTACTATTAGTTCACTTCTTTTTTTATTTTTTGTTTTTTGTTTTTTTGTTTTACTTCTCGTTTTTAAATTTCTTTTTTCGTTTTATTTATTTTATTATGCTGTAAGTTCTAGGGTACATATGCATAACATGCAGGTTTATTACATATGTATACTTGTGCCATGTTGGTGTGCTGCACCCATCAACTTGTCAGCACCCATCAACTC
>NW_012106875.1:817040-825462 GCF_000951045.1 Mandrillus leucophaeus
TCAGACAGGGTCATTTGCATCTGCAGAGGTTTCGCCTGCTTTTTTTTGTTTGTTTAGCTATGCCCTGTCCCCAGAGGTGGAGTTCACAGAGACAGGCAGGCCTCTTTGAGCTGCTGTGGGCTCCACCCAGTTCGAGCTTCCCAGCAGCTTTGTTTACCTACTTAAGCCTCAGCAATGGTGGATGCACCTCCCCCAGCCTCTCTGCTGCCCTGCAGCTCGATCTCAAACTGCTGTGCTAATGAGGGCGGCTCCGCAGGCGTGGTACCCTCTGGGCCAGGTGTGGGATATAATCTCCTAGTGTGCCCTTTGCTAAGACCCTTGGTAAAGCGCAGTATTGGGGTGGGAGTTACCTGATTTTCCAGGTGTTGTGTGTCTCAGTTCCCCTGGCTAGAAAAAGGGATTCCCTTCCCCCTTGCGCTTCCCAGGTGAGGCGATGCCTCGCCCTGCTTCAGCTCTCGCTGGTTGGGCTGTAGCAGCTGACCAGCACCGATTTTCCGGCACTCCCTAGTGAGATGAACCTGGTACCTCAGTTGAAAATGCAGAAATCACCTCTCTTCTGTGTCGCTGGTGCTGGGAGCTGGAGACTGGAGCTGTTCCTATTCGGCCATCTTGCTCCACCCCACTATTACTTCACTTCTGTAGCATATAATGTGTTTTTTAGAAGCACTGTAGTTTATCCTAGAAATACATGTTTTAATATGTTATGGAACACATTGAAAACCAGGTCTCATATTTAGCTGTTAATCTGCCTCCTCTAAACCTTTAAAATTTATTATATAAAACACTATATAAATAGACTTTAAAGGAAGAAATTAAAATAGGCTTTTTTAAATGTAAAAGATGTCTCACATCTTTAATCCCAGCACTTTGAGAGGCCAAGGTGAATAGATCACAAGGTCAGGAATTCAAGACCAGCCTGGCGAACATGACAAAACCCCATCTCTACTAAAAATACAAAAATTAGCTGGGCGTGGTGGTGGCCGCCTGTAATCCCAGCTACTTGGGAGGCTGAGGCAAGAGAATCGCTTGAATCTGGGAGGTGGAGGTTGCAGTGAGCCAAGATGACGCCACTATACTCTAGCCTAGGTGACAGAGTGAGACTGCGTCTCAAACAAATAAATGAAAATAAATAAATGTAAAAGAAACACCAAGATATGTGGATCGTTAAGTGTTAAAAGTCTAAAATAACTGTTTTGTGTGTCCTTGAATAAATCCATCTACAGTTTCTATGTATGTGTCCAAATTTCTTTTTAGAAGCTTATTGAATAACTTGGGACCACAAACACAACTGGATTTCTAATTACATAGGCAGTGTTTCTGCCTCTACATTAGGTTGCATCTAAAAGTTAATTGGGGATGAAGCTTTCTTAATTAATCACATATTGATGGGTTAATAATCTAAATGCACAAGTAGACTGATTATCTTAACTTACTGCACATATATCCCATAGAGCTAAAATTGTTAGCCTGTAATGTTGATTTTTCTATATTTTAAAAGATACAAATTTAGAACAATGAGAGAAAGGCATCAAAACCTAGTCTTAAATTGATTGTGTTTGCAAAAGCTTTGCCTTAGGTGTTTTCATAAACCTGAGTTTGCACAATTTTTATTTGGAAAAATGTAACCTAGGAAACTATTGAAAAGCAATGCTTTTTAAGTAACAACAATTGACACTAGCTCCTTATTACTAATCTTATGAAATCCAAATGCCCCTATCTACTAACCATATTATTTCAATAGGCCATCTCGTTCTCTAGTTTCATCTCTTTATTTTCAATTAGTCTTCCTTTTCTAACCAAATCCTTAAGTTTTTCTTACTTGAACATCTATTTTTATATTTTGAACTTTAAATTTCATTCTCATTTGTTTTCCATGAACAAAGTAAAACAAAACCAAAACATATTAAAATTTATTAAAGATTAGCCCTCCTTTTGTGCGTTGGAGCCATGCTTAGCTCCTGCAGTTACCCTTCCTTGCACTTGTGTCAGGGCTCAGAACACAATACCTCAATATATGATACCTTGGCATACTAAGTATTTTAAGCTGAAATTGAGAGGACAGTGGAAGCAAGATGGTCGCTGACCTTTTTCTCTTTCTCTGAACTTTTCCCTCCAGTAAAGCATGGTCGTAGAAGAATTCTCTGACCTATGTTGTTTGAAAGTAGGTTGTAGGACCCCCATTCCAGAGGGATACAGCCCTATACCTGGAAGCCATGAAGAATCTGGACAAACAGGCCTTGCTAAATTAGTACTATTACAGTATACCCTTTAGTCCTCCCATCACACTTCTGCATGACCACCTGTAAAAATACAGTTTTCTCTGGATCTATCTTTAGGACTTCATTTCTGAAGGCTCCACTCTCACATAAAATTTTAGTTAAATATAGTTTAATGATTTCCCCTTGTTAATTTGTCTTTTATTACAGGAGTCTCAGCCATGAGTATTGCAATGAATGAGGAAAAGGTATTATAGCTGACCCTTGAACAATGCAGGGATTAGGGTCACAGACTTCTGTGCAGCCAAAAATTCACATATGACTTTGACTCTCCAAAAACTTAGTTACTAATAGCTGATTGTTATCTGGAAGCTGTACCAATACGATCAGTAGCCAACTAACACACTTTTTGCCTGTTCTATGTATTGCATGTTGTATTCTTATAATAAAGTAAGCAAGAGAAAAGATGTCACTAAGAAAATCCTAAAAAAGAGGGAATATTTAATATTCATTAACTGGGTCATAGTAAAGGTCTTCTTCCTCATTGTCTTCATATTGAGTAGCTAAGGAAGAGGTGGTGTTAGTCCTGCTGTCTCAGGAGTGGCAGAGGTAGAAGAAAATCCACATATAAGTGAACTCACAGTTCAAACCGATGTTGTTAAAGGGCCAATTGTACACAGCTTCTGGGAAGCAGGATGTTGAAGTCTTTGGCCATTATTCTGCATATCAAACACTTAAAGCGATAAACCAATTACCAACAGAAAAATACATAAAGCAATAGCTTCAAAGACACTGAACGTAAGGCAATGGATAACAGTGATCTCTGAGATACAAAAAAAAAAAGGAGGAAATAATGATTTTCCCAGTATTGACAGTTTTCAGGCCACAGAACAAGCAGGGAAATCCCAGGCATAAGCCTGAGTTGAGGAGTTAAGAGTCCTGGGAGATCAAGGTTGCTAGCATTGACAGGACAAAATACCAGAGAAGAGAGAAGTACATAGACAACTCCAGAGATCCTTAGACGTCTCCTTAGGGAATTCAGCTGAGTGACAGTGCACTACCCAAACCTTGGGAAAGAGCCATCAGAAAGCATTAGGAGTAACAGTCCCTGGCTTTCACATAGGGTCAAGAGGTGCACCCTTTTTCCGGGGACTGACAGGAAGACGAATATTTGGGTAAAATACATGTAAGTTTCTTGACTCAGTAGGGAAGAATAATTAACACTAGGCTGAGTACTGCTCAATCACATCTAACAAATCTTAAAAACATAATGCAAACTCATCAAACATTTTCCAATTAACTGCAACCCCAAACAAAACTCAAGAACATTTGTAGAAATATAAACATCTACCACCTACAAGCTGATGTTCACATTATCTGGTATTCAATAAAAAATGACCCAGGCATACAGAATAGCAGGAAGATATAAACCATAAAGAGGAAGAAAACAATTAAAAATGACTCAGTGAGACAAGGTGAGATAAAAATACAGTGAAGATTTAGCAATCTTCCTTGTATTATAATGGAAACTAATAAATGTATTATAACTGAAACTATCTAAAATGAAACAAAATTATTACAGTTAAATAGGAAGAGTAAGTCATTATAAGATAAGTATAGTTAATAGTTACATAGTTGCAAATTGCTGGAAAGAGGATATTGAATGTTCCCAATAAAAGGAAATATTTGAAATGATGGATGGATATGCTAATTACCTTGATCTGATCACTATACCTTATATGTATGGAAACATCACTATGTACCCCCATGAATATGTATAATTATTTGTCAAGTAAAGACAAAACAATTAGCTAAGTTAACAGATCAGCCTAATAATATATATGTAACTGGAGTTCTCAAAGTGAGGGTATGTGTGCAGAAAATATATTTAAACAAGTAGTAACTATTGCCTTTCTGAATTTGGTAAAAATAATAAATCCATAAATAGAAGAACCTCAGCAAAGTCCAAACACAAGAAACATGAAGAAAATGATACTGAAACACATAATATTCAAATTCTCTAAAAGCAATAAAGATAATCTTAAAAGCAAACGTAAAAATGACACATTATATACAAAAGAACAAATGTTAAAATATGACTTTTGGCAGGAGGAGTCAGGAACAATGCATGTGAGAAGAGTTGAACAACATCGTAGCATACTAAAATTTTAAAAAATTTAAAAACTTACCAACCTAGAATTTTATCTCCAGTGAAAATATCTCACAAAGTGAAGGCAAAGTAAATACTTTCTCAGAAATATGAAAGCTGAAATAGTTCCTCACTGGCAGAGTTCCACCCTGAGACCCGTTAAAGAAAATCCTTGAAGAAAAAGGAAAATAACGAAACTGAAATACAAATCTATACAAAAGAATGATGCCACAGAAAATGACAATTATGTGAGTAAATGCTTGTATTAGTTTTCTAGGACTGCTGTAACAAAGCACATCAAACTGGGTGTCTTAAACCACAGAAATTTATTGTTTCACAGTTCTAGGGGCGAAAAGTTCAAAACAGGTGTTGACAGGGCCATATTTTCTGTGAAACATTTAGGGAAGAAGTATGCCTTGCTTCTTTGTAGCTTCTGGTGTTTGCTGGCAATTCTCATCTTCCTCAGCTTGCAGATGCATTACTATAATTGAGGTAGGAAGCTGGATAGAACTCCAGAGGTGGGGCTTGGACACTGGAGCACATTGAGGACTAGTTAAAACAGGGATGAGGTGGAAGCAACTTTTCATAAAACATGCCCAGCAGTGTGCCATGTCAGTTTACAATTGCCATGGCAAGACCTGGGAGTTACCACCCTTTTTCATGCAATGATCCAACAACTCCAAAGTTACTACCCTTTTTTTTTTTAAAAAAGAAATTTCTGCATAAACTTCCCCTTAATCTGCCTGTGATTAAAGGTACGTATAAATATGACTGGAGAACTACTCTGAGCTGCTAGTCTCTGCCAAGGGGGTAGTCCTCCTCTGCAGAAACAGTCACAGAGCTGTAACACTGCCAGAGCTGGAACATGGCCACTTCAGTAAAGCTGTTTTCTTCCACCACTGGTTCATCCTTGAATTCTTTCCTGGGGAAGCAAAGAACCTTCCCAGGCTAAGCCCCTGTGGCTAAACTCCAATGTGGGGCTCACATTTAATTGGAGATCCACCCTACTTTAGGATGGTAACTTCTTAACATGGTATCTGTGGTGATCCTATTTCTCTTGCAGTTAAGATTTCAACATATCATTTGGGGGAATACAGTTGAACCCACAACAAGACATACAGATGTTTTTCTTAGTATTCAAATTTCTTTAAAAGATAATTGAATTTAAAATAATGCAACTTGGATTTATTCTACTTAATGACTCCAGGCATTCTGTTAAATAGGTATAATTGTTTCTATGTTGAAGTTATTTAAGTTTAAAAACTGTATATTCATGGATGCTATTTTTTTTTTTATTTGATTTAGTTTTAGTTGTACTCTGGAGAAAATCTAGCCAGTACCTACATCACTGATGTGAACCCTTGCATATTGTAAATAGATTAAGGTCACAGCATTTTAAAAATTCCTTAAAAATAAGTTGGTCACTCAAAAATATGTAGCTAAACAGAATGAAGTATTAAACTAAATGGAGACCCTCAGGAGTATAACAGATTCCATGGACAAGAAAACGCTTCTGGCTCAATGGTTTGCTTCAGTTTGTGACAGAGAACTTGTGTAATATACACACAAGTAGTGAATGAGGAATCTCACAGACTTCCAGGTAGAAAAATGTGAAGTCAGACCTTAAAATACCAAATGGATTATTGTTTTCTCCCAACAGTCTCTGTCCCTACAGATTTCATCTCATAGTGACTACATTTCATTAATTAGAACAGGAGACAGGAGAGTAAAGAAGGTATTTTTTTTTTTATTTTGTTGTTTGAAAATTGTAAAACGTTGAAATCATAATGCCCCTGTGTATACTGTCTGCTAGGCTTTATTGCCTGATTGCCTTCTCCTACATGCATTAGCACTACTACCCTTGAAAGACACACACACACACACACACACACGCGCACACATAAATATACATCGTGGAACTTTTGGTTTAACCACCCAGCCATGGTTTCCAGGGTCGTAAACCATTTAAGTCAAAAGCAGTCACCAGTGCCCTAGACACCACCCTCATAAAAACAGAGAACTCCCTGGCCTGGGTCAGAATGTGCCTCTTCCATGCTCCATGGACTCTTGGAAAAATATTTTTATTACGTAATTCCCAGCACCTGGAAATGCTGTATTTTGTGGAGAACTAGAGGGAATTTTAACTTGTCATAATCTCACAGGGGAGATCTCAACATTTCAAAAGAGAGCTCCCACTTTCATTATCACAGAACCATTTCAGTCAGAATGCCTTAAGAGATTGTATAGAAGAAAAATGGCCTAGAAGGGTTGATTTCACAAAAATTAATAGAATAATAAGACAAAGCAAGGATAAAGTAAATTCAGAATGGAAATAGGCTTTGATAACTCTTCTAAAATTATTTTTGAAACAGCATTAGCTGTTTGGAATACTAGTCACAACTTAAGCCTTGAGAACAATTAAAATCCATCTACGTCAGCTTGTGATTTAAATGTGCAGCAAACAGTAATGAAGTGGAGCAAAGGAAAATGCAAATTTCGTCAAAGGCAGTTTGAAGATTCTCAACATTTTATAGACCACCTTAATAGACATAGCTATCCAAATGTGTATTTTTGTTTGCATTTTAATTGCAGTGAGTCATTTAAGCTGCCATTCCAGCTTGCCCAGCATACAAAAAGTCACAGGCTATTTCAAACTCCGTAGTTTTCCAGAATTCCATGAGCTTTTGGAAGATCTTCTTGTGCTGTATGAACAAGAAGCTCAGCAGTCTTTAAGTAAAACACCAGAATCATCTGCACAATCCAGTGAAACAATTCTTTGGGATGTTCACACAGACTCAAATCCTAATCATCAGGAAAAAGATTCATCTAGTAATGAGAAACAAACTATTAGTCTGCCAGTTTCTACTAGCAAATCAAGGAAAGATTCTACAGAACCAAAGGCACGTGTAGAAAGTATGGAAAAGAAAACAGTTTAGTTCAGAATAGAAATGAACGTTCTGATGACGGTTTCAAATATGAGCTTCATAGACAGAAAGATGCCTGACAAAGAGCCAAATTCTGAAAATAATCATAGTAGTAGTGATTTAGTCAATGGACACAGTGAGGTAGAGGAAACACCTTTAGTTTGGTCAGATCCTGCTTTGAAAATTGATGCAAACAGAATCAGGACAGAAAATGGTTCCATTTTACCTAGTGTTGTACCACAAGAATACAATACCTTACCAGTATCTCAGGCACCTTCCAAACCAAATCTGACAAGTGAACATACTTCATATGGTTTGGTTTTAACAAAACCAGTTATCTTGATGAACAATATCTTCGTAGGCCCAAATGCAGAAAATTTCTTACTGATAGATGCCTGTTCTGATCAAGATAACATGTGTAAAATATTAGTGAAAAGATGTGGCAAATGCCTGACCACCTACTGTAATGCAGAGGCACTTGAGGCTCATCTTGACTGATAAAAATGTTTCACAAAGATCTGTCAATCAAGCAGTAGTGTGAAAAAAGCACTATAAAAATGCATCATCAGTTTGCTATTTCCCTGATGGCCTTAATTTTAGAGTGGTCTCGGATTACTAAAGATAAAGACAAAACACGTTTTCTAGAATGAACTCAGAGGAGATGGAGTGGCTTAGACTCTAAAAGGGTTATTATAAAACTCCCGAAGTACCAGTTCTCCAGAAAACCACATTTAAAAAAGTTTATGATGATTAATAGCAGCAGCATGTTCAGTTTCGCTTATATGAGAAACATGTTTAGGCAACTCGGTGGAAAACCAGCTAAGGCTATACAGAAAGGGAAAAGTTAACCCATTATTAGAAAGTGTGTGTGGGGTGTGGGGCTCGTTTACAATAATTATCAATTTAAAGTATTTTATTCTACAACAATCTAAAACAGGGATAAAAAGAACAAAAAGGCAAACTGTTTAAAAGTGGATCTCCTAATGCCCCAATGTCCGATATTCCAGTTACTCTAAATAATAAAATCTTCATTCAAGGCAGATAATCTCATAAGACCCTATTATATTAGAGCTTCTTGAATGAGGCTACTATGGAAGTGGGGAATTTCTTCCAGGTAGCATCTATATTTTATT
>NW_012106875.1:826453-834091 GCF_000951045.1 Mandrillus leucophaeus
TATACCTTGTAATAAAAAGTCTATTTGTAAAAAAAAATCCATCTACATCAGTTGGCACGCAAACCTATTAATTGAAGTTAATTGTGTAATTGACTCTAAATTGCGTGGATTGCCATGATAAGAAAAAGAAAGTAATACAACTAAATGCATGGCTTTGTAAGCTAAATACTTCGAGACCACAGAAAAGTTAGGAGGGAATCACCAGGTTTGGTAAAGAAGCCAGGGTATAAGACGACTAGATGAGGTTTTCATTAAAGGCTTAGTGTTGGGAGCCATACTGTGAGGAAGATCATTGGGAGAAGTCCTCATATTGACTTCATATTTAGAATTAACTGCCAACCCAAACTTCTGATAGACCAAATGCCCAAATTAAACTCCCACTTCTTGTGGATATCCTAGATATGCTAATCCTGAAATTTCTTCTCAGCTCTATCAATGTTGTTAGTTTTACCATATAAAATCCAGCTAGTTTTATATTTTTGCTTACTAGAAGCACCCAAATCAGTCACTCACATAGGTGTAAACAATTCCACTCTTAGAAATCAAGAATTCGCTAGTCTTTGTATCATAAAGTTTTTAATGAGAAGCACATTTTATCCTTTACCCTACAAAGGTTTCTTTGGGTTTTATTCTGATCAACATGCAATATACAGAATACTTTCTCACCATTATTAGGGTAGAACCACCTTTTCAACTTAGGACACCGTTTAGTAGATGTGAAATGGAATATAGAAAGATAGAATTCTTGAACAAAACTTCAGTGCTTGCTGCCTGAACTAATGTCCTCCCCTCAGCTTATTGCCCCTATGACAACTTGCAGGAGACTCTGATTTTGTTTTATTGTGCTTATGTAGTTAGATTATGAGGCTGATCATTCAGTGGCCATCAGACTGTACATTGTTGAATCCTCTCTCAAGTTGCCCCAATACCATTTGTGACCAGAGGAAGAGAAAAACATTCAACTAGTAAATCCAATTTCTTTTGCAAAAAAGACTCATAGTTCTGATAAAGAGTCATTGCAATACCTGTTTCAGCATTTAGAAAACATGTTTCTATTTGTATAGCCCCTCTGGGAACCTAATGCAGTAATACTGCCTTCTTTTCCATTTGTCCCTGATCTAGATGCTGTATTTTTTATGCATCCCACCTGCTATTAAGTATTTTACAATTATAGATTTATGCTCTTTTATTCTGTCCCATCTCACCTTGCTAGAAAATTTTTATTTGCTTTATTTTTTTCATATCAAAGCTTCCAGGCTACTTGCATTACAAGGCCACATGGAATGTTCTTTATTCTCTCAAATTCTCAAAGGAAGGTGGATGGTAATGTGTGATTTTAGTTATTCTGTCCTTACGCATATCAGTTAACCTTCAATTATCCTTCTTTCAGAAAAGGATTGTAAACAAGATGCCTTCATTTAATTTTTAAAAATCTAGCCCAAAAAAGTCATAAATAATCTAAACTAAACCTACATTTAAAAAATTCCAAATTTGCTCCTTATGGCACAAAATAGCCTTCATCTTCCAAAGTAAAGTCACAAGCCAACTCCAAGTTCAAACATGCACATAATCCTGCACATGGATAGCTATTGTTATTGACAGCTCCTGAGACATGCATCATTTGTTAACCCTCTTTTACTTGAAATAGGACTGTCATTCTAGAACAAGTATCTTGATCATAAGAAAATCTTTCCCCTGAAAGAGCAGGCCACGTGGCTCAAAGGGTTTCTCAGAGACCATAAGGAACTTTTCATACTAAATTACTTTCTGGACCTCCTAAAAGGTTGTGTGAGGTCCCCTAAGGATATTCTCCTCTAAACTCATAGAAGCCAGAAGAAGGCACACAAGAGCAAAAAGGTAAGATGACAGAAATAGAGAAATACAATTCTTATGCTTCCAATTTTCCAATGTGGCTCAATAGTATTGTCAACCAGCACAATTTGGAAAGCTCATAATGCAGGCAATCTTTCAAGGAAAAAATGCAGATCAGTCTTCACCATGACTGCATTTTGTAGATACATGACTTGATTTTATCCAGAAGAAGACATGACTATACTTTACCTACCTACCTCATTCAGAATCTGCTGGGATGCTGGAATGACATGGTGTATTAGTCTGTTTTTATGCTGCTGATAAAGACATACCTGAGGCTGGGAAGAGAAAGAGGCTTAATGGATTTACAATTCCACATGGTTGGGGAAGCCTCACAATCATGGTGAAAGGCAAAGAGGAGCAAGACATGTCTTAAGTGGATGGCAAAGAGCTTGTGTAGGGAAGCTCCCAATTTTAAAACCATCAGATTTTGTGAGACTTATTCACTATCATGAGAATAGCACAGGAAAGACCCGCTCCCATGATTCAATCACCCCCGACTGGGTGCCCCCCCATGACACATGGGAATTATGGGAGTTACAATTCAAAATGAGATTTGTGTGGGGACACAGCCAAACCATATCATTTCATCCCTGACCCCTCCCAAATCTCATGTCCTCACATATTACAACCAATCATGCCTTTTCAACAGTCTCCCAAAGTTTTAACTCATTGCAGTCTCATCTGAGACAAGGCAAGTCCCTTCTACCTATGAGCCTATAAAATCAAAAGCATGTTACTTCCTAGATAAAATGGGGGTGCAGGCATTGGATAAATACACCCATTCCAAATAGTAGAAATTGGCCTAAGCAAAGGGACTACAGGCCCCATGCAAGTCCAGAATCCGGCGGGGTAGTCAAATCTTAAAGTTCCAAAATGACCTCCTTTAACTCTGTGTCTCACATCCAAGTCATGCTGATGCAAAAGGTGGCTTTCTATGGTCTTGGGCATGGGAACTGTGGCTTTGCAGGATACAGTCTTCCTCCAGCTGCTTTCACAGGCTGGCATTGAGTGTGTCTGGCTTTTCCGGGAACACAGTGCAAGTTGTCAGTGGATCTACCATTCTGGGGTCTGGAGGACAGTAGGCCTCTTCTCACAGTTCCACTAGGCAGTGCCCCAGTAGGGGCTCTGACCCCACATTTCCCTTCCACACTGCCCTATCAGAGGTTCTCCATGAGGGCCCTTCCCCTGCAGCAAATTTCTGCCTGGGCATCCAGGCATTTCCATACATCCTCTGAAGTCTAGGCAGAGGTTCCCAAATGCTGGTCGTTGACATCTGTGCACTGGCTGACTCAACACCATGTGGAAGCTGCCAAGGCTTGGGGCTTGTACCCTCTGAAACCATGACCAGAGCTCTATGTGCGCCCCTTTCAGCCATGGCTGGAGTAGCTTGGATGCAGGGCACCTGGTTCCTAGGCTGCACACAGCATGGGGACCCTGGGCCTGGCCCACAAAACCATTTTTTCTTCCTAAACTTCCAGGCGTGTGATGGGAGGGTCTGCCACAAAGGTCTCTGATATGCCCTGAAGACATTAATCTTGGGCATTAACATTAGGATCCTTGCTACTTGTGCAAATTTCTGCAGTTGGCTTGAATTTCTCCTCAGAAAATGGGATTTTATTTTCTATTGCATTGTCAGGCTGCAAATTTTCCCTTTTATGCTCTGCTTCCCTTATAAAGATAAATGCCTTTAACAGCACCCACGTCAGTTCTTGAATGCTTTGCTGCTTAAAGAATTCTTCCACAAGATACCCTAAATGATCTTTTTCAAGTTAAAAGTTTCACAGATCTTTAGAGCAGGGGCCAAGTGCTGCCAGTCTCTTTGCTAAAACATAACAAGACTCACCTTTGCTCCAGTTCCTCTCTTCATCTCCATCTGAGACCACCTCAGCCTGGAACTTACTGTTCATATCACTATCAGCATTTTTGTCAAAGCCGTTCAACAAGTCTCTAGGAATTTCCAAATTTTCCCACGTTTTCCTGTCTTCTTCTGAGCCCTTCAAACTGTTCCAACCTCTGCCTGTTACCAGTTCCAAAGTCGCTTCCATGTTTTTCGGTATCTTTTCAGCAACACCCCACTCTATTAGTAGCAATTTACTGTATTAATCCATTTTCAAGCTTCTGATAAAGACATACCACAGACTGGGAAGAAAAAGAAGTTTAATGGACTTACAGTTCCAAGTGGTTGGAGGGGCTTCATGATCATGGCAGAAGGCAAGGAGGAGCAAGTAACATCATAAATAGAGGGCGGCAGGCAAAGGGAGAGCTTGTGTAGGGTAACTCCTATTTTGAAAACCATCAAATCCTGTGAAATTTATTCACTATCACGAGAACAGAATGGGAAAAACCCACCCCCATGATACAATTACCTCCAACTGGGTTCCTCCCAAGATGGGGGAATTGTGAGAGCTATGATTCAAGATGAGATTTGGGTGGGTACACCCCAAACCACATCACATGGTGATTTTAAAAAGTCAACTGTTGTGACTTCCTTTTTCTTTTTTTAAGAAACAGGGTCTTCTTTTGTTGCTTAGGCTGGAGTGCTGTGTGCTATGGCATGATCATGGCTCACTGCAGCCTTGACCTTCTGGGTTAATGGGACTCCTCACCTTAATCTCCTGAGTAGCTGGGACTGCAGGCTCATACCGACATGCTTGGTTATTTTTTAAATTTTATGTAGAGACAGAATCTTACTATGTTATCCAGGCTGGTCTCAAAATCCTGGGCTGAAGCAGTTCTCCAACCTCAGCCTCCAAAAGTGTTGGGATTACAGGCACGAGCCACTGCGCCCAGCCTACTTCCATTTTTGAGAGAGGACTCATAAGTTACTCAGATCAAAAGTCTTGCTGAAAACAAGAAAATCTTAGGATAAAATAAATTTCAAATGCCTCTTTTAAAGAAACTAAGATTTCACAAGCTTAAATAAACTTACTGGATGAAATTGAAGGGAAAATGAAAACTCAGAGCTGTAGGTAAACCAAGAAGCCAAGCCATATTGCCAAGGGGTATCCACTGGTGCTGGCGTTTTTAAACTTGTTTTCATGATGTGTGTACCCTCCATTACCTCTTCATTTCTCACTACTTTCCCATACTCTTTCTGTGCTAGGTACACTGGTCTTTGTGAATACTTTGTAATTGTACTGGTAATAACTATAGCACAGACAGGATAATAGTGCAAAGAATTAACGTATTCAGAATAAAATAAACTACCAACTAATAAGTCTGAGGTCTTCAGTCCATGAAAATAAATGCCCAGCATTAGTGGCTAAATTCTCTGGCATAGAGTGAAGAAGCATCCAATCATACTTCATTATTTCTATTCTCACCCTTTGCAATTGTGTGCTAGCCAATGACTTTCATAAGGAGGGAAGGGCTTGTCTAAAATAGGTGCTCTATTTTAGTATTAAAATTTTTTGTTCATTCATACCCTTAAAAGCATGTGAATCTAATTTTCATGTTGCTATATCAAGTGAATGTTATCATGTGAACTTTACAGAATGCTCATGGCTGATAGATGCTGACATGGTTTGGCTGTGTCCCCACCCAAAAAATTCGTTTTGAATTGTAATCCAAATTTTCATCCCCATGTGTTGTGGGAGGGACCTCCTGGGAGGTGATCAGATCACAGGGGCAGTTACCCCATGGTGTTCTTGTGATAGTGAATTCTCACAAAATCTGATGGCTTTATAAGGGGCTGTTCCTCCCTTCACTCTGCACTTCCCTCTCTTGCTGCCATGTGAACAAGGATGTCTTTGGGTCCCCTTCTACCATGATTGTAAGTTTCCTGAGGCCTCTTTAGCCATGCAGAACTGTGAATTAAACCTCTTTTTATAAATTACCCAGTCTCAGGTATGTCTTCATAGCAGCATAAGAACAGACTAGTACAGATGCCCTTTTCCATCAGGAATTGCCCTAAGCAAGAGAAAGATGCTCCAACCAAGTTTGCATCCTTTTTCTCAAGACAGTTCACATCCAATGACAGGTAGATGCAGAGGTACAAAGACGTTGCCATTATCCAAAGGGCCATCCCAGACTCAAATTTCCCCATTGAGTCTTCTGTGGTCAATGTAACATGGTTAAAATCCTCACTTTTGCTTATTCAACTATTCCTGCTTCCTCACATATGCTGGTCCTAAATGTACTTCTCAATTAACCTCTTGCTGACAAATCTCATATTAGAATCTCTTTCCAGGAAACCTTATCTAAGATAGTGGGTACCAGACATTGTCCTGGAAACAGGCATCATAATAAAATTTGGTAAACTGGATCACCCACTGGTTGGATGGCAATAACACCCTGATGGCTTGGTTTTCTTCTGGCATGCTGTAGTGTGAAGTGGTTAATATTATCACTAGATGGGATGCCACTGAAATGGAATGCAATTGCTTTCAGTTATTTGAGAAGTATAGGATTAGAAATAATTTTAAGGACTAAGAAAACAGATGACAGTTGTTGAATAAAATTATGCATTGAAAAAAGACAGCAAAAAACTAGATATGATTATCAGCAATTTAAGGCAAAGTGTGAAAATAAGAGGTCCCTTGGTAGTATACAAAATAAAAACAAAACCCTCGTGTTTTGAAGACAAAGCTGACGATCAGGCCCAGGACTTGATTTTTAAAGTAGTTGATCTCTAGAGAAGATTCAGTTCTCAACCCCAGCAATCCAAAGCCCTAATTTAGAATCAGAAAACTGAAATGTGGGATTGAGACATGTAGGTCAATGCACTTGAGAACCTTTGTCATATCAATGGCTCATACTGCTCTCTCCTTGCTTGAAAATGATGCAGAAGCCTCTGTCTTGAGAACCATTTTGTTCCCAACCCCAGACTCTGCCCCTATCTTTCCTCCTGGCCACCGGAATGATAATTAAGGTTAAATCGCAGCATAATCCAGATGAGGAAGTGCTGGATTGGTTAAGGGAAGAAAGGAATTTTGTACTAAAAGAGTTGTAGGCACTAGGCAATATGTATTACCAGCAGGAATTGGAAGAGGATGCGTGGTATTAGAACACAATGACATCAGATTAGGGCGGCTTCAATAATAAAACTGGATGAGGAAGACATCCAGTTAACATAAAAACACTATCAAAAGCAAAAACGAAAAACAATGGTACACACTTAATGCAATAGAATGTGGAGTAAGACATAAAATACTCCAGAGAAATAGGCAGACTAGAATGGGGCACACTGCATAAGACTGGGAAATCTACCAGTCAACTATATTCTATAGATAGACCCAGGAAAACTGACAAGTACCACAGTTGCCATAGTTGTAAATTATTTTCTGGTGAGAGTTTTACCAGGATTGTGAAGAATCTCAGTTGTGGCTATCATCTTTAGACTAGAATGAAAGTAGGAGATCAGTTTGCAGAAACTTTAATAGATGATGGAACCTGAAAATAATAAAATGAAGGTGGTAATAGAAATGAAGAGATAAATAGAAAATTTGTCATTAGGCTAGACAGTGATTTTTAACTGTAAATAGTGAAATGAATACAAACATCATATAAATGTTAAAGTTATAATCCAGGAGTCTGTAAAGTCCTGATAAGATAAGGGGCTCCAGGTCACAGAGAACAATTATTCTGAGGGACGACTAAACACAGACCACCTGCTGGCACAACATCCTGTTCCCAAATACCTCCTTAAGCATGTAGCCCCAGCAGTTCAAACTTGGTCCACACTTGGCCCCTCCAGCACAATCCTATTAAAACTTCCCTCTAGCCCCTGACTCTTCACAGAGAGCCCCTTCTCTGCTGTGCAGC
>NW_012106875.1:834141-839854 GCF_000951045.1 Mandrillus leucophaeus
AGCCATGCAGAACTGTGAATTAAACCTCTTTTTATAAATTACCCAGTCTCAGGTATGTCTTCATAGCAGCATAAGAACAGACTAGTACAGATGCCCTTTTCCATCAGGAATTGCCCTAAGCAAGAGAAAGATGCTCCAACCAAGTTTGCATCCTTTTTCTCAAGACAGTTCACATCCAATGACAGGTAGATGCAGAGGTACAAAGACGTTGCCATTATCCAAAGGGCCATCCCAGACTCAAATTTCCCCATTGAGTCTTCTGTGGTCAATGTAACATGGTTAAAATCCTCACTTTTGCTTATTCAACTATTCCTGCTTCCTCACATATGCTGGTCCTAAATGTACTTCTCAATTAACCTCTTGCTGACAAATCTCATATTAGAATCTCTTTCCAGGAAACCTTATCTAAGATAGTGGGTACCAGACATTGTCCTGGAAACAGGCATCATAATAAAATTTGGTAAACTGGATCACCCACTGGTTGGATGGCAATAACACCCTGATGGCTTGGTTTTCTTCTGGCATGCTGTAGTGTGAAGTGGTTAATATTATCACTAGATGGGATGCCACTGAAATGGAATGCAATTGCTTTCAGTTATTTGAGAAGTATAGGATTAGAAATAATTTTAAGGACTAAGAAAACAGATGACAGTTGTTGAATAAAATTATGCATTGAAAAAAGACAGCAAAAAACTAGATATGATTATCAGCAATTTAAGGCAAAGTGTGAAAATAAGAGGTCCCTTGGTAGTATACAAAATAAAAACAAAACCCTCGTGTTTTGAAGACAAAGCTGACGATCAGGCCCAGGACTTGATTTTTAAAGTAGTTGATCTCTAGAGAAGATTCAGTTCTCAACCCCAGCAATCCAAAGCCCTAATTTAGAATCAGAAAACTGAAATGTGGGATTGAGACATGTAGGTCAATGCACTTGAGAACCTTTGTCATATCAATGGCTCATACTGCTCTCTCCTTGCTTGAAAATGATGCAGAAGCCTCTGTCTTGAGAACCATTTTGTTCCCAACCCCAGACTCTGCCCCTATCTTTCCTCCTGGCCACCGGAATGATAATTAAGGTTAAATCGCAGCATAATCCAGATGAGGAAGTGCTGGATTGGTTAAGGGAAGAAAGGAATTTTGTACTAAAAGAGTTGTAGGCACTAGGCAATATGTATTACCAGCAGGAATTGGAAGAGGATGCGTGGTATTAGAACACAATGACATCAGATTAGGGCGGCTTCAATAATAAAACTGGATGAGGAAGACATCCAGTTAACATAAAAACACTATCAAAAGCAAAAACGAAAAACAATGGTACACACTTAATGCAATAGAATGTGGAGTAAGACATAAAATACTCCAGAGAAATAGGCAGACTAGAATGGGGCACACTGCATAAGACTGGGAAATCTACCAGTCAACTATATTCTATAGATAGACCCAGGAAAACTGACAAGTACCACAGTTGCCATAGTTGTAAATTATTTTCTGGTGAGAGTTTTACCAGGATTGTGAAGAATCTCAGTTGTGGCTATCATCTTTAGACTAGAATGAAAGTAGGAGATCAGTTTGCAGAAACTTTAATAGATGATGGAACCTGAAAATAATAAAATGAAGGTGGTAATAGAAATGAAGAGATAAATAGAAAATTTGTCATTAGGCTAGACAGTGATTTTTAACTGTAAATAGTGAAATGAATACAAACATCATATAAATGTTAAAGTTATAATCCAGGAGTCTGTAAAGTCCTGATAAGATAAGGGGCTCCAGGTCACAGAGAACAATTATTCTGAGGGACGACTAAACACAGACCACCTGCTGGCACAACATCCTGTTCCCAAATACCTCCTTGAGCATGTAGCCCCAGCAGTTCAAACTTGGTCCACACTTGGCCCCTCCAGCACAATCCTATTAAAACTTCCCTCTAGCCCCTGACTCTTCACAGAGAGCCCCTTCTCTGCTGTGCAGCCCATTGCACTCTTGTAACATATTTTCATACTTTCTCTCATAAATCTGCCTTTCTTTACCTAAGACTGCCTTGGTAAATTCTTTTGCTACTGACAACACTCGCGCCAGCCAGTCCAAAGGCTGGACACGCCAAGAGCTCTGGAGATAGGTTTCAGGTTATGGTGTTTCTAGGAGTAAGAGAGATGAGCAAACATTGAGTTTCTTAATCTGAACAACAACAAAAAAGAATCAAGGATGAAAAATAAATCAAATTCAGGAAGCTTAAGGTCATTGCACCAATAAAAAGTCAGAATCCTTTGCTTAGTTTCTGGACCTGAGCCAATTCTCAGACCCAGAACCATTGCCCTCAGGGAGAACCTTGACACACTATAGCAAATGTACACTGAAGTGATTTCCTCAAGTCATCCCCAAAGGAAATACAACATTAACTTGAGTATATGCTGGGAGAAGAACACTCAAACATTTCAACAACTTCTGGATACAGAGTATAAGTACATTATCCAGGGAAACCAAAGCATTATCCTACCCCTCCCCTACATTAAAGAGGGATTATGGAGACCAGATAATAAATGGAGTCTTGACCAAAGTGTGGTTCACAGTGGATTTGTGGGTTCTGTGTGTGAATGAAGTGGCTATTTCTCTGATCCATGTGTGTAATTGGGGTGAACATATTGTATCCTTGGTGAAACATAACTTTTTTGGCCTAGAGGGTAAGACTATTGTAGTGGTATGTAAATCTAGCCAAACTAATAAAATCTGTACTGTATCACAGGTAGAATGGCAGATATTAGTGTTCTTCTCTTCAATGACCTAAATGATACTGGGACAATGGTCCTCATTACATCCTCATGTAGTTTGCACAATCTGGCTCATAGGTTCTGGGTGATAACAGTGGACTAATATAAACCTAAACGAGAAGCCTCATTTGTAGCTACAGTGATAAAAGTGATGTTGTTGCCAGACTTGCCAATGAAGCCTTGAGTAACTAATACGTGACCGACGATCTGGCATAACTTCTTCCAGTACTATCAGGAAGGAAATTAAAAGAATTTTTCATACCACAGTGACATTACACATTCAAAGTCTTACTGAGTTCTACATTGATTCTTCTCTCTGTCATAATATAGTCAGAAAAGGCCCGCTCCAGCAACACATCCTGTGTAACATGAGTCCAATTTACCAATGACATCCATTAATTTTTTTTTTTTTTGAGACAGTCTCACTCTGTTGCCCAGGCTGGAGTGCAATGGCACAATCTCACTTCACTGCAACCTCTGCCTCCCAGCTTGAAGCAATTATCCTGCCTCAGCCTCCTGAGTAGCTGGGATTGCAGGTATCCGCCACCACACCCGGTTAATTTTTGTGTTTTTAGTAGAGAATGGGTTTCACCATGTTGGCCAGGCTGGTCTCGAACTCCTGACTTCGTGATCTGCCCGCCTCGGCCTCCCAAAGTGCTGGGATTACAGGTGTGAGCCATAGCGCCTGGCCAAAATCCATTAATCTTAAATGAGAAAGATGTGGCAAATATGTTGGAGGCTTTGGGTAGATACATGAACTCACTCCTGAAACTGGAAAATAATCCCTGTGAAAATTTGAGTGTCCTTCATGTGAACATATTCTGTGGTAGGCCACTCTAACTTTCCTTTAAGGCTTAAGGCAGTCATTCCCAGCTGATGAATATCTAGCAATTGTATCATAGTTCAGCTTTTCAGCTTTTCCTTTTGCTCAGTCTTGTTTTCTTTACTGCCTTACAGCTGTTTCTGAGTGCACTTCCAATAAAGTTCTTGCATGAAATCCCTGTCTCAGAAATCTGTTTCCATAGGAGAGAATCCAGAACATTTAAATGTTTCTAAATAGTGCTTGCTGTGACGTACTTGAAAGCCTTAGAGATCTCCAGGACACCGGTATTTCTCCTTGGTAGTTCCTAATGAAATAGAACACAACCAGCTTGGCAGAGTTGTGTTTGAACACTTTGTGACTATAACTTTTCTAACATATAAAATGACCTAATTGATTTTAGAAATTAGCTATTTGGCTAACATTTTAAAGTCAATATTAATACAATCAATACTCTGTTACACATTTTAATGTAAATTAATGTAACAGAACTATGGTTTTACAGAACTAATTGATTCACAGTTTTATTCTAGATAAGGGAATAAAATGTTCTCGTGGGAAAAATGCTACATATACATTGGAAAAACTGCTACACATAAATTCCAGGTAATTTAAAATCTAACTATGATGTGGTTAGTTATTAAAATTAAAAATTTTGAAATATGTATGATCACGGATTGGACCTATAATCATGGCATGGGAGCACACCAGCACATAAGTGGCTGTAATGCTGATAAGATGCAGCTTAAGCTACATCATTAATAAAATACAAAGAGGCTTATCTCACTAAGAGTCTGGACAAGTGGCATGTAACATATACTTACAGAGTTGAAAAGCGGGTCAAATTACAATGAAATTACCTCTTAAAGATTAAATTCTGAAGAAGGGTAGTGTTGAAAAATCGGCCAAGAAGGATTGTGGAACCAGAGAGTATGTCTTCCTTTTGTTAAGACAAGGATACATTAAAATTAAATATAGTGTTTCCCTCAAATTCTCCTCAACTACCATTAGAAGAGCAAACAAAAGTTCTGCACCATAAGAATACATTTTTTTGTGAATCCAAATATTTTATAGCCCATATACTCTGAAAAGTCTTAGTGTGAGCTATTAAGAAATCTGTGGTTAAACAAAGGAGTTTGCTGAGTTGATGAATCAATTTGAAATAAGTTCCTAAGATTAAATCTAATCTCTCTGCTTTATTACACAAGTGTAAGGTTTTCGTGAGTCCTTCCAGAAAAAAAAAAAAATGAACACTCATTTGTTTTAGTAAGGCTGTCTCAAGCATTTTTTTGTGTGTTTTTTTGGCTTTCTATAATATATCCTTCATAATGTGATAGTAATGATATTATCTGTAATGAGTATGCAGTTTATTCATTTACATAAATTAATATAATACACATTGAAGCATAACAATGAAATTAACATTTTTGAAACTGCCACTGAGCCTTATCAGCTACAGCTGATGTTCCTTCTGGCTCCTAACAAGGCTGATTCACCCCTTCCTCCCCAGAGGCTGAGTTTTGTGGACATGATTTTGCTTGAGTTTATAGTTTCCCCTATATTAATAGATCTTTAAAACACTATCTGCAACTTATTTTCTAAACATCATTTGACATCTCCTGAGACGTATCCATGTTCATATGTTTGACTGCAATTCAGTCATTTTAATTACACTGAAATACGTGATTTTAAGTGACTTTTTGTAGAATATATAAATCTTTTACTATCTAACTCGAAAATGTGACTTTAAATTGGATTGTTTAGACAACATACATTTGGAACACTTACATATAATTGAGTTTCAATGTCCAATCATGTTATTTGTTTTGGGTTTATCCAGCCTGTTTATACCTTTTTCTTCTTTTCCCATGTTTTGAGACTATTTATATGCTCCAACTTTACTTCACTATTGCCCTTTTATTTAGTTTTTAGGGATTGCTCAAAGGTTTCAACTTACTAACTCAGTTGTCTTTTAAATAATATTGTTTCTTTAGTTGTAAAGCACGAACCTTATAACATTATGCCTTTTCTGTCCTTTTTGCCATTGCTGTCATACATAGCCTGAGCGACAGAGCGAGACTTCGTCTCAAAGAAAGATGAAAGAACAAATAAAATAGAATATGTTAGA
>NW_012106875.1:839904-842366 GCF_000951045.1 Mandrillus leucophaeus
TGGCAGAGTTGTGTTTGATCACTTTGTGACTATAACTTTTCTAACATATAAAATGACTTAATTGATTTTAGAAATTAGCTATTTGGCTAACATTTTAAAGTCAATATTAATACAATCAATACTCTGTTACACATTTTAATGTAAATTAATGTAACAGAACTATGGTTTTACAGAACTAATTGATTCACAGTTTTATTCTAGATAAGGGAATAAAATGTTCTCGTGGGAAAAATGCTACATATACATTGGAAAAACTGCTACACATAAATTCCAGGTAATTTAAAATCTAACTATGATGTGGTTAGTTATTAAAATTAAAAATTTTGAAATATGTATGATCACGGATTGGACCTATAATCATGGCATGGGAGCACACCAGCACATAAGTGGCTGTAATGCTGATAAGATGCAGCTTAAGCTACATCATTAATAAAATACAAAGAGGCTTATCTCACTAAGAGTCTGGACAAGTGGCATGTAACATATACTTACAGAGTTGAAAAGCGGGTCAAATTACAATGAAATTACCTCTTAAAGATTAAATTCTGAAGAAGGGTAGTGTTGAAAAATCGGCCAAGAAGGATTGTGGAACCAGAGAGTATGTCTTCCTTTTGTTAAGACAAGGATACATTAAAATTAAATATAGTGTTTCCCTCAAATTCTCCTCAACTACCATTAGAAGAGCAAACAAAAGTTCTGCACCATAAGAATACATTTTTTTGTGAATCCAAATATTTTATAGCCCATATACTCTGAAAAGTCTTAGTGTGAGCTATTAAGAAATCTGTGGTTAAACAAAGGAGTTTGCTGAGTTGATGAATCAATTTGAAATAAGTTCCTAAGATTAAATCTAATCTCTCTGCTTTATTACACAAGTGTAAGGTTTTCGTGAGTCCTTCCAGAAAAAAAAAAAAATGAACACTCATTTGTTTTAGTAAGGCTGTCTCAAGCATTTTTTTGTGTGTTTTTTTGGCTTTCTATAATATATCCTTCATAATGTGATAGTAATGATATTATCTGTAATGAGTATGCAGTTTATTCATTTACATAAATTAATATAATACACATTGAAGCATAACAATGAAATTAACATTTTTGAAACTGCCACTGAGCCTTATCAGCTACAGCTGATGTTCCTTCTGGCTCCTAACAAGGCTGATTCACCCCTTCCTCCCCAGAGGCTGAGTTTTGTGGACATGATTTTGCTTGAGTTTATAGTTTCCCCTATATTAATAGATCTTTAAAACACTATCTGCAACTTATTTTCTAAACATCATTTGACATCTCCTGAGACGTATCCATGTTCATATGTTTGACTGCAATTCAGTCATTTTAATTACACTGAAATACGTGATTTTAAGTGACTTTTTGTAGAATATATAAATCTTTTACTATCTAACTCGAAAATGTGACTTTAAATTGGATTGTTTAGACAACATACATTTGGAACACTTACATATAATTGAGTTTCAATGTCCAATCATGTTATTTGTTTTGGGTTTATCCAGCCTGTTTATACCTTTTTCTTCTTTTCCCATGTTTTGAGACTATTTATATGCTCCAACTTTACTTCACTATTGCCCTTTTATTTAGTTTTTAGGGATTGCTCAAAGGTTTCAACTTACTAACTCAGTTGTCTTTTAAATAATATTGTTTCTTTAGTTGTAAAGCACGAACCTTATAACATTATGCCTTTTCTGTCCTTTTTGCCATTGCTGTCATACATAGCCTGAGCGACAGAGCGAGACTTCGTCTCAAAGAAAGATGAAAGAACAAATAAAATAGAATATGTTAGATATATCACAATATGGTGTCATTGTTTCTGCTTTAAGTAGTCACTTAATTTTTAAAGAAATTAAAAATGCGAGAAGATACTATAACTTAAAAATGCTTTAGCTTACCTGTGTATTGATCATTTCTGGCTTTCCTGATTCCTTTGTGCATATGCAAGTTCCCACTGGGCTTTGTTTTCCTTCTTCCCAAAGAACACCTTATAAAATGTTTTGTAGATTTGCAAGTTAAAATCGCCTCAGAGATTTTTGTGTTTATTTATTCATTTGCCTGTAATAGTCTTTATTGCATTCATTTTTGAAATATATTTTAAACCAATTATAGAATTTGAGTTTGACAGTCTTGTTTGTTTCCTTTTCAGCTTTTTAGTGAGATATTATTCTGGCTTACAGTTTTTCCAATGGGAAGTCTGTAATTTTACTTTTTCCTGGGTACAGAATATGCCCCTGCCTCCTTTTTTCTTTTTTTCTTTCTGGGGTTTCTTTGTATGTGGTAATTCGTTTGGGATTCATTTAGCATCTTTGATCTGTGGACCATCAATTTTCATCAGATTTTGAACTTTGTCTTACAGGTCACCGTTTAGTTTTATTTTTCATACATTCAAATTTTCTTTCTGTATTTTGGATATTTTCTACTTTATCTTCAAGTTCATTGATCATTTCTTATGTAAT
>NW_012106875.1:843696-899569 GCF_000951045.1 Mandrillus leucophaeus
TGCTCCATTCTCCTCAGTGTGGACTTGAATGTTTTCTAGTCTTATGTGAGTTCCAGGAATTATTCAATTTATAGCCCCCCCGAATAACTGTTCTTTCACCAGAAACTGTTTTTGCTCTGTGTCATAGACATTACCCCTATGCATGTGAAGATCGGGATTTAGACGAAAACTCTAGGGGACCCTATAGTGATGTCTGGAATTCTTTTGTTGTTTAGCTCCTTTTTCTCTAGTATTATTCCTGCATATTCTCAGCTGTCCTCTTTTCATACTTGATCTCTGTTTACTTAAAGGTGAGACTACTGGGCTCTGTTTTGAGCTTTAAGTCCTTGTACCACATTCCAGAATTTGCCTGCAGGCTGAAAATCAGGGCAATCAGTCATACTTTTGCCATCTTGTTTATTTTCCTTTTCTCGTAAGTCACATTCCTATATTGTCTAATGTTTGGAAATCACTTGATAAAGTACATGTTGTCAGTTTTTCTGTTTGTTTACAGTGAGAGGGTTATTTTAGACATTGTTTATTATGACTGAAGATGGAAGTCTACAATATGATCGTTTCCTTTGTAGGCTAAAGAAAATATTGTGGAATCTGTAAACACACATCATTTAAGAAGTTGGAATGAAATATATGTATATATTATTTGTCTATATATTGAAAATGTCATCATCAATACACTGTTTTGATAATTTAACCTTCCTAAATATTGACTTTGTGTAGACACAAATAACTTTGCCCCAGCAGCTGTCAGTGTTTTAGAAGAAAGCACTTCATTTTGCTTCTGATTTATAGAAAATATGAAACATGGTTTCTTTGACACATCCAGACATTTAAAATTACTGGGTTAAGGACTATTCTAATACAGCCTATAACTTTTAAACTTTCTTCTCTGTATTTAGGTGTGGCCTAGTTTTCCTTCCAAATATTGTGTGCTGTTTTCCTCTTGATTAAACTTGAAGTAGGTGTATTAATTTGTTTAGACTTTTCTGAGAGCCAGCTTTTAATTTTGTTATAGTCTCTATTTGTTTTTACATTTCCATAATTTATCTTTTTTTTTTGTATTTTTTTTTCTAGGGGAGAGAGGATGGTATTAGTCTTTTTATTCCCTTTATTTTGTTCAGTTACATGCCTAGTTTATTAATTAGCAATATTTCAAATTTAAGTACACTTAAATACATTGACACGTTTCCATGATTTACATAATAATTATTGTCATGAATACGTATGAAAGTACAAAACACACTAGTAGAGATAAATACATAGTGAAGCTCAGAAATACATTGTAATGGTAATATGTAAATCATACATATACTTAGTATAAAAGTTAAAAGCAAAAATGGTCAGAAATAACTACAGCTACAGCAAGTTATTAAAGAATGCACAGTATAAAAAGATTGAAATTGTGACATAAAATCATGTGTGGGCAGGAGAGTGCAGAGTTTTTGTAGGTGACAAAAGTTATACGCTTGAAATAGTTGATTATAACTATAAGATGTTTTTTGTAAGCCTCATCATAATCACAGAATAAAAACTACAGCAAATAAACAAATGATAACAATAAAGGAAACAAAATCTAACAACATAAAATTGTCAAATCTGAAAGATAGCTGACAAGAGAGGGAAAAAGCCATAAAAAGCTACAAAAAAGCCAAAAAATAACAAAATGCTGGTAGTAATTCCTTACCTATTAACCTATTTTCTAAAGGAAAATTTATGGCAATAAATGGCTACCTTGAAAAAGAAAATCTCAAATAGTCTAACATGATTCCTTAGAGAACTAGAATAAATTATACCCCAAATTAGCAGAATAAAGGACATAATAAAAATAGGAACAGAGATAGAGAACAGGATAATCACAGCAACAATTAAGAGTTTTATTTTTCAAAACATAAACATAGTTGACAAAAGACTCAAGTAAAATGAAAAATGAAAATGAAGAAATTATGAAAGATGTTTAATAAATTAAAAGGATCATGAGAGACTACTATGAACGAACAATTATGCCAACAAATTGGAAAAACTTCAAGGAAACAGATACATTCCTAGAAAAATAAAACATGATAGTGAGTCAGGAAGAAATCAAAAGTCCATATGCGCTTAACAAATAAAGTGATTGAAGCAATAATAAAAAAAATCTCCCAAAAAAGAGATCCCTCCCAGGACCAGATGGCTTCACAGTCGAACTCCAGCATACAGTCAAAGAAGAATTAACACCAATACCTGTGAAACTCTTCCATAATATAAATCTAGAGGGAATACGTCTCAAGTACATTTTATAAGGCCAGCATTACCTTGATCCTTAGCCAGATAAAGGTATCACAAGAAAAGGAAACTAGAACTACAAGTCAATAGCTCTTATGAACACTGATGTAAACAAAAAATCCTCAATAAAATATTAGGGAACGGAATCCAAAAATACATCAAAATGATTATATGTCATGATCAAGTTGAATTTATTCCTGACATACAAGCCTGGTTTAACATATACAAATGAATCAATATGATACATCACACTAATGGAATGAAAGATTAAAATCACATGATCATCTCGATGCAGAAAAAACATTTGGCATCATTATTAAAAATCTTTCAATAATTTAGGTATGGGAGGAAATTATCTCAACCTAATGAAAACTATGAAAAACTCACAGCTAACATCATAATCAATGGGGGAACAACGGAAAGCTTTTCCACTAAGATTAAATTCAAGGCAAGGATGCCCATTCTTGCTGCTGCTATTTAACATGGTACTGGAAGAACTAGCAGGAACAATCAGACAGCAAGAAGAAAACACAAATTGGAAAGGAAGAATTACAGTTATCTCTATTTGCAGATGGCGTGAGCCTATATGCTAAAAATTTTCCAAAATTTCCACAAAAAATTTACTAGAACTAATAAATGAATTCAATAAAGATTTAGGATGCAAAATCACTCAAAAATCAGGAGTATTTTTATACACAAATCACAATCTGACTAAAGTGAATCCAAGAAAATCCGTTTATGTTAGTATCAAAAATTATTAGGAATAAATTTAACCAAGGTGCTGAAATATCTCTACAATAAGAACAATAAAACATTGATAAAGAAATTTAAGAGACACGAATAAAGATATGCTCGTGGATTGAAGAATAATTATTGTTAAAATGTCCATACTACCCAAAGCAATATACACATTCATTGCAATCCCTATCAAAATACAGTGGCATTCTTCAAAGGAATATGGAAAACAATTTCAAAATTGTATAGAAAAATAGACCTCAAATAGCCAAAACAATTCTGAGAAAGAAAAACAAAATTGTAAGGCATCATACTTCCTGACTTCAAATCATGTTACCAAGCTGTAGTAATAAAAGCAGTATGGTACTGGCATAAAAATGAACACAAAGACCAGCAGAACAAAGCACAGTGTTCAGAAATAAATGCAGTCATACACAGTCAACTAATTTTTGACAAGGGCACTAACATAAACCTTAGGAATAGGATAGTTTCTTCAAAAAATGGTGCTGTGAAACTGGATTTCCACATGCGAAAGATTACAATTGGACTCTTATCCTATGAAAAGCAACTAAAAATGGATAAAATACCTTAGAACTCAATGGTAGAAAAACAATTAAACTGATATAAAAATTGACAAAAACTTAAAATAGATATTGATCAAAGCAAGGCCAACAAAGGCCAATAGACACATGAAAAGGTGCTCAATGTCATTAATCGTCAGATAAATACAAATCACAACCACTGTGATATATCACCTCACACTCCTCATTAGAATGGCTATTATCAAAATGTCAAAATATTACAAATGATGGTGAGGGTGTGGAGAAAAGGGAATTCTTGGACACTACTGGTGAGAATGTAGATTGGTACAACCAATGTTAGAAAAACAGTATAGAGATTTCTAAATAAATTAAAAATAGACCTACCATATGACCCAGCAATCCCTCTTCTGGACAAATACCCAAAGGAAATGAAATCACCACCTCATAAAGATACCTGCAATCTCATGTTCATTGTAGCATTATTCAGAATATCTAAGATATGGAAGCATTGATGAATGAATGGATAAGGAAATTGTGGTGTGTGTGTGTGTGTGTGTTTGTATGATGGAATATTATACAGCCTCCAAAAAACCTTTCAGTTCGCCACAATGTGCATGATCCTACAAGACATTGTGTTAATTGAAATGTCAGACACAGAAAAATATTGCATGATCCCACTTACATGTGAAAGTTAAAAGAAAAGAAAAATCAATTATACAAAGAGGATAAAACAGTGGTTATTAGCGATGGGAGAGGGGGTGGGGAGGAAATGAGGAGATACAGGTCAGAGGATACAAAGAAGAAGAAATGTTAGATGAAGTCTAGAGATCTAAGGTACAACATGAGGAGTATAGGCAATAACATTTTCTTGTATTAGGAATGATGCCAAATGAATAGATTTTAGCTACTTTTTCCACAAAAACAAGCAGAACTACATGAGATGATGAATATGTTAATCTACTTATAGGAATGCTTTTACTATCTATAGGTAGTCTATAACACCATGTTATATACATTAAATATGTACAATAAAATTTATTTTTAAAAGTATAATTGTATTGACTATTTGCTACCAATTTATCCTTAATGTAGCAAACCTCTTTATGTGTTTATATTCTTTATTTTCTTCTAAACATCAAAAATGCAGAGATGAAAAATTTTAGGCAGCTTATATTTGATGGGTTGACTTTCTCAACAAGGTGATGGTTCCGTTAATATTAGAGTGTCCTTGGTTATTCAGAATTCTGTTTCAGTAAGAAAGCCTCAGTTTACACTGTACAGCCTTTTCTACCACTCTATGTTCAAGATGGCAAAATCCTTTACTTCCTGTATGAAAGGCTTATATATTTTCTGTGTAAAACTTTATTTTATGTATAAAATTTCCAACTACAGAGAAAACATCAAAGAGATAAGATGTGTTTTTGAGCAAAAGTGTGGTTGATTTCAGTTGGAGCAAAATGAAACTTACGTTTTTGATAGAGGAATAAAGTGTTGACACACAAAAAAATACATCTATAGAAAACATTACCAAATGTGTTTGAAGTCTGAAAGTAAATTATTAAATGCGTATAATGACTAGTTTGAGTTAGATGAACACACTTTTTTTTTTTTTTTGAGACGGAGTTTCACTCTTGTTGCCAAGGCTGGAGTGCAGTAGTGCAGTCTTGGCTCATTGAAACCTCTGCTTTCCAGGTTCAAGCAATACTCCTGCCTCAGTCTCCGGAGTAGCTGGGATTACAGGCATGTGCCACCTTGCCCAGCTAATTTTTGGTATTTTTTTTAGTAGAAATGGGGTTTCACCATGTTGACCAGACTGGTCTTGAACTCCTGACCTCAGGTGATCCACCAGCTTTACCCTTCCAAAGTGCTGGGATTACAGGCATGAGCCACTGTGCCCGGCCTTATACACACATTTTTAAAAGACCACAACACTTGTGCCACAGAGGCTAGGACAATGGACAATTAGAGAGAGGTGGGGAGAGACTTTATCTTGGCTTTGTTAACAATTTAGTTTTATCCCTATCCATTTTGGAATTTCAATAAACGTACTTCTTTTCTACAACTACCTAACATTTCAGTTCAGAGGAAGTTAGTTAAAATGTTTGAAATAGGCTTTTTAAAATTTTTGCGGAAGACAACTAGAAAGAAACTGACAAAATTGTTGAAAAGCAGAAAGGGTCTAGAAGGTAGAAACAAAAATTATTGACATCAACTTACACAGTGGTGAGACTTTCCCAAAACTTAATGGCAGCAGATAAAGAGGATGAAAAATCGAGATTTATTTGACTGAGTATGCCCTTTGGAATGGAAAGGAGAGTGACTCTAGAGTGTTAGTAAGATGGTAATGGATATGTTTATGGGTCTTTAACGGGATGAGTGTCAAGAAGAGCCCAAAGTAAGGCAAGGAAGTTGACTAATGAGAGTGAATGTTAGAGTGTGAAATAAGGATGCGAACTGAAGGCCACAGAAGTAGAATGTAAGGTGATTTTGATCACTTCTAGGAGGTGGATGTTCTTTGTAATCACTGGAAGCAAGATCATTACCACATCATTGGGTGGCTGAATAAGATAGAAACAAATATCATACAGAAGAGACTTAGTAATGTGAACTTTAAAGAATCTTTAATGAGGATGATGGCATTCTTTGAGCTGGAAATAGGTAATGGAGAGCAAAAGATAGGAGATACGAATGATAAAGTCACTAGGAAGTGTTAGGGGATTGCTAGAAGTGTTATCAACAGTAAGGAAGGCATTTACTCCCTTGGAGAACATTGTGAAAGAAATACAATATTAGGAAAAGAGCTTAGGAAGCTGAAAGAGCGCAGACTAAACAAGCAGAAGATGGGAGGAGCTACAAGTGTTGCGAAGATACTAGGAAAGGACACTTGTGAGTTGAGTGTGGATTCAAGGTCTGAACAAAATAGTATCCTGAGCAATTTATGCACAGAGTGACAAGTTAGCAAACATGGATTGAGGAGGCAGATGGTATGGAATATTTTTCTTTTGTAAGAAGATAAATATGTATGATAGTACTTCTGTCATCAGTCTTCTTAATGCCTATAAAAATGTTTGTATATGTTAACGGAGCTACAACCACATTTAGTATGTGCCATCATAATGATATGTTTTATACAGATGTAACATCATTAGTAAAACCGACTACTCCAATTTAATCTTTCTCAGTGCTGCATTTGAAGTTATAGTCACATAAAATTCAGACTGTTATTTGAGAAGTAAAAAGTCAACAACTGATTTCAGTGACCTTTTCCCTAAATAAATGAACTCAACTTAGGCACAGGGTGTATATTCATCATGATCAACTTAGATTTGAAGAAAATCAATCAATTCTTGTGCTGGTTTTCTAAAAGTGGCTTTGGAAGAGATTTTAGTGAAATAAATTTGCAGATAGATTGCATACAAAAACTAGTTTTTTTAAAAAAACAAACAAATTTAATGTGACCTTAGTCAAGTACAGAATAAAAATCAATAGGTATGTAATAAAAAGTAGTATATCTTTCTCCTACAATGTTTAAATACCATATTAAAATGGCATTCAACTCTCAAAAAATAAAGGGCTAATATTGAAATACAAGGTTAAAACACTTACAGTGAAGAGTAAATAGTACAGAATATTTTTTTATTTTCCAGTTGTGATAATTTTAAAAATTATATAAGAAAGCACTTTTATTCTTTTTGTTTTTAAGAAATTATACACTTCTGAGATTTTATTTTGCCTCTTGTTTCACCTGCTTGCATACGTCTTCATTGTGATTAGCTTCAAAATTTATCCAATAAAGTGGGTGAAGCAATAAAATTGAACATATATCTAAGAATATTATGGAGGTCAGTTGGTCCACATTTTGAATTTTGAACATTAAATAAGTAATAACTTAATAAATATTGGCATCTGGCTTTTTCTAGTTAAAATTTGAGTTTTATAGAGAATTCCTTTCCTGCTATGATGGTGATCAATAAAGAACAACTAGGAAAGCCAGATGAAAATCTAAAATACATCTGTCTGGGGACATCAAAGGGCAGTCGAGGCTGCCAGACATTGAGGGGCAAAGAACCTGAAAAAGAAGGTACTGGAAAAGAGTGACAGCATTCTGCAGTCTCCCTCAGCCTTTGAGGCATGTGCTGATTTTCTGAGCGTGGCAACAGGCTGTGAACCCTGGACGAAGGCTGCTGCTAAGAAGCAGAAATCCCACTAGCACTTTTGGAAGTATCTTGTGTCTGGGAAGACAAATATCCAAGTTTGTGATTTTCAAGTAGGATAATACTTGAAATAACAATATCATGAAGGCAAGGGTGACACAGAGTCATGAACCTAATATTTGAGATTTTTCCTCTTTATAAATGTATTGTATAATTAAACAGCAGTGCAAGAAGACTGAAGCCATTCAGAAAGCCTTTTGAAAGAAGAATGAAGGTTTTGGCACTCTTACTGTACTGAAAAGACCATAATTTAGGATGCACCAATTATGTATAGACAAACATACTGACTCTCACATAATACCTATAAGATAATAATCTCAGAGCAAGGGCCAACCGGAGGTTGAGTGACAGCTAGAAAATTCCAACACAGCCTAGAGTCAATTCAGTGCTTTATTTGATTAAGTTAATCAGACAGCACTCTAGCTTCATACCAGAGGATAAGATGAATAATTTCTGGGGCAAATAAATGTCATCCATTACTTTTAGAATTGTTTATGCTCAGTATCCAAAGATCAACAAAAATATCACCAAACATACAAAGAAATAAAAACAAGAGCAACATCAGACAATAGAAAAGACCCACAAGTGATCAAGGGATTGGAGTTGTGAAACAGACATTTAAGCAACTGTGGTTATTATGTTCAAGAGAAAAGATGACCAGGTGGAATGTCTCATAGGAATAGGAATATCTAATAAAAGAATTAATGGAAATTCTAAAAGGGAATAATACATCAACTGCATCTAAATAGAGCATACTGGATACAGAAAAAAGATGATTATGAACTTGATTGTGGTACAGTTTTAAAAAATGTCCAGCAAATGAAGGTGAGAAATAGTGGTAAGAGTGGAAGAGGTATGAAGCGTGCGTAATTGGAATCCCAGACAGAAAGCAGGGAATGAAGGAGAAACAAAGCTTGAAGAGAAAATGAGATTTTTCCAAAACAGAAGAAACACCAAGCATAGTGCAGAATCAAGAAGTGATGAAAACCACAAGCAGGAAGAGTACATAATAAAAATCTATTAGACCATCCTGGCTAACATGGTGAAACCCCGTCTCCACTAAAAAATACAAAAAACTAGCCGGGCAAGGTGGCGGGCGCCTGTAGTCCCAGCTACTCGGGAGGCTGAGGCAGGAGAATGGCGTAAACCCGGGAGGCGGAGCTTGCAGTGAGCTGAGATCCGGCCACTGCACTCCAGCCTGGGCAACAAGAGCGAAACTGTCTCAAAAAACAAAAAAGAAAAGTTAGAGAATTTGTTAGCAGACCTGGACTAAAAAGGAAAATACAGAATTTCTAAGGCAAAAGAATAAACCCAAAGAGAAACAAGAAAACACAGGGAGAAATGAAAAGCAATGGAAAAAGTGAAAATGTAGTCAAATCAAAATGAGTTATGACTGTTTCAAACAATTATATAAGATTCTATTGGGCTTAAGACATGTACATAGAAATAAACGCCTAATAATACAAAGAAGTGACAAGCAGGTAAACAGAATTGAAGTGTCTAAGGTCCTACATGACCCTGGAAGAAGATTAATATACAAATTTATATGACATTGTAATAAGTCAGATCACCTTAGAGAACCACTAAACAGACAAAGCAACTAACAAGCTAATTTGTACATCTAAGACAGATTTAGTGCTTTTCTGAAAGTTAAAGATGCACCATCTGGTTTAACCATCTCAATCCTAAATACCTAAATAAGTATTTTATATATTATAAATGTATGTGCTCATAATTTATTGAAAATAAAAGGAATATGCCATCTTTATATATCTGTATCTATACCTATATCAAAAGCTGTACTTAAATGTTCTTTGTTGCTTGAGGTACAATAGCTCCAAACTGGAAACCACCCAAATGTCCACCTATAGGTGAATACACAACTGTGCTATATTTATGCCATGTAATACCAAAAAGTAAAAGAGGAAAGATCTATGGATAAATATTATATGGTAGATCTTTAAATAATTATGCTGGGTGAAAGAAGCCAGACATGAAAGAGTACTTACTATCTGGTGACTTTTACATGAAAATCAAAAAACGCATATGAATTTTTAATTGAAAGAACTAGAATGGTCATTATCTACTGATGGGAAAGGGGTGGGAGGGAAGTACAAGAGGGAAAGATTACTTGATTGTGTTGTTTTATGGTATATACATATTTCAAAATTTAGCTGTACATGTTAATATGTGGACTTTGTAACATGTCAATTCTATCAAAATCCTTAAACCTATAGCAAATATCATATTTATTTTTAAAATAATTACCTATTTCCCTTCAAGATAAAGAAGAAAACAATACCTGTTACCAATCTTATTAAATATGTTATGGCAGTTCTTGTTCATCAACACAGTAAGGAAAAAAGAATATGAAACTTGTAAGAAATGACAAAAAGCTGTCACTATTTGTAGACAATGTGATTCTGTATGTAAAAACTCAAAGAATCTATAAACAGCTATTAACATTTTAAGTTAACAAGATAGTGTGGCACGATGTCAATATATAATATCAGTTACATTTCTCATAACAATCCTTAGAAAATGAAAAATGTTTAAATATGTCATTTTTAATAACACCAATTACCTAGATGAGAAAGACCTTTACAGAGGAAGAAAGAACAAAACAAAACAAGTAAAAATTATTAAAAGACATTGTAGAAGGCCTAATTAATAATGTGATAGCCAACGTTTGTGAATAGGAAAAGTTGGTCTTTGGTGGTTGTTGATTTTCTCTGCATTAATGTAGAGAATCAATGCATTATCAGTAAAAATTCTAGTTGATGTTTTTTTTTTTTTTGAAAATTTACGATCTTTTCTAAAAGTTTTAGTAAAGCTTTAGGATAAAAATGACCAGGAATAGTCAAGGCAATCTTGAAGAATAATAACGAAACTAAAATACTTAGATGACCATATATTAAGGCATACATGTTTTTAACTATAAAAGCTAAAACAGTGTGAAAGTAGCATAAGTAAAAGCAAACAGACCAACAGAGTCTATGAGGGCATCCACATACACTGTATCACATGAGTTATAATAAAGGGGACTCTTCAGTCAATTAGAAAATAATGTCCTTTTCAATAAATTGTTACAGTCAGTTGAATATTCATATAAAATATATTTGACCCTTTTTTCACACCATAAGCAAAATAATTCCAGATGGGTTATTATCTAAGTGTGAAAATTAAGATAATAAAAGTTATATAACAAAACATGACAATATGTTAATGACATTGCAGAAGGAAATATTTCTTATACTGGGAAGAAAATGTTTTAGCCATACAGTTAGAAATTGATTGATTGCACTGCATAAAAGTACCAACTTGTGTTACTTGTGTTCATCAAAGATATCACTGTGAGAGAGAAAAGTCAGAGAAGGTGTTTATAAGTCATATCTCAAAGATCTTATATATTGAATCTGTAAAGCACTCTTATAAATAAATAAGAAACTGTATAGAAAATGGACAGACTTGAATAGAACTTCACAAGAAGATAAACAAATACCAATTATATATTACATATTTTTAATACCATCAGTCATCAGAAAATTATAACTTAAAAAACAAAGAGATACCACTATATACACAAATGCAACTAAATGTTTGAACCTTTTTGTTGATACTATACTTCTCCACTATAGAAAGTATTGAAAAAAAATTATGTCTCAATTATTATCCAATTTTTGCTGTAACTTTAGAATATGACCTTTAACTGTGCTTCTCTCAAAGCACAATCATAGTTTGGTTTCCTGGGAGAATAATCAGGAATCGATAATGGAAGAATTATTAGAATTCAAGACATTGTGAGTCACATCACATGGTTAGATGGGAGGAAGTATGGCCGGGCATAAATTATTAGTACTCCAGACTGCATCAAAGTTGATATGGGAAAGACCTGTGATCATCATCTGCATTTTTCTTTTTTTTTTTTTTTTTTTTTTTTTGAGACGGAATTTCACTCCTGTTGCCCAGGCTGGAGTGCAATGGTGGGATCTCTGCTCTCTGCAACCTCCGCCTCCCGGGTTCAAGTGATTCTCCTGCCTCAGCCTCCAAGTAGCTGGGATTACGGGCATGTGCCACCACAGCTGGCTAATTTTGTTCTTTTGGTATAGACAGGGTTTCTCCATGTTGGTCAGGCTAGTCTCGAACTCCTGACCTCAGGTGATCTGCCCGCGTCGGCCTCCCAGAGTGCTGGGATTACAGGCGTGAGCCACCGTGCATGGTCATAGTCTCCATTTTTCTAGCTGGCCCATCAGAATTCTCTCATATCTGACAAGGAGAACTACAAATTTGATTTCCTGCTGTCAAAAACTTTAATAGTACCTTTTATTTTCAAATCAGCTACAAATGAATTTGCTCCTTTTCATTATGTAATGTTAATTTTACTGACAAAGTTTCAAGGGGGGAAAAAAAAACCCTGGAGCAGTTAAAATGTTTGGATAAAATATCTTTTTAATTTTCACAAATGACCAGCATTTGATTGGACTTAGATGTCTTCTATTTTTAGTTCTTCCCTTTCCCCCTCAACAAAAAATCTTCCTGTTACAATTGCTCTTTCACTAGTAAGAGTTTGGTTTTGAGACATATGAATTACTTTTCAATTAAATTATGGACTCAGCCTAAATGCAGCATATTGATTCATATCAGTAGAGCCTGACAACTTAGTTCTCATAAATTTTTTGTGTATCTACTTTGATGCCTCAAAATTGTATGCTTCAGAAGTAGGATGTGTAAATACGCATGTCTCAAACTTCTTCAAGATAATTGAAACTAAGCATCCTCTGTAAAGCACGTGTTCTGATCACAGGTCCCCAATATTGGCTACATGGTAGACACCCCTGGAGTACTTTTAAAACTCCCTGTGACCTCACGGTAGACCAATTCCATTACAATATTAGGCATGGAACTCAGGCCTTGGTATTTAAAGTTTTTTTCCCCCCCCATGAGATTTCAGTGTGCAGTAAGATTTAAACCATATTTTTACAGGATATTAAGAGCAGTTATTTCATCTGTAATAGGGCATGGTGACCTATACTTCAGCAGAAAATAGAGTTTCAGAAGAAAAATGTCTTGGACTCACGTCTGTTTGAAATCTGCCTGCTTTTCTGGAATAGTGAGGGTACCAAACAGGAGAGCCTTCAGACTCTCTCTTAGGTAGAACTGCCTCAGAGAGAGCCAGGTTGGGCTCAGGAAAAGCTACAGACCTCTTTCATGATTAACAAAGAGCTTAATGAACCTTAGTTATCTGTAGTCTCAATACTTGTCTTTGAAAGCTGAACAGCTAGAGAAAATCATGCTACACGCATGGATGGCTGGTTCCATCATAAATCATTATCACCCTCAAGCTGATATGTAATGCTTCCAGTCACGATGGAGGTAATTTTCTAGTTAGCTCGATTTCGTATTTAACAATGATAATTTAAAAGTAATTATTGGAGTTCACTTCTTATTTCAAAGGTCCTTAACTCCCTCTTACTCTCGTCCAGTGATCCTACTTCTTATGGAACCGAAAAAATTAATAGATGCCATTATTTTGTTAACTACCATATCAGCATAACAAGCTTTGGCTACATGTACCTTTTCATGTTCAAAAGAAGTTTTTTATCCAGGCCCAGTTCTTCCTTATGTATTCTGAGACCCATCACATCTTACCTTTTTAAAATCATGAGTTGTCACCCTTTCTCTTTTAAATCTCTAATTTCACTCTTAACAGCATTTAGAAGAGCTTGGAGAACATTTACCAAAAAGAGTTTCCACAATCAAAGAGCTGAAATGTTCTAAGTTGGACATAGAATGGTATGGATAAGCTTAAAGATACGGGAAGGAAATTTATGAATGGACTTGGAGGGCATGGAAAAGAAGCTTAGGTGTCGTTTTCAATACAGGGGTAATTCACTGGAAGTTTTGAAGAAAGAAAAGGATATGACCTGGCATAGATCTTGAGAAGATCACTCTGTATTTTAATGTAAAGGAGAAGGAAGGCACAGCCAGAAGGATTATGGAGATTAAAAGGTTTCAGCACCACCCGAAACAAGAAATGCCCATGCTCTTGCAGGATCAGAAGTAGTACGGACAGAAATATTAAACACATATCTGAGGTGTATGTTTGTGGAAGAATTAAATGCCATTTCTGATGCATTGCAAATAGGGTGTGATGGAAAGGTAACATCTGGAATGTAGAGAAGTTTGAAGGTAGGACACAAGTTTGAGGGTTGCCCTATAGTTATAGATCATTGTTTCTGAACCCTGACTGCTCGCAAGAAATAGAGAAAAATACAATAACAGACAAGAACTAAAAAGTAATATCATTTTCCTCCCCCATAATTGTCACGTGTATGTGTTGGCACTCAAGATTTTCATGCAAGCTCTCCTCTGTTCTTGGGACATACCCTCTACTCTTTTGTGGAGTAGTGTCAGTTAATGTGAACTGCAGATAAACAGCAAATAATTTTCAATATAAGTATGTTCTGTGCAATATTTGGGCTGTTTGTATTTCACATGACAACCTTACTCCTTGCCTTACCTAATTCCTTGTCTTTCAAATTTCAGCTTCAATGTTGCCTCTTCTCTAATTCAGACTAGTTTAGGTTTCACTTCTTACATGTTCTCATAATATGCAGTACTGATATTGATTTAATATCTGTCTTCCCCTTTAGATAGCAGGCTCCAAGTTTTCAAAAAATGTTTTTCTTCTCATGTATCAAGTGTGTTATTACAGATGGTAGGAACTCAATAAATACTTTTGAGTAAACACATAGCAAGTAATAACAAAGCCTGGGGCGGTATGGAGTATTATGAAGGGCATGCAATATATAATTGGGTATTTCTCTACTTGAATTCCAGTTTTAACAAACACCAACTGAGTTATATTTGATAAATCTAGGCATCTTCACCAGAAAATTGAGGGGATGATACTTTACATTGTACAACTATTGTGAAAATTAAATGTGAGGCTATATTAATTTTCAAAAGAAAAAATGCATGTGTTCTTCCTTATTCTTGATTTTAGTGAAGAACCATGATGCAGCCTCATCATCCTCCATCTTTGTGACTCATCCACATGTCCCTTTTGAGCCAGATCCCTTCACGTTGCGGGAGTCAGTCTGCTAAGTACATTCACTCTCTTACCCCGTTAATTCTGTTAACTCATAGCTTGGGATTCTCATAACTCAAAAATGTATTCTATGCTGCAGATTTGCAGGGGCAAGCAGATGCGGGACATTGAGGATTTGGGTCCTCTGAGTTCTATATGAATTCCATTGATTTATATTTTTTGTTTTCATTCTGTTTTTAATTGTTCAGTGTCCAATTGTAGGAAGAGAAAGAGTATGACTGCAGCTTTCCAAAATCTTTCCTCCAGGACATCGAATAAGATCTACTCTTGAGTCTCGAAATTTCTAAGATTTTCATAGTGTTCCCCCCTCCTCCCAGGTTTAGCCTCTACTCCTGGGTAGTGGGCTGTAAAGGAATCCTCCTTACTATTTAATTTTTTTCCACTTTTCTTCCTCCTAATGCACAGATTCTTTCTGGTCCAGAGTAAGGTATGTGGAACAGGTTAATTTGAATTGAACTCCATTCCTCCACACTTCCTTGTGACTATTCCGTGCCTCTTATGGAAGTGATTGTCTTCAAGAATTGTGTGTACTTGCTTTTATGGTCCACATGGGTAGGAACAGAAGAAAGGAACACAACATTTGAATTGTTAGTTTGATGAATACGAATTCTTCACTAATTTCCTGCCATTATCTCTTCATTCTCCACCCTATTCTTTCTGCTCTTTTTTTACTGCTTTTCCTTCTGATTCCCTCTGTAGGGTGTTGCTTCCTTTCTTTGAATCACTGCATCATTTATTGACTTTGCATTTTCTTCTTTCTCTCTTCCTCTGTCTTCTTTCCTCTTTTCCACTTGCTGCAATATTGTAAGTAAATCTGTGGCATTACTTTGGATATATATTGGATTTTCATACAATATCAAATGTAAAATCTATACATCTCTAGGCCCATCAGATAACTTGAGATCTTCCCAGCATAAATACAAGCTGAGCTTAGGCCTGAAACAGATTGCAGCCTGCAATTCCATGATCTTTAAGTGTATCATACTTTTCTACATTTTGTCTGTGCTTACGTAGTCCATTAGCTGTTACCCCAACATTACTACATTTGACATCTTGCCAAGAAATGTAAATAGCTAAGACTAGGTTAATGAAATCTGAAATGTGAAATTGAGAAAAAAAAAATTGCTGAATTAGATTTTTTTTTTCCTTTCCTAGCAAATGATCTTTTAGTGCACCATGCATTTTGTTTAAATGGTCTTTAATGCATTGTCAAACACAGGGTAGGTAATAAATGAACTTGTCTGAAAGGAATCCACTCTCTGTGTGTGTGTGTGCATGTGCATGCGCACATAAGTAACTACTGTACTGGCTTTGGGTTTAAGCAACTCATGAACTTCCCCACCATGGCAGATAGAGGCTAACACTTTATTAGTTTACATCTAAAATCGTGCATGGCTGGGGAGGAGACATATATTTCCTGTGATTGTGAAAGAAACCTGGGGAGCTACACTAGTGAGGGTGGCCATTTTCAGGTGCTGTGATATCATCACTGAATGCCCAGTACTACTGGATAAAGCATCCTGTATGGAAAATAGGCAACAACCTCTATACAAAATAGAATGATCCCAGTGATAACCAGGCAGATTCACAAATCACTTTTACAACAGGAACAGGGGAACACAGGAAGGGGGGTCACCATTTGGATGCCCTCAAGATATGCTGAAAATGAGAAAAATGGCAAGTAATTTTGTAGGCCCTTATCATGGAAATCAGATTTGGTCAGGGAATGGTTCCTATCAGATTGGGGCCATCTCATTTCTTCTTCCTTTACTTCTGTCTTCTCTTTAAAATTCTGTTTTGATGAATAGCATTACTTGCAGAGGTACCTTTTAAAAAATCATTTGAGAGGTTTCTCAGGCTTGTCTTTTGTTTGGAATATGCAAATACAGGTGTTACAAGTGCTGTATTCAGGCAAAAAGAAGGAGCCCCCTCCCCCCAACAGTGTCACCTACTAGGGGTATTCCCATAGCTTCTGAAGGTTTATTAAAAATATATTTTTTTCCTTAGAAACTTGAAAATACAAACCTAAATGAAGAGTTCCATTCTGGAAATTGATCCTATTATGTAAGATGTCTCTCTTTTTTAATAAAGATTCACTGCAAGGAACAGAAAACACATGAAGATTTTAAACAAGGAATAAATACAGAAAAGTGGATGTTTACAAAATAGAAAGATGGAAAGAGGGGACTCTCAGTAGCACCCATAGAGATGACTCCTAGAACCATCAGGAGAGCCACTACTACTACTACTGAGGTCACCACAGAAGCTAAGCCAAACTCAGGAGCCCACTTCCATGGCCACAGAATTATCAAGAAGCACGAGAATCAACATCCATGGCTGCCATCCGGGAACTCAGATGATAGAGAGAGAAGCTACATAATGGTGTCCTCTATTCTGGCTAAGCTAGAGCAGTGCTGACTAATAGCAGTATAATGTGAGACATATTTGTCATTTAAAATTTTCTTGTGCCCTCATTAAACAAAGGAGTAAAGTAAAACAGGTAAAATTAATTTTAACATGTTTTATTTAACAAAATTAATATGATTATACTTACATCGTTATATATAAAATATTTCAATTATCAATCCATATGAAAATTGATTACTTGATTTTTATTTATTTATATTTTGGGGAATAGGAAGACATCAAAGCCCACTGTGTACTTTATACTTGCAGAACATCTCCATTCGGCCCAGACACATTGCACACGCTCCGTGGCCACATGGCGCTAGTGACTCCATACTGAGGAAGCACAGAGCTAGGAAAAGAGGCTGTTGAAGAGTAATTGCTGCAGAGAAATTGTTGTTTCCCCCACAGGCTTCCAAGCAGAGGCAGACAAAATGTGACAGGAAAATGGCTTCTACCTCACTTTTGCTTTCCAAATTTCATGCCCAGGCATATGATTGGCATATCTAATTTGCCTCTAGAACCCTTGCTTCAAAGGAATCTGGAAAACATGTTCTGTTTTGTTTTGATTTTAAAATTCCACACTTGAAAGAAAGGTGAAATGCAGTTGAGTAAACTAATCTATAGCATCCAGTAGTTCCTTCACAAAAAGGGAAAGGACCATTGCTATAAGAATCTGTACATCTCATTTCTATCATCCTATAAATATTAGAATATATTGATATATATTATATATTACTATATATTTTATACTATATATTGCTATATAGTATTTAATAGATGATATACTATATATAGTACTGTATGCTATATATTATATACTATATATTAATATATATTTTATTAGTACTAGTATAGATATCATACATATATTAGCACTAATAAAACTTCCATCAGTTTATTTTTTTCTCTATTTTGGAACACTTGTAGGTAACCAAGGCCCCATTTCATAAAGGTTATTGTGATTTTATAAGCAGGAACACAAAGGTGTATCTGTAAACTTCTTATCTGTAACTTAGTCTTAAAATTATCTCCAGCATACAATTTCTGAGGTTTTAATCAGAACTCCCATCCCTATTAGAAAGTTTTTCCTCAATTGTCTCTTAGGATTCTTACACGAAAAGGCATCAGTATGAAAAATCAACACTTTTAAAAATGTTTAGGTGGTTTATCACATGCAACCATTCTCGAAAGTTGCATGGATCTTAATGAGTCGTTCAGTCTGACTTGGAGACTGGCGTGACTTATGTTAATACATTACAGCAATGGAAAAATAAGAAAACAAGATGCAGGCTTCTGGGAAAGAATCATATTATGAGAATAGAGAAGCTTTTAGAGGTTATTTATAACAGAAGTGATGAAACAGTGAAGTTTAGGGCACATTTTCTGAGAAAAACATTGTATTATAGTGAAGGAGCCTGCAGTTCCATCTGTCTAAAATCCAATCTATGAGACACTACACTCTGCATCTTTCACACCCACAGTCAGTACTTCAATCTGTCACCTCTGTTCATTGCAAGAATGAGCAAGTAGCTGGAAAACCTGGATAGTATTTTCCATTTAGACACCTGGAGGGTAATAAGAGCCCAGGCTTGTCTCTAAGGAATAAATAGTAACATTATATCATCCAGCACTGCCTTGTACCTTGTAGGTGTCCTATGTATACATATTGAGTAAATACTTAGAATTGTTTATAGTTTTTTTAAGGTGACCATATATTGGTTTTAAAAATATGAAGCCGATACATAATGCCAAAAGAATATTGTAAGATATTTGAGAAGGGCACACGCTAGGGTGGTGTTTTCAGAATAGAATTCAATAGAGATTCTTTTCTCCTGTAAAATTGACACCTCCAAGATTTCATCCTCCTGTTCATTTATGGTCCCTGCTGAGTGACCTTTTCCAAGATTACCCTTCCAATTAGCTCTTCTAAGCAGGTGGACTCGAAAATCTATGTCTTTAACTTGTTTTCTCTTTTTAATTTCTCTTTTACATCCCAGATCCATATTTCCAGACCTTCTGATCTCCAGAGCATTTTTCCGATAGGCAAAAATGTTAAATCCAAATTTTCCTTTTTCTTGTACTCTTGAAATCTTCTCTCTTAGTTGACTATTTTTTTTTGTTACTATCACAAGATATCACAGTTAATTATCCACCTGCCCCGGGTTAAACCTTTGAACATCTTCCATTCTTTCTCTCTCTTACTTTCTCTTAAACTAGTAGCTTCATCTAGTAAATTCTCTTTAAATTATAAATGTCTACACATCCATTTTCTGTTCCTTGATGAAAGTATTTTAATTCACATTTTAAAATCATGTTTGTTAAAATATTATACAATAAACTTTTTTTCCTTTTCTTGTATGATTCCACATATATTACCACAAGCAGGTATTTATATAAACACCATCATAAGTGATGGATTCAGAACAGTTTCATCAACCCAGAAACTCCTTTATGCTCTCTTTAGTAGTAGTTACATTTTCCTTGTTTCTAAACACCGAGAACTAGTGGTCTGTTCTCTGTCCCTGTAGTTTTGTCTTTTTTTTGAATGCCACATAAATGAAATCATACAGCATGTAATTGTTTGAGACCAGCTTCTTTCACTGAGAGAAATGTCTTTGAGATTCAGCACATTGTCACAAGTATCAGTGGTTTCTTTCTGTTGAGTGCTGAGTGATATTTCACTGTATGGATGTATCACTATTTGCTCTTTTGTCTTTCAAAATACATTAATTTTTCCCTTCTGTTCAGGGGCCTTAACACATGTCCTCTACCTCAGGCCTAGCTGCTTCTACTGTCTTATTTTTAAATATTATTTCAGGAACAATGTATTTAGTTATGTGATTATAATCAATACTTTGCTCTTCCTTTTATTTAGGAGGTTTCTTCAAGTTTAAAATAAATTACCTCTAAATACCACCTATTAAAATCTTGCCCATTCTTCAACACCATTTTCTTGATTCTTTTTATCATTCTTGAATAGAGTTTTGTCTCTCGGAAGGCTTGATATAGCACTTTGATTTTATGATATTTATCTGATGTTGGTTTATAGCTATGCATGCTTTGTAGATTGTACATAGATATAAGAGATAAACTGTAAAATTAAAAATGATATCTGAGAGTAAATACTGGAAATGAAGACACAGTAGATTATTTAGAAATGTACAAAAATCCCTTAACTGGATTTTCCTAAGGGTTTTTCACAAAGCAGAATGAGTGTAGCTGCAGTGTACGTGGCTTAGCTTTCTGCAAACACAATTTCAATGTCTTTTTTCCAAAAGAAATTCTACTTGAAGTCCCATTGAAATACCATCAGCTTTGTCGATGACTTTTATCCTATTTTTGGTCTCAGAGTCAAGTGTATGACTACTTGGAGAAATAGATGACTCAACGCAAAGAGCTTAGGTCTATTAAAATTTTGTTTCATATATCTAATTACATTTTCCTTTTTCTTTCATGTGTTAGTTTTCCAGGGCTGTCGTAACAAAGCACCATAGAATGAGTAACTTTAACAACTAAAATATGTTTTTCTTAGAGTCCGAGAAACTAGAAGTCTGAGATGAATGTGGTGAGAGGTTCGTTCTTCTGAGATCTCTCTCCTAGGATCGTAGATGGGTGCCTTTTGGTGGTGTCCCCATGAAGTCTCTTTTTGGTAGATGGGCATCTCTAGTGTCTCTTTGTGTCCAAATATCCTCCTCTTACAAGGACACTAGACAGATTAAGTTACAACTCACCCTAAAAGATTCATTTAAACTTAAGCACCTTTATGAAAATTATTGTTTTGAAACTTAAAAAAAAAAGATTCTGAGAGTATATTTACAGGTTTTTTTACATGGATATATCACTTGAAGCTGAGGTTTGGGTTTATATTCCTGTGAACATAGTACTAAATAGGTAATTTTTCAACCCTTGCTCTCCTCCATGCTTCCCCACTTTTGGTGTCCCCAGTGTCTATTTTGTTCCATTTTTATGTCCACCTGTACCTCCCACTTGTAAGTGAGAGCATGTGTTATTTGATTTTCTGTGTCTGTGTGCTTATTTTCTTAGGATAATGGCCTCCTGCTCCATCCATGTCCCTGCAAAGGACATGATCTCATTCTTTTTTATGGCTGTGTAGTATTCCATGGTGTATATGTACCACATTTTCTTTATCCAATCTACCACTGATGGGTGCCTAGGCTGATTCTATGTCTTTGCTATTGTGAATAATGGTGCAATGGACATACAGATGTGTGTGTCTTTTTGGTAGAATGATTTCATTATCTTTAGGTATATACTCAGTAATGGGATTGCTGAGTCCAATGGTAGTTCTGATTTAGTTCTTCGAGCAATATCCAAACTGCTTTGCACAGAAGGTGAACTAATTTAAATTCCCACTGACAGTGCATAAGCATTCCCTTTTTTCTCCATCCTTGCAAACAGCTGTCATTTTTTGAGGTTTTGCTAATAGTCATTCTGATTAAGATGGTATTTTATTGTGATTTTTATTTGCATTTCTTTGATGATTAGTGATGTTGAATACTTTTCATGTTTGTTGGCTGCTTGTATGTCTTCTTTTGAGAAGTGTCTGTTCATGTCCTTTGCCTACTATTTAATGAGGTTTTTTTTGTTTTTTTTTTTTTTTTGTCTTGTTGATTTAAGAATGAAACTGGACCCCTAACTCTCACCATATACAAACATTAACTCAAGATGGGTTAAAGACTTAAATGTAAGGCCTCAAACTATAAAAATCCTAGAAGAAAACTGAGGAAATACTCTTCTGGACATTGGCCTAGGTAAATAATTTATGACTGTGATCTCAAAAGCAAACACACATACACACACACACACAGACCTACACACACACACACACACAGACACACACACACAAATTGATACTGGGACCTAATTAAACTAAAGAACTTCTCTGAGGCAAAAGAAGCCATCAATAAAGTACACAGACTGGGAGTACACAGAATGGGAGAAAATACACAGAAAAGTACACAGAATGGGAGAAAATACTTGTTTGATGGTTAATACTGAATGTCAACTTGATTGGATTGAAGGATGCAAAGTACTGTTCCTGGGTGTGTCTGCGAGGGTATTGCCAAAGGAGATTAACATTTGAGTCAGTGGACTGGGAGAGGCAGACCCACCCTCAATATCTAATCAGCTGCCAGTATGGCTGGCATAAAAGCAGCCAGAGGAACAGGGAAGGACTAGACTGGCTGAGTCTTCTGGCCTCCATCTTTCTCCTGTGCTTCCTGCCCTCAAACATGGGACTCTAAGTTCTTCAGCTTTTAGACTCTTGGACCTACAACAGTAGTTTACTGGTCCTCTTGGGCCTTCTGCCACTGACTTAAGGTTGTGTTGTCTGTTTCCCTACTTTTGAGGTTTTGGTGTTCGGACTGGCTTCCTTCCTCCTCAGCTTGCTGATAGCGTATTATGGGACTTCATCTTGTGATCATGTGAGTTAATACTTCTTAATAAACTCCCTTTTTTATGTATATCTTACATCTATCCTATTAGTCTTGTCACTCTAGAGAACCCTGACTAAAACAATTTGCAAACTTTGCATCCAGCACAAAACTAACATCCAGAATTTATAAGGAACTGAATCTGAATTTTAAAGGTCATATCTTCAAACATTCTGAGGTACTGATGGTTACAGCTTCAGCATGTGAATTTTGAGGGCAAACAATTCTGTGAATAACACTTGATAACTTGGGAACTTCCTGAAAATGTGTCTTCCTATAAAACTTGCTTCTGAGGAGAAACAAATTGGACAGGTTCATTCAGTTAGCAAGTATTGGCTGATATAATTATCTTGACAATTTAATAAATTGACCTTCTAGCAAGTATTTTGTGAGCTTTGGTTATACAAATTAGCATCTACTTGACAATCAACTCTGGGACATCAATAAAATAAAAATATTCGGTTGTTATGCACATGGCAGACTTAAAACTGTGGGAGAATCTGAAAGATAAATGCCCTTTCTGGGCATCTGTTCTGGAAGGCAACCCAACATTTCCAGCTTACTCCTTCGAGTGTCTCATACTGAGTAAGTTTCCACTGGCGGCTTCTACAGTCTTAGTCCCCCTAGATACTTAACCTTGAACAAGTTACTTTGTTTCATTGATTGTAAGACAAACATTTTTCACATTTTATTGCATTTTTAATTAGAATGTATGAGATAATAAACAATATTTCATGGTTTAACTGGATGTTTTCCCCCTTATTGATGCATAAAATTAATGATACAACCTAAAATTTATAGCATCTTAAATGTGTTGAAATATAATACCTTTCCTTATTTCTCTAACTCCCTCTCACAGTAAGGAACATAAAATAGCGACTTCACCATATACACTCAAGAAATTAATTATAATGTAAATTATTTGAGAGCATACTATTAACTTTTATTTGTACAAAGCCTCATGTAGCTAGTCAATAATAAATGTTTTATAGAAAAATCAGGATTTGAGGGAAGGGTTGCTGCTTATGACTTTTACTTCAATGACACAGAGACAAGGTTTGCTTATAAAAACTCTTTTCCCTTAACCCAGACTGTATTATAGGAATTGGTTTATACTATTTATGGAAGTTGAAAAGTCTCATGACTTGCTGTCTGACTGTAACACTCAGTCTGAGTCCAAGGTCCTGAGAAGGCAGCAAGGGTATCTAAATCTGAAGACTGGAAAACCAGAAGTGCCAGTGTTCCAGGAAGGAGAAGAGAGATGTCTCCACTCAAACTGAGTTAGCAAATTGACCTGTTCCTCACCTGTTTGTTCTGTGTGGGACCTCGACAGATTGGATGATGCTCACCCACATTGGTCAGGGTGATCTTAGTCTACCCATTTGAATGCTAATCTTCCCCACAAATGCCCTCCCAGAAACAACAGAAATGATGATTTACCAGCTATCTGGGCATCCCTTGACCCAGTTAGGTTGACATAAAATTAACTATCACACAGAGAATGGCAGCAAAAGAGGAGGAAATGAGAATCAGAACTTGGATTAGATCCTTAAAAACAACCCCAGGTACCTACTTATCTCTGAGTCATGATAAGAATGTGTAGTGCTTTGGAGGTAGGGAAAAAAGGCACTAAAACATAAATTCTATGATAGCTTTTTGGGACTCAAGACAGATTCCTTTCAGGTCATTTTTCTTGTTCCTAGATGAAAATAACTAGAATGGATCTGAGTATTGTAAAAGTACTTCATCAGTGCTGCTGAATTCAGTTTTGGGGAGCTACAAAAGTAGACTTGGAAAGTTTTTACTGAAGATAGCTGCTATGGGATGTGAGCAAAATGAGCACTGGGTTCTCTACAGCTGAGAAGCTGTCATATTGGCCTACTACGGAGATGTTGTGGGTTTGGTTCCAGAGCCCCACAATAAAACAAATACCACAAAGTGAGTTACAGAGTGAGTCACCTTTCCTAACCATTTGTGGGAGAATGTAGCCTTTCGAAGCCTCAGTTTTCACACCTGTGAAATGGGTCTAACACTAGTATCTCATTGTTGTAACATTAAAATTGGATAACTTGTGTGAAAGCATTTAGACGTTGCCTGCTCTTAGTAAGGATTCATTGAATATTAGCTATCATGACCTCAAAACAAAACATACTAAAAAAAAGCAGAGAAATAAAATCTAACACCGCTATTTATATTTTCTATGCAGGCATACCTCAGAGATTTCAGACTACCTTAGTAAAGGGAATATCACAAAAAATCGTCACAGGAATGTTTTGCTTTCCCTGTGCACATAAAAATACGGTAAACTATAGTCTAAGTGTGCAATAGCATGTTATCTAAAAAAATGTTAATTTAAAAATGCTTTATTGTTAAAGCTTTTTAACAACCATCTGAGTCTTCAGGGAGTTGTAATATTTTTGCTGGTAGAGGGTCTTGTCTCAATGCTGATGGCTGATGACTGATCAGGATGGTGGTTGCTGAAGGTTGGGTTGGTTGTGGTGATTTTCTAAAATAAGACAACCATGAAATTTGTCCTATTGATTGATTTTTCCTTTCACGAAAGACTTCTCTGTAGCAAGCAATACTCTTTGATAGCATTTTACCTACAGTAGAACATTCAGAATTGCAGCCAATCCTCTTGAATCTTGATGCTGCTTTACCAACTAAGCTTATGCAATATCCTAAATTCGTTGTTCTCATTTCAACAATGTTCACAGTGTCTTCACCAGAAGGAGATTCCATCTCAAGAAACCACTTTCTTTGCTCATCCATAACAAGCTCCTCATCCCTTCAAATTTTAGCGTGAGATTGCAGCAATTCAGTCATATCTTTAGGCTCCGCTACCAATTCTCTTGCTATTTCCACCTCATGTGCAGTTTCTTCCCACGCTGAATCCTTAAAACCCTCAAAGTCATCCATGAGGATTGACATCAACTTTGTTCAAACCCTATTCATGCTGCTACTGTGACCTTCTCCTACGAAACATGAATGGTCTTTAAGGGCATCTAGAATGGTGAATCTTTTTCAGAAGGGTTCAGTTAACTTTGCTCAATCCATCTGAGAACTCACTACCTGTGGCTACTTAGCCTTATGAAGCATATTTATTAACTAATAAAACTTGAAAGTAAAAACTACTCCTTTATCGATGGGCTGCACAATGGGTATTGTGTTAACAGGCATGAAAACATGATTAATTTCTTTATACATCTCCATAAAGCTCTTGGGTGACCAGGGGCATTGCCAACGAAGAGCATGATTTTGATACTAATCTTTTTATCTGAGCAGTAGGTTTCAACAGTGGGCTTAAAATATTTAGTAAACCATGTTGTATACAGAGGTTCTGTCATCAAAATTCTATATATATATTCTGATTCTATATATGTCCTGTCTTCAAAATTCTGTGTATGTTGTCAAGGTTCTCTCTCTCCATATATATACACACATACGTAATGTATATGTTTTCTTCTTCTTTATCTGCTGACCTGAGAGAACAAATGTCAAATCATTTTTGGTCATGATGCTAAAGGATCACAAGGATAGCTAGGTGACACTGAACTTTTATCTTTGAAATATTTGTATGTTCCTGTATCCCAGGTCTCCTAGTTGTCCCAATTCATTCGTTCCCAACAAAAAGTTGCTGAAGATTATTTAGCACTGTTTGGATTTTCCTTAAATGCATAACGTCTGTCTGCTCATAAAATAGGAAACCAGCCATTTTGATGAAGTAATTTTAGGATTTCGAAATTCATGGCATAATCCCAAATTTGGTCAGTATCTGAAAACCAAATGGGTATTGTGATTTTATGAAGCAATATAAAATAACTTGTCTTATTAAAGAAACTTGGCTGCTGATCTCAATATTAATAAAATTCTCTCAGGAGGAATTTCAATTGGTAGCTTGTAGATACAGGCACCATATTTTAAAATGCTGTGGTAATTACCTCAGGATGCCTCTGTTTCAGCCAGATCCTCCTGATTTCCTGGCCTTCTCAGTGAGGAGGGAAGCACAGTCTTTACTGGCTATGATGTTCCTGATCAGATTCTACTAAAAAAGTTTTCTTTCTTTCTGTCCCATTGTCTCTTGAACATTACTGTCAGCATTTACCACAGTATGCTCATGAGAACTGTGGAGAAGCTATAGAAAAATGTGTAGCTCTTTCTCAGAGAAAATCTAGGTACCCATAATCCCAGAGCTAAAACGAATATGTTATTCTGGCCAGGCATGGTGGCTCACGCCGGTAATCCCAGTACTTTGGGAGGCCAAGGTAGGCGGATCATGAGGTTGGGAGATCAAGACCATTCTGGTTTAACATGGTGAAACTCCATCTCTACTAAAAATACAAAATATTAGCCAGGTGTGGTGGTGTGAATCTGTAGTCCCAGCCACCTGGGAGACTGAGGCAGGAGAATGGCGTGAACCCCAGAGGTGGAGGTTGCAGTGAACCAAGATCGCACCACTGCACTGAAGCTTGGATGACAGACTGAGACTCTGTCTAAAAAAAAATAAAAATAGAAAAAATGTAAAATAAGTTATTCTTCCCCAACAGTGTTAGTTTATCCTGTTTTCCTAACAGAGATGAATAAATTTTTTGTTATCAAATTTTATTTTTTTCTAGCTAGGAATTTTTACATAGTGAACAATGAAGCTAGAAGAACTCGTGGTCACACTTAATTCTCCTACGTCCTTAGGGTCACTTAAAAAATTTCCTTTCTTAAATTGTATTCTCTGTGCTCCAGAAACTCCCCTCGCTGCCCCCATGCTGCAGGATACATCAGCCTTCCTTCCATCTGAATTTTGCATTGCAATTAATGAAGGGTGATTTTCAGGATTGGTCAGAGTTTCCATTTTAGAATTGTGCAGCACCCTATTCTTGAACTCATCAAAATTAAATTCAAATTATTAGGTACAGATGGTCTTCAGTTTATGGTGGTTTGAATTATGAGTTTTTGACTTTACTGTGGTGCAAAAATAATACACATTCGGTAGAAACCATACTCCCAATTTTGAATTTCAATCTTTAACCAGGCTAGCGATATGTGGTAGGATGCTCTCTCAGTATGCTGGACAGCAGCACTGAGCCTCAGCCCATAGTCAGCCACACAGTCATGAGTGTGAACCACTGATACTCTACAGTGAACTATGCTGCCAGATGATTTTGCCTAACCATAGATTAATATAAGTGCTCTGAACATGTATAAGGCCATCTCGGCTAAGCTGTAATTTTTTCATAGGTTAGGTGTATTAAATGTATTTTCAACTTACAATATTTTCAACTTATGAAGGATTTTTTGGGACCTAAACCCACTGTAAGTCAAGAAACACCTGTAATTATATGTAAAGTACCTGTGTTCCCCATTTGATGGTGAACTCCATGGCAGCAGATACCACAGAGAGGCCAGTTTGTCGTTGAAGGGTAATATTTGTTTGACATATAGTATCCATTCAATAGATATAGTTTGGAAGAATGAATACAATTAGTAAATAAATGAAGAACTCTACACAGATGAGCATGAATTTGAAACATGACCCTAATTTTAAAATATAGCAAACTTATGAGAACATTCAGAAATACACTGAATAGTTCCGTTTAAGTATATTTAAAACACTGTTACATTTGAAGGATGCCTTTTCTAATCTTTCCTTCAAGGGATGTACAGAAGCAAAGCAAACAATTTCTTTATTCTTTTGTGTCTACACAATGAATAATGAGAAGAGCCTTTGGGCCTTCCCAATTATGAGCGTGATCTCCCTGAGCCTATCTCCTCTAATTCTTTATAGCCAAGGACATCCATCTGATAGCCTCAGTCCTGCCCAGGTTTACTCACTGTGTCTGCTTCCACTGGGAAAGGGGCCTGTCCTCCATACAGCATCCTTTCGGCCCCATCACCCAACCAAAGTTGCTCATGAGGACAATAAACAAACTTTCATTCTGATAATGATTTGCCAAGCAGTCATTTAAATGTATTTAATCATAACAAAGATATGTTCCCAGCCACTAGCTATTTAGACATTTTTTAGAAATTTGATTTAGAACTACAAAGATCATCTTCAAAATTTTATTCTGGTTAGCATTATAAAAAGAAAGATAACTGTTATCCTTGAGATTTTATTAACACTAAACAAAAAGGAATTTTAGATGCCAAACAAGTAATTTATTTGGACGTTGTAAAGGATAAATGATACTTGCTTCCCCATCTGAAGTTAATTTTATAATTGACAGATTTTTCCATATATTTTTATAGTTTTATTAGCATTTTATAGCATGCTTTATATTGGAGAAAACTGCTTTATACTCATTTTAATTAGTTATTTTTTCATATATATCAGTTAGTTCCAGTAATAGAAAGAGTGAAGTCAAAAAGATTTTGAAAAGCAAGATGTCACATATGCATACAAATTAAACTTTAATGACTTCCATCTGGGGACTATTACCCAGCTTCACAAGTGGTTTTAGAGAAAAATTGTATGAATGACAAATGGATCCTTCTAGTTTCCTCATTTCATCCAGAAGAGGATGAAATGACTTTGTCTTTGAACATTTTTTAGGTTGCTTATGAAAACTGGCATATTGGGTAAGTGGAGAAAAGAAATAAAATGAAGCAATAACACAACCACATGATCCATAGCCAATGGGATGATACGGCAACCATTAGATGCTCAAAAATATTGGCTTATGGAGTCTCTAACCTGGGTTTGGTCTGGACTTTACTACTTACCTGCATATGACAGAAAGCCAACCAGCTAATATCTTTAAAACTCGCTTTTCCCACATGCACAATAAAGCTCTCAATACCCATTTTGTGGGTTATTTTAAAGTTTAAGTGAACTCATTTGTATGAAGTGGAAAGCTCAGTATCTGACATGTGGTGAGCTCTAAATAATGGTCAGTAGCATTATTTGTGTTCATTGTCCAAGGGTTATTTTTCTTGTATAGTGTCATTGATCACCATTTCCACCCTGACCCTAAACTTTGATTTTTACCACAACACTATTAAACAGCACTGTTATCAAATAGAAAATGACAGTGTGACTTGATCATTATGGGTTAGAATCTAAAATTATTAAATCTCTGGCTCTTGAAAGAGTGACGTATCCCTTATCTGGAAGGAAACTTTTACAATCAATTTAAACTTTTTTACCTCTCAAATGGTCCTTATAACCAAACTGGTCCCATCAGGGAGTATAAATACATTTACAAACATAGCTGAATAATATAAATAGGTACACGGAAAAGCTCCAAAACTTTCCTGATAGTTCAAGTGAGCAGATGCTTCCTTTTATAACGGGTAGTGCTATATGGGACGTGTGGGGACCATTATCATTTATTATGCAGTTGATGGCATTCTGTTGCCAAATTAAGCCAGGTTTCATCTGGATGTCAAATAACCAATTCTTAGTGCCTCAAAGTTCTTCTAATTTCATGATTTTTATAGTTTGAAATGTAACCAATAATTAAAAACTGACAAACTAGAAACAGCAAGAACATTATTGTCAAACTGAAATACATTCCAGGCTGGACAGCATCACATCGATGTTTACCTCAGTTTTATTGAGTATTTATGCACGTCATCTTTTTTTGCTAGATCTGTGACACAGCTGAACTACTTAATGCACATTAATTGTGCCTAGGTAAAACATGTATTTTCATCGAGCATCTTAACATATTATAAAGAATTGTATTTTTCCCCCATGTAATGTCAGCAATTACCAGGGCAACATGTAGAGATTACTTAAACTAGATAAGAAAATGTGTTATATGAAATTACTTTTTGGGATGGATATGTGCTTGACTTACATATTTTTTATCTACTTATTTTTCAGCAACACTTTATATTGCAGAAAACGCCCAAAGATAATACATTAAAGTTTCCATGTGACTTACTGTTGCAATATAAATTGCGGTACTCATTGAAAACAGAACTAGCATATAGTGAGACTCCAAACACGAATATTAACCTATCTATAGCCAACAATCACTTAATGCACTAACGTTGTGCTGGATGCAGTGGAATCTAAAGAAGTAAATTGCTGTGCAAAGAGTGTGTCTTTAAAACTGATGAAAATTTGCCCACAGGACACTAGACCTTCTAATTTTCTCCATGATGACTAGTGACCATTCACATGAGTCAGTATCTGTCAATTACATTCCAACAGTAGCTTCTGCCTTATCATTTTGTAGTTTCGGCTGGTGTTTATATCACATTTGTCCATGAACTTTAAATCTACTTCTCACCACTATTTGCATTAGGTATGTACTTTTCCATTATTTTTGTATATGGATCTTACTGCCAAGATTGACACGTGTCACATGAAGCTGATTTTCCTACCTTGCCAAGTCTCTTTTTGCTGTCCAGTCCCTAGCTGGTCCCTGATTTTGTTGCTCTCGCCTTTAGCTTGACAGTCTTAGTGATCTCATCTTTCTTGTGATTCTTGCAATGTCAAACTACAAAGGAGTGAAGGATTCAAACTAACTTCTGTAAATCAATTTACAAAGTATTAATAATGTATAAATAATTGTTAAGTTACATGGCACAAATAACTGTTTTAGGGATTTTAAAGAGACTATGTATGTATGCATGTATGTGTGTTTGCATTTATTCATTTATGTAGCCTCTTTCGGCAGCATTTATATACCACAGGCAGGTTTGATAAGTACACACACAAACACACATACATCCCACAGCTCTGGATATATATGATATTATATGTTATATACCAATGAATATATAGCCAATAAGATACACTGCTTAAGTATAGTTACATAAATTATTACTAGCTCAGTGACATGGTTTGGCTGTGTTCCTACCCAAATCTTATCTTGAATTGTAATTCCCATAATCAGCATGTGTGGAGACATCTGGTGGGAGGTAATTGAATGATGGGGTGGTTTCCCCCATGCTGTTCTCCTGATAGTGAGTGAGTTCTCACGAGATCTGATGGTTTATAAGCATCTGGCATTTCCCCTACTGGCACTCATTCTCTCTCTTCCTCCCTGTGGAGTGATGCCTTCCGCCATGATTGTAAGTTTCCTGAGGCCTCCCCAGCAATGCAGAACTGTGAATCTACTAAACTTCTTTCCTTTATAAATGACCCAGTCTCTGGCAGTTCTTCATAGCAGTGTGCAAACAGACTAATACTAGCCATACTCGTTCACATGCTTTTGCCCCCTTATTGCTATATTTTCAAATATGATCTGAAAAGTAAAGGCTATGAGAGTTGATTTTACATTGTTTCTTTCCCTCGCTCTCTATTTTTCACTTTTTGGTGGATACATTCATAGATTATTCTGTCGCACCCACCTACTCCAGGAGAATAGAAAATGACTGATCTCAAACGTACTCTGAAAAAATTGACGTGTAGAATTACATAAATCTAATGTCTTTAAGATATTTGAGTGGCAGCTTAATAAGGAATCTTCAAGGATACCATCACAGGTATTGGGGAAATATATGATTTTCCTGTTAAAAATGGGGAAAATGTAACCCATCAAATCTGTGAGAAACAAGTTTCTTCAACAGAGAAGTTAGAGGAAAAGATGTCATGTGTCCCACTTGAAGAATACAGAAATATTTCTACATAGATTTCTATATATAAAACCTGTCTGGCATCACTCTTTTAGGGGTAGTTCCCAAAACTTAAGGGCACAAGAGTTAATAAGGTGGCAGTCTCTTAGATGAAAACCAGTAAGAACTCATAAGATGAAAGTCTGTGCACAGTATTCATACAAAATCAAATAATTAGGGTTGACAGACAAAATACAGGATGCCTATTTTAACTTCAATTTTAGATAAACAGTAAATTTCTACTATAAGTGTGTTCCATGCAATACTTCTATTTGCTAAGTTTTGTAATGCTGCAAGTAACAGATTTGTAGACAATTACCTTGAGTAGGCAAATGATTATAGGAGAAGATTTCCATACAGTGAAGGAAACATTTATGCATTAAATATTACTGATCTAGTAGAGCAAGAATTTTTCTGGGAAGTGTTTGAGATAATTTGCCAGAATCACCAACTGAGAAATATTATGGAACAAGAGCACTGCGAATGTGGTAATTATAAAGAAATTTGCAAATAGTAATAATCAGTTTATAATTTATTACAAAAATTAAATGTGGACATGGTTCCATAAATGTTCATAATTAGTGAAGTCATTTCTTCTCAATGAAGGCTTCATCTACATTATAAATGTTGCCTAAGTAACCATATCAAATTAATATGATTACTTGTGCACCAGTTTTGCCCTGAGCTCAAAATGTCATACTCAGCAAAGTTCTTAAAGAGAAAACTTTTTTCATGGGCCTATAGGATTGTGACCTATAGAAGCTGAGCTGAAGCCATCGAGTTATATTGACAGTGGAGTTTACAAATTTATTACCATATATCTTTGGACTAATGATTTTATTAGGATGCTCATCATCATTAATCAGGTTGAAAACATATAACTTAAAAATACAAAAACCAATAAACAGTTTTATGGCTTACTCATTAGGAGTATGCTTGAAAACATATATCACGGCCATTGGTTGTGCTCATGAATATTTTGGTTCTCAGTACAAGAGAAAAGTATCTTTTTTTATTTTAATCTTCTAGAATGTGTAGTGCATGGGTTTGTTATTAATCTTTAGTGATGATTTTGTTAAAGCTTTAGGATGCAACTGTCCTACATTTCTGGAATAAATAACAAATTACCAAAAAAAAAAAAAAAAAAGAAAAAGGAAAGAAAAATTAGAGCCAGGGCAGTTGTAAAGTGAAAGGGAAGCTTGCACTAAGCTTTGGTTAATTCTGTTAAATAATTTTAACTACATTCTTGAACTGGAATAATCTGATAAAAATTCTAACTACCTCCTTATAAAATCTTAACTAAATAGAATTTCAAACAATGTTTTATTAGCATCACATTTTATTCCTTGGGTTTGTGGGGGCTAAGTGCTGTTTTCACATTTCAGTTTACAATTGTTAATTCTAGGTCCAAAGGAAAGTTACACATGTTTATTGCACTTGAATAGCATGGGCATGAGCTTTTCTTTTTCTTGGTTGTTCACTGGTCTTTTCCTTTTCCCACTGCCATAGTTCCCTTTGGAACTATGAGAAGGATTATGCCATGCTGTGAGTGAGTGCCAATAAATGGCAACTGAAACTGAGTTGAACTATAGAGTAGGATCCTGTTGGGATTCTGGGCTTACCCCTCTTCTGCCCTTCTTCTGACATTTCAACTGGAATTCTAGGTCCTGTTTACAAGGTTTTCAGAATCTGTCCTTCAAGTCCTTGTTTTGCCCTCACTCTTCCCACCTGGGCTTTTTACTGTAGTCACGTTTCATACTCCCCTTTCTGCACTGTTGGTCTTTACCCTTGCATTTAACCATACTAAAAGTTTACTGCATCAGTTTGATATTCTTCCTGTAGCAGCTCGTAGAAGCCACTTCAACAGCTCTACGTAATTTCCTCCCAACCCTGCCACATCTATTATCTGTGAATTTAGTTCCACAACAACTGTCACCTTGGAAGGAGCTTTAAGAGTAGATAATGGATAGGTAGAATGTGCCACATATAATGTAAGATTATCTTTAAGAATAGTTATGGGCTGGGCGCGGTAGCTCACGCCTGTAACCCCAGCACATTGGGAGGCCGAGGCGGGTGGATCACGAGGTCAGGAGATCGAGACCATCCTGGTTAACACAGTGAAATCCTGTCTCTACTACACATACAAAAAATTAACTGGGCGTGGCGGTGGGCGCCTGTAGTCCCAGCTACTCGGGAGGTTGAGGCAGGAGAATGACGTGAACCCAGGAGGCGGAGCTTGCAGTGAGCCGAGATGGCGCCACTGCACACCAGCCTGGTCAACAGAGCGAGACTCCATCTCAAAAAAGATGAGCCAAGTTTCAGCATCAGTCCTTTTTCTGTCTTTGTCTTTTGGCAGTATTCTAGTTTATTCTTTTCAAGATCGGGTTTGTGTCCTGACCACCCACATGCCTAGGACTTGGTGGGTTCCAGGAGCCTGCCAGACCAGAAACTTTTCTTTCTTCTTCCCTGATTGGCATTTTGTGACAATATCTGTTAGTTAATTAGTTAAAGTAATTGTTCTAAATGTGAGACGAATAAATGCTTGTGCTTCATTTCATGTTTTACCCTAACTGAAATAAGTGTTTTCTCAAAAGGATCACAGGTATTGACTCAAATGGCAGGAAACACAGGGGAGATCAAGGTCCCTCAGGGGGGATCTTTATAAGCAGACAGGTCTTTCATTGCTCTTTACAGCATGCTTTGCAATCAGATACCTGTGGGGCAAATGTGTGAGCCAGCTAGGAAGAGAGAACATTCTGCCTTGGCTCCTTCACCTTCCTCCACTCTCTCAGAAGATGACCTTTCTTCCCACTATGAGAAGTAAATGGAAGACTCTAAATAGCAATTGCTCTAATTGCTATCATCAAATCTATGAACTGACCTCCATTCATTCATGTTTGTTTTTTCATTTGAGTATAATCAAAGAGGTATCCTCGTTACATAAAATCAATCCCTTAAATTCTCCCTCTCCCTGGCTCCTTGCCATTTGAACATTCTACAGTTGATCTAGGCTGGGCGCGGTGGTTCACACCTGTAATCTCAGCACTTTCGGAGGCCAATGCGGGTGGATTACCTGAGGTCAGGAGTTTGAGGTCAGGAGTTTGAGATCAGCCTGGCCAACGTGGCGAAACCTTATCTCTTCTAAAAATACAAAAAATAAATAAATAAATTAATTAATAGATAACTCGGTGTGGTGGCTCGTGCCTGTAGTCCCATCAGGAGGATGAGGCAGGAGAATCTCTTGAACCCAGGAGGCGGAGGTTGCAGTGAACAGAGATGGCACCACTGCACTCCAGCCTGGGCAACAGACCTAGACTCCATCTCCAGTCAATCAATCAATCAATCAATAGATCTAACTTTACCCTTTCTGAACCTCATACTCCTTACCAGGTTCTAATCATTTCACCATTCTACGTTAGAAGCAAACTTTATGAACAGGTTATCTATAATGACCAGTTTCGCTCTTCAGTCTCCTAAAATCTGACATTTTCCCATAATCCATCTGTACTGTGCAATATACAGCTACTAGCCACATGTGCAATTTATATTAAGTAACTTTAAGTAAAATTTAAAATTAAGTTCTTTAGCATTGCTTAGCCACATTTCAAGTGCTCAATAGCCACACGTGGCTCATATTGAATAGTGCAAATAGGAAACACTGGTCATCTCAAAATGTTCTGTTGGGCAGTGCTGTTGCATAGAAACTCTTCTAGACTGTCACCTTCTTCTTCATGTTGCTGTGCAAGGGGCATTTTTTATTTGATCTGTTACCAGGGCTCAGCATTACTGGCTACTCACTGCTTTTAATAATATACCCTTTTCTTTACTTCCCTGACACCATACTTATATGAACTGTTTTCTATCTCTCAGCAGTTTCTCAGGCTTCTTTGACAGGTCTCCTTCTCTACACTCAGTTGGTATTTTTCATGGGTTCTAATCCCTTGTATTTAATTTCCATTCGTATGCTGAGAAGTCCCAAATACATTTTTGTTTTGCCTAGATTCTCTTGTTTTAAACATGTTTAAGCAAACATGTTTAGACCTGAACATTGATTTTTTACCCTCTCCCATAAACATAAAATCAATTAATCAATCTTACTAATTAGCCTTTCCTAGGTCCATCAGGATCACCATCATGCATTCAGTTATATGACAAAAAAAAGGTGTTTACTCTGTCCTTATGCCCACATTAAAGCCATAACTAAGTCATGTCAATCTTAAATTCATTGCAATTGCCCAGAATTGATTTTCAGTTTCTACTATTGATCTCTTCCAATCTTCCTCCATATTTTATCCCAAGTTATTTTTTAACTATCATTTTGATCATCTCTCCTTTGACTTAAGATCTTTTAGTGGATTCCCATGGCTCTTAAAATAAAACTGAAAACCTTAGCACTGCATTCAAGGATGGTCCACACTTACCTTGCTCACCTTCTTGCAGTTTCTTCCAAGGCCATATTCATTTTAAGCTTCAGGTCTTCACATAGTCTGTTGCCCTGTCTGAACTATTAGCAGCCCCCACCTTACCTACCTCCCACTAATCCTTCAAGTTTCTCCTTAAATGACAGTTTCTCAAGGAGACCTTTCCTGACACTTCCCTGGTTAGATTAGATTTTGTTCTAAGCTCTCTAAGCACTGCCTACATAGCCCTAAATATCTTTCTTATAATTTCCTTTTAACTTATTCAACAATATGTTAAATATCTGGCCCACAATGGCAGATACCAAGTTTATCTTTGAGTGAAAGTATAACTGAAAGTTACCTTAGAGATTTACCAGGTCATAGCCTTCATTTTCCAGATCAGTCAACTGATTTCCCTGTGGCCATATGCTATTACATGACAGAGCCATGCAATGACCTTTCTTTTTCTGCTCCTGAGAATGGAACTGTAGTTTTGAAGGCCTGTGATTTCTGAAATGACATAATGAGAGAAACATAAAGACGCTAGTAGGAGTTCTCGTTCCACTGCCAGACTCTCCAACGCTCTCTGCTCTCTTTATATTCACTTGCCCAACAAATCCTTAGGTTCAACTAAATGTGTTTGATGATGTTGTCATGACCTCTTCACTTCTGTTTGTTGGCATCTTATTTTCAATTTGGGTCCATTTCAAGGATTACTATACTTCATTGATAATTTTTGCTTGAGAGAAGAAACATGAACAAAATATAATCCTTATTATAGCAGAATGCAAAACAAGCAAATGGAGTTTGCTAAGCCCTATTAGATCACTGTAAAAATACTGGTCACAAAACATACTAAAGAAACAACATTTGGCCAGGTGCTGTGGCTCACGCCTGTAATCCCAACACTTTGGGAGGCTGAGGCAGGTGGATTGCTTGAGGCTAGGAGTTCAAGACCAGCCTGGCCAACATGATGAAACCCTGTCTCTACAAAAAATACAAAAATTAACCATGTGTAGTAGCAGGCGCCTGTAGTCCCAGCTACTTAGGAGGCTGAGGCAGGAGAATCACATGAACCCAGGAGGCAGGGGCTGCAGTAAGCCGAGACTGCGCCACTGCACTCCAGCCTGGGCAGCGGAGAAACAGTTCGTCTCGAAAAGAAAAAAGAAGAAAGAAACAACATTTAAAGATAGAGCAATTGTCTGCTCTGCTTTTGTCAATTCCCCATATGGAATACAGGTATGGAGACTGTAGGTTATATGGAAACTGGGTTATATGGATGCACTAACCATGGATCCAAAACACAAAGCGTCTGGATTAGGGATTATATGACCTCATCAATAGTAACTATGGAAATAGTATCATTGAAAACAGAACGCTAAGGAAATACATTTTTCCTTTTTAAATTTCTCTAGCTGACGACTGTGGTAACTGACTGCTACACAAATACTCATATTTTGATAATCACCTGGGGGGGAGAATCTACATTTATTGTAACAAATGCCTTTCTCCTCTCATGAGTCCTTGTGGTGTTTCCCCTGTGTGCTCATTCTCTGTACTGTTATGTTGATGCCGAAAATAATCATAGGACAAAACCTCTGTTTTATTAAAGACATGGTTTTATTTCAAACTGAGAAAATAATTAGAAAGCTGACAGGAATTCCTTTGGGTACAATAGTTTTTGTAATGAGAAAATTGTACATCATTGAAGTCAAAGGGCCTGGTCTTCGGAGTAAGAAATGCTCAGTTTTTGTCTGAAGGGCTGACCCCTGATGCCTGTCACAGCTCAACCTTAAGCACGTTGTTGTTTTTCCTGCCCAAATATGCCAATCAGTGCCTTTCTGATGTCTTGCTTCAATACTTATTAGGGAAATTCTGAAGTAGTTGCCCATTTCATTATGTCTGGAAAAAATCCAGATACAGGTGCATGAATTAAATCACTTACTTTTGTGTCACTTCAAGCATGAAGTTCAAACTCATTGGAAGCCACAAATTACATGCTTGAGAGGCTTCTGCAATTTCAGAAAGAACTGTACTTGACTGCTGAAAGAAAGAAAGGACACACAAGTGCTAGGTTCACCTCTGTCTGCTGGCATTTTACTGATAGTTTAGTTAGTATCTCAGGAATAATTCCAAAGGTCAGGAAGAAACAGGAAATAGCGCTGTGACTTATTCCCACATTCTTATATAAATAATAAGAAAAACACCAAAAAAAAGTAGCAGCTTTTCTAATATATATGTGTGTGTATATATACCTATTATATATACCTATATACATGTATATAGATATATATACACATATATAGTATATACATAGTATATGTGTGTATACATATAGTATATATGTGTATATATACTATATATGTGTATATAGTATACACATATACACATATATAGAATATACATACACATGTGTACATATGGTGCACATATAGTACACATGTGTACATATATATGTGTACATATAGTGTATACATATATAGTATATATACATGTGTATTACATGTGTATTATAGATACATGTGTATTAAAGTATATATATACTATATATGTTAGTGTATATATACTATATATACTATATGTATACACACATACTATTTACTAATACGTATTCATATATAAGCTATATATGATTATATGTACACTAATATATGTATTCACTGTTAAGATATATAAAGATATATATGTATTTCTATATATATTTCTATATAGATACATCTGTGTGTATAGATATCTATATATCTCTGTGTATATATAAATATATAGATATATATAGCTATATAGATATACAGATAGATATAGATCTAGGTATATAGATATATAGATAGATATAGATACATAGATATATAGATATATATATAGAGGGAGATTTATAGAGATACATATATAGAGATATATCTGTGTGTATATACATATATATATACTAGTAGTCCTGGAACATGCCTGTTATTGGAATGTAGCACAATGAATTCATAAGTAGATAGTACCATTTAAAAGGCAAGGGTTGTATTTCATCAATAATCAAATTCATTAAAATATCCAAATTCCCAGCTGTAGCATTATTCATTCACTAGCGTCCAGTACCTTCTGATTGCTGGAAACAATTGTGAATTATTAGACAGCAAAATTATTTTAGTAACATTTGTTGGAGTTTCTATGATGAATATTAGAGGCAAAGCAAAAATAAGCTTGTCAATGTTGTAGCTCATCATAATTGAACAACCAGGGGATTTGAAATGTTGCAGTAAAGCAATCCAGTTTTCTTTCTCCTAGGTCATTTGTTAGGGTGAGAAAAGCGCTAACTGAGGAGATACACATGACCTCTATCAGCATATGGCCCACTGGTTTCCAGATAGAGTTAGTTAGGAAGTTCTGTAGATAAGAAAGGAAGAAAATTTTGTTTATGTGCTTCTAGCCCTTCCTGTATCTGCCAATCTTAAAAGAAAATGTTGGTTGCTAAGAGATTAAGTGTGTAGCTAGAGAAAATACATGATATCACTACTAAATCTACCATATTTCTTGTTTGGAATGTCATAACCCCCCTCTGCCTAGAGGGGCTGTGCAAATCCTCTCATAAAACCAATCACTCAGGGACGTCTCTCCTTGCAGCTCAACACAGTAACATTAGTGTTTTGGCTAAAACTGCAAGTGACTGGGCCAACGAGAAAGGTATTCTCCTTCAACCTTATGTTCTTATCACTTTGTTTCAACTATTAGCCATAGTGAGAAAATTGTGATTGCTGAGGTTCACTTATCCTCATATTTTTTCTTTTCTTCTTCTCCTCCTCCTCCTCCTCTTGCTTTTCTTTGTCCCTCTCTCCCTCTCTATGTGTGTGCCTGTCTTTCTCTCTTGGTGTGTCTATCTCTCTCTGATTCCTCCTCTCTCTCTATTCCTCTCTGGATGTTTCTCTCTCCATCCTCCTTCTCCTCTTTCTCTTTTTTCCTCTTTCTCTCTGTCTTTTCTTTCTCCCTTTTGCTCTCTCTGTGTGTGTCTGTCACACACACACACACACACACAAACACACACAGAAAAAGGATAGAAGCTGGTGGTATTCAAAAGAATACTAATTAGGAAGAGTCTTGTAGTATAACCACCCAATGGGTTCACCTTGGCCACTGCCTAGACAGAGCCGGTTTATCAAGATGGGAACTGCAATGGAGAAAGAGTGATTCACCCAGAGCCACCTGTGCAGGAGACCAGAATTTTATTATTACTCAAATCAGTTTCCCAAGCATTGGGGGATCAGAATTTTTAAAGATAATTTGGTGAGTAGGGGCTTGGCAAGTGGGGAGTGCTGATTGGGCAGGTTGGAGATGAAATCATAGGTGGTTGAAGTGAGTTTTTCTTGCTGTCTTCTGTTGCTAACTGGGATGGCAGAACTGGTTGAGCCAGACTACTGCTCTGCCTAGTGTCAGCTGATTCATGGAGTGCGGGTGTAGCAGGACGAGCGGGAGACAAAACTCCTCAGACACGGAGTTACAGAAGGAAGGGGTTTATTTGGCCGGGGGCATTGGCAAGACTTCAGTCTCAAGAGTCGAGCTCTCCGACTGAGCAATTCCTGTCCCTTTTAAGGGCTCACAACTCTAAGGGGATGCGTGTGAGAGGGTCCTGATTGATTGAGCAAGCAGGGGGTACGTGACTGGGGGCTGCATGCACCGGTAATTAGATCTGAACAAAACATGATAGGGATTTTCACAGTACATTCCTATACAATGTCTGTAATCTATAGGTAACAGAACCAATTAGGTCAGGGGTCGATCTTTAACGACCAGGCCCAGGGCGCGGCGCCGGGCTGTCTGCCTGTGGATTTCATTTCTGCCTTTTAGTTTTTACTACTTCTTTCTTTGGAGGCAGAAATTGGGCATAAGACAATATGAGGGGTGGTCTCCTCACTTACGGGGACTGCAAACTATCTCAAGCCCTGATGTTAGGTTTTACAATAGTGATGTTATCCCCAGGACCAATTTGGGGATGTTCAGATTCTTGGAGCCAGAGACTGCAGGACCGCTGCACTGTAGTTTCTAATCTTGTAACTAATTTGTTAGTGCTGCAAGGGCAGACTGATGCCCAGGCAAGAAGGGGAACTTTTTGGGAAAGGGGTATTATACATTTTATTTCAGAGTCAAACTATGAACTAAATTCCTTCTCAAAGTTATATCAGCCTATGCCCAGGAATGAGCAAGGGCAGCTTAAAAGTTAGAAGCAAGATGGTGTCGATTAGGTCTGATTTCTTTCAGTGTCATTTTGCAAAAGAAGTTTCAATAGCAAGCGAGAATTCTTACTCAGTGGACTCAGAAGACATTTCTGGCACGTGGCATGGATGGAGGGAGAAGATGTTTGACTTTCAGATGTCTTTTCTCCACTTTTCCTCTGTCCTTAACACTTACTAAGCTACACTGGATACTGAAACGGGAATGCAGGTAATAAATGAATTGTTAAGTATTTGAAAATATTTAAGAAGGTAAGACTTGGACATGATTAATCCTGCACAGTTGAGGAGGAGAAAAAGATTTGGAGATGGGGAAGAAGTATAATTGTGACTTTTTAAACAAGCAGTTTCATATGTTTAAGTACCTGAAGTCTGACAGTAGAAAATGAAAGAGTGACACATGAGGGAAGGTGTTCTCAGCTGTTACAAAAAGGGAAGGTAGAGTTTGGGTGCAGAGGAAAAAACCTTAGAGTTCAAAAAAAGAAGAAAAGAAAAAATGAAAAATAGAAAAGGATTGAAGGGCTTACAGGTACCAGGAAGCTGGGATCAATTTCACAGAAGGAGACTGGCTGACTACCACAGTGCTTCCGAAGCCAACATCACTTTCAGTTCACTACAGTCTAAACTTTATTTTCAGATTTTATAATTGGGGTTCTTAAAAGAATTGAGGTGAAAAACAGCTTTTCAATGATAGTAGCGGGGCAGATGCTTATTTAAAAAGAGAAAAAAATATATAAACAATGACCCCTTACATGTAAAGCACTTACTGAGAAGCACTGATTTTTTTTTTTCCCAAACAGTTTTTTTTAGAGGAGAAAACTGCAAATCTGTATAGATTACAGTGCATTCTTTAGCAAAATAAAACAAAATGTAGCCATGTTTGGGAAAGAACCTATATATTTTCTTTCTTTCTTAATGCCATGAGCTTTGCCAGCCGTCTCCCGTGAGAATCGAGTGAAGAAGACAGGATGTGCGTTCCTTGCGTGGAGCCGTGTCATCAGTTAGATTTTTCCATTTGTGTTGAAACAAACAGGCAGCATATTTTCTCTCCACTCCAAAATTCCCCACAGTAATTTCTTCTCTGCCACTCTATGACAAATGGCCTCAGAAGTTGAGAAGGCCCATCTGTCCGTCTGTCATTCTGTCCTCCTGTTCTCTCCCTACTACATGTGTCCTCATTGCCACCAAGTGTTGCTTAAGAAATAACAGGGTAGGTGCGGTGGCTCACACCTGGAATCCCAGCACTTTGGGAGTCTAAGTAAGGTGGGAGGATGACTTGAGCGTTCGAGACTAGCCTGGGCACCATAGTGATATCCCTTCTCTACAAAATAGTAATAATAATAACAATAATCATAATAATAAACCATTATGGTGGCATGTGATTCTAGAACTAGCTACTCAGGAGACTGAGGCAAGAGAATCCCTTGAGCCCAGGAGTTCGAGGCTGTAGTGAGCTATGATTGTGTCACTGCACTCAAGCATGAGTGACAGAGCGAGGGCCTGTCTCTAAAATATCTTTTTAAAATGTCCTTTGCAGGGCCATGGATGAAGCTGGAAACCATCATTCTCAGCAAACACACACAAGAACAGAAAACCAAACACAGCACGTTCTCACTCATAAGTGGGAGGTGAACAATGTGAACACATGGACACAGGGAGGGGAACATCACACACCAGGGCCTGTCAGGGCCTGGGGGCTACGGGAGGGATAGCATTAGGAGAAATACCTAATGTAGATGACGGATTGATGGGTGCAGCAAACCACCATGGCACTTGTATACCTATGTAACAAACCTACCCCAGAAATTAAAGTATAATAATAAAAAAAGGAGAAAAGAAGAAAAGAAGTACTGTATATTTAAGTAAATACAGACTAGAAAAGGAAGAGGTCACGTAACAGTTGCTATTATACAATGGATAACACCGTGAAAGGTATTCCTGGTCACAAAAACAAAATGAACTAAGTTTTATAGTCAGTAAAGTGGCATCCCAGGATTTCCAACTCATATCTCATTCCCATGTCTCCCTCCCTTTCTTCCTCCCTCCCTCCCTCTGCTTCTTCCCTTCTTCTTGCATGTAGTAAGAAAACAAGTTTTAATTTGAAAATACATTTGTTAAAAAACACCTGCTGAGGAAAGGATGAATATTTTTATTTCTGCTCAGGAAATAATGAATAGTTTTATTTCTGGTGAGGAATTTTAGCACAAAAGATTTTTAGTTACACTTCAGTCATGCAAGAGGGTGAACAGGATTCTAGGTGGTCTAAGGCACCTAGATATGCCCTAGCTGCTGTTGACTAGAGGCAGAGCCAGTACACCTGTGTTACTCACTATAAAAGTTAACTGTGACCCGAATGCACACACGCCAAATGATTTTCTTACCTATTTTTTCAAGGTCATATCTGGCATAGGTTTCAATGGCATGACCATTTAAATCTGCTATTGAAAAACCCTTAAAGTTCTCATGTTACTGTAAAAAAGCCTAAACTGAAAAAAATCTGACTTCAGTTGCAGGCATGTATGCTGGATTTCCATAACTTTTGATGGTTTCTAGTTCTAAAATTCTATAATTTAAAATCTCAGTTGCAGACACACAACTGAGATTTTTAAATTATAGACACTGTACTAGTCTTTAAAAAATTAAAAAGAAAATGGAAAAATGCTACTCTGGAATGGAACAGAGATAAATGACACAATTTTCAAGTGCATAGGCTTTCACTGAACAGTGCCAATAGTCAGTGTGACAGAAGTCAAATTTGGTTGTAAATTGAACTGACACGTTTGGAAACATTTAAGCACACATTGACGAAATTTGATTAAAGGGTCCAACAGAGAGCATTTGAGGTTTATTGAACAGTAGTACTAGTCGAAAAAGTATGCATATGTCTGAAACACTGAGATGAATGTAGCATTTATTTGTCTTACTTGGGTGTTCGAGCTAACATGTTTTGCTTACCTGGCAACTTCAATAAGGAAGCTAAGTGTAGGACTACGCGGATCCCAAAATTTGGAACCACTTCATTCCCATAGATGTAAGTTGATTAGTAGGAGCAAGAGAGGACCAATGATATTAAATAAGCTAAATCTTGGGCAGGGGGGCTAGTTTAGAAGTATGATGAATATAGTACTAGTACCCAGGAATAAAATTAAATACAACTAACATATCATGCTGAAATCTCAGATTATGTTCGCTTTTCTTAAGTAATAAAATAGAGTCTCTCAATAACAATTAGCTTTCAAATAGCATTCATGCACTGATAGGACCAATAAATAAAACTAGAAAAATACTGCCTTGAGACTTTCACCAGGAGCAGTGATGAATTGTTACATCATTTATCAGACAATCATGTGTCTCATTTGTAGGTATTTTATTTCTTTGAGACTGCCTAAAATGGGCATAGTAAAGCAATTTATTGATAATTATCAAATAGTATCTTTCTCTCTAGAAAGATGAAATAATTTAAAGAGAATTAATATCAGCACATTTTCTTCACCCTTAATTTTCTTCTTCAGGGGATGAGGTATTCTTAATGTTTATTAAAGTATCCCAATCCTTTTCTTTCAGGAGGACTTAATTTCATTGAAAGAACCAGGCATGTAGCTCAGTGTTCCGACTGACTTTTACAAATGATAGTTTTCATTTATAAGATAAACATCCCCATCGATTTTGAGGTCTCGATCTAATTATTTATCATAGTTTTTGAAATATGGAACTTACTTACATTTACATTTCTCCTCCTCTGATCATGGCTGACGGCAGCCTCAACCTCCCTGGGCTCAAGTGATCCTCCCACCTCAGCCTGCCAAGTAGCTGGGACCACAGGCAGGTGCCACCACACTCGACTCATTTTTGTTGTTTTTTGTAGAGATGGGGTTTCACCACATTGCGAGTCTGATCTTGAACTCCTGGGCTCAAGGGATCATCCCACCTCGGCCTCCCAAGGTGCTGGGATTACAGACATGAGCCGCCGCGCCCAGCCTGAAGATATTTAACAATGTTACGTTGACTCAGAATTTTTTAAAGTCAGAATTAATGATAATTTACATGTATAATGTATATTGTATAACATACACAACATAGATTATAACATGTAACATAAATTCATACAATAGCCATTTCTAATGTACAGTACTATGAGTTAATAGCAAATACACAAAGTCATGAAGCCACCAAAACAGTGAAAATATAGGATGCTCCCATAGTCACAAAATGTGCCCCTGGGACACTTTCTATTAAACCAATCCCTTGATCTGAAGCCCCTGGCTAATGTTGATTTATTTTCCCTAACTATGGTTTTGCCTTTCCCCAAATATCACATAAATGGAATCAGAATTTTCCTTCAATACCCTTAGTTGTGGCTTTTCTGTGTATGTACATGTCAGACGGGCTCTCTCTCCATGTCTTTCTTGCCCCTCCTCCAGGGGTAGCTGTCTTGCTAGTTACTTGATGCTTGCTGGCCTGTCAGAAAACAAGGAGTTTTCTGTTGTCCTGTCTTAGGAAGACCCCCAGTCCTGGCATCTCATTGTTGGGCTCTTCTTAGTGAATCTGCCCTCAATGAATCTCAGCGAATCTGTTCTCAATGGTAGCTAAAATATGCCTTCTTTATTTGGTGGACTTTGTATGGGACAGAAATGCCTGGCCCATCTACAGTGATTGGAGACCACAGAACAGTTTTCTGTTTTGTGTCCAGGAGTAACTATTTTGTTTCTTTCATACTTCCCCCAGCTGAAATGAGCCTTCACCTGTGCAACAGAGCTTATGGTCCCTCTCGTCATTAGAGAAGAATCATGGGTCACCTTTCCCAGAGGAGTCCCTGCTGCCGTCCTCCAGGCTTACACCGTGAGAGGGTGACTCTGATCTCACACGCTATCCTAATTTTGAGATGGAGTCTCACTCTGTCGCCCAGGCTGGAGTGCAGTGGTGCAATCTCGGCTCACTGCAAGCTCCACCCCCCGGGTTCACGCTATTCTCCTGCCTCAGCCTCCCAAGTAGCTGGGACTACAGGCGCCCACCACCACGCCTGGCTAATTTTCATATATTAAGTGGAGGCGTGATGTCACCATGTTGGCTGGTTGGTCTCGATCTTCTGACCTCGTGATCTGCCCACGTCAGCCTCCCAAAATGCTGGGATTGCAGGCATGAGCCACTGCTCCCTGCCTAATCTTTCTCACACCCACTTGGAGTTGGTCTGTGGAGAGCAGCCTGTGAGTGAGTGAACGTCGTTTTGTGTGTCTCCCTCAAGAGGTTCTAGCTTCTCGTGTGGTTCCTTGAAACACTCCTTCCATAGCAACCCATCAAACATTGTAACCGAATTCTTCTTACGTGGTTACGGTACCTGGCTTCCCTTCCTTCTGTGTTCTGCTCAGGTGAACCAATGCTCATGCCTCATCCCCTTAGTAGGTCCTGCTTTTCCATAGAGTTTACAGTACGCGTTTGCCTTGAAACTGTAGCCCTCTGATGGGCTCCAGAAAAGTTAAAACGTTTTTAGTTCTTCTGCTGTCTTGTGTTATTGGAGTAGGAAATGTTTATTCCCAGCTTTCTACCTTCTGAAGAAGAATTCTGTCCTGCAACCCTACAATATTTCAACCTTACAATATTAATTAGTATCTACGTTACAGCTCTAGAGATAGTAATCATTCCTTACATCTACCTAAAATAATTAGTTCTAACAGTAAAAGATTCTACCAATGGGTATAGTGCTGGATTCAATAACTTTTTATCTTTTTTTTTTCCTAGTAAGAGATTGTATAATTTGACTTTGACTCTTACAGTTGTTCAGACTTTGACTGTTTTTGTAGTTTAAGTGGCAGAAGTGAAAGTAGTCATACATTCTTTAACTGGCCTAGGATTGCCTCTTATATTTTGACCTTGAATTCAACAAAGTGACAAACACACACATCACAGGGAAGGTAGGAAGCAGAGACTACTGAACACATTGAATGCTTTTATGATACACATTTTTGCCTCTATACTACTTTAAGCTCTTCTATAAAACAATTATAATTAATGTAGAAAACCAACATGAAATCATTTTTTGTAAAGTAGTTCATTGATTTACAATTGATTTGTGAATTGAGATAATTTAATAAAATGCATGAATACAAAATATTAGTGCTACTGAATTCTTAATGTATTATTCAACAAAAATTTTTGAGCCCTTATTATGTGCCAACACTGTGAAATTTCCTCCAAACTATATATTGACTTTTCCGGTTTAATTACGATTCCGAAAAGATGGACTCATTAGTCTGAATATTGTGAAGTCACATTCTAAAGTAAAATGCCCATTTCCAGGAACAGAATTTCCATGGGTTCTGTGAATAGATAAATGAAAAAGGAACCTTTCATTTCTCTGTCTGACCGTGACAGAAGACAGTCACTTGCAAGTATTTTGTCAATAATATCATATACCCAGTAAAACCTCTCTTGGGAAGCAGAGAAAGATACTAACAAAGGAAAGAGCTTGACTCAAAAATTGTCTCCAAGTTATAATCTAGCAGTGAAGATAAAATTAACCACTATCACTGTCTCCCTAAGCTTCCAGTATTCCAGTATCTTCTTGGCTAGTCTTATTCTAAAGACAGACACAGATTGCAGCTTATGTTTAGTCTCATTATACTGTAACTGAATATAGTCTTATCTGTCTAGAATTTAGCTTAATGTGTATTGACTTTCTCTGTTGTCACTATTATTAAATGTATATTAATAAAATTAATAATTTTTTCTTCACAAAAATTACCAAATGTGAGGTATCAGGTAGCATATTTCCATATTTTCATATATAATTTTTGTTTGTTTTATTGAGATGAAGTCTTGCTGTGTCACCCAGGCTGGAGTGCAGTGCTGCAGTCTCAGCTCACTGCCAACCTCTGCTGCCCAGGTTCAAGCAATTCTTGTGCCTCAGTCTCTGGAGTACCTGGGATTACAGACACGTGACACCACCCCCAGCTAATTTTTTTTGTATTTTCAGTGGAGATGTGGGTTTTGCCATGTTGGCCAGGCTGGTCTCAAACTCATGAGCTCAGGTGATCTACCTGCCTCGACTCCCCAAAGTGCTGGTATTATAGGTGTGAGCCGCCACACCTGGCCTATAAAGTATTTTTATTGTTAAAAAACAAAAATAGTACAGAAAGCTATGAGCAAAAAATTAACAGCACCCCTCTGCTCCCATACTCTCAATTCTGCCTCATAGTTAACTACAGTCATGCTAAAATACTTTTATATACTTACTCAGCATTTTTCTAATCATACAATTTCATGTATCTAACCAGCTTGCTATCATGTATTTATCTGACATCTATTTTACTACCTATCTCTCTATCAGGCACCAAGATTTGGCTTCAGTTTTGTGCTTAACAAAAATCTTCTATTAAGCTTTGAATCATTCTTGGCTTTGGAAAGTCAGTGTTGGAATAATGACTTCAGTGTCATTTTTGACATTCTCAAACTTGTATCTTATCAGTGATCAATGAAAATTGATTAACATGCCTAATTAAACAGGAATGATTCATAACAATCAGACTTATTGCTCATCTACAAATGTGCACTTTCAATTTTTCTAAACTTCCTAGATGAAATTAGGAGTTAAATATTCTTGGAGGCTTTAGGCTTGGAATTCTATCAGTTAAATATTTATTGCTGCAAGATGTTATTATTGCAAAATGATACAAGAATTCATGGTGATTGCAGAAGTTGATACTTTTAGGTACAAAAACAATGATTAAATTTCAAGTAGATAGGTAAACTAAAAGACATAGTTACTTAACTAATAATAGCTAAGTAAACCAGAAAGACAATAGAGAGAAAGAGAGAAAAAGAGAGGTGGGATTAGGCAGAAAACTTAGGAATAGAATTTCCTTTCTGAGTCAAGGTTTATGAGGTTAAATGAAAATATAGACAGCAATAATAAAGCTTAGGTCATATCACCATTGAAACTTGTGTAGAATTATTGAATATTCTATCATTCATCACATTAAACAAAATAAACTTAGTTTTTGTATAGGCCATGAATCTTTTAATAAAAGAATTGAGGATTCTTTACCAATTGGGGGGACAAACTAAGAGTATAATGTTATCTTTCTCCTTTCAGATTCTGTGAGGGGTAAGATTTTCAAAACCATGTACAATATAAATTACTTTTGATCAGAAGAAAAAATCATAAGGATAAAGATGAGAAGAAAGTCTTAGAGAAGAATAAATTAACGATTCAAAACTTTCCTCCTTTACTGATCTCATTTGAAAATGAGCAAAATTATAGCACATAGGGTCAAGTTAGCAGTAGACTGAAATAATTATGTCTGTACTCTGTCAAACAAAAAAATTGACAACTAAAGTTTGAAATTAAAGAGTTATGGTAATAATTTGTGATAAAAGTTCATATTGTCATCTCAGAAGGCTGGTATTATTTGGCCTCAGCTTTGAATAGTAATTTTAATATTGGAAATTCAGTATCTGAACAAATGTTCATTTGGCATATCTCTAGTATGAGCAAACTATTCAGCAATTTGAACTTAAGAATATATCTTGGCTATATGTTGATATTTGTATATATATTTTCATCATTTTCAGTTTTACTATTATAAGCAATCTTAAATGAATAGCTCATTCCTATTTGTGTCTGTATCTGTGCAAATAGATTTTTAAACGAACCTCAAGAATTATAGTTTTTGTTTAATTAAAAAATACATTTTCTATTTTAATGTATTTTGCAAAATTGTTTGCTCAAAAGGCTACGTAAATTTACATGCTTTTTATCAATGTGTGGAGTGGCCTTGTTAGTAGACATCTTCAACATTCACTCCCCGAAATGTGAAATCTCTATCTAAAAAGTAAAATAAGTCATACTGATCACATATTCAATGTTTACTTCCCGGTTATATTTCTTGTCCTATTCATGCCCTACATCTCATTATTATTAGGTTATAATTGTTTCTTATTGAATGATGAAATTGTATACTTTTAGGCAATTAGCATTGTATTTGTCCCATGTATTGGAAATACTTTTTCAGTCTTTGGCATTTTTGTTAATAATATGTAATCCACATTTTTCATGCAGAAATTTGTTTCTTGCATGAAAAAATAAAGTAATTCCATCATCGCTTTTCTCCGTGAATTAAAAACATACTACATTTTAAGTGATCTTCCATAGTCAGTAGCTATTTAAAATAATGACTTCATTTGCCTGTAGGAGATTTGTGATTAGCATTTTTACTTTGAAATCTTAGACTCAGTAGAAATGTTAGTAATAAGTTTAGTCATTTTTTAAAATTTTTTCTTATAGGTACCATTTTTGAAACTTGCACTAATACAAGAGCTGGTTGCCACATGTAGTGCTTAAATCTAGTTTATGTTGATTAAAATTAAGAAAAAGTAAACATTTAGTTCTTCAGTTGCAGTAACCATATTTCAAATCTCTGAAGAGACACATGTGGCAAGTGGCCACTGTATTGGTCAACATAGATATAGAATATTTCCAATATTCCAGAAATTTTTATTAGTGCTGCTCTAAACTATGTAATGCATATTCTAGTTTGTTCTCCTAGTTTCCATTTTCAACTCCGACAAATACTAAATTTTGATGTATATATTTCAGCCAGTTATAATAATATCTAAATAAAAAATAAATGTTTAAAAATTGTTATAAAATACACAATGGCCAGGTGCAGTGGCTCACACTTGTAATCCCAAGACTCTGGGAGGCTGAGGTGGGCGGATCACCTGAGGTCAGGAGTTCAAGACCAGCCTGGCCAACGTAACGAAACCCCGTCCCTACTAAAAATACAAAAATAAGCTGGACATGATTGCGCATGTCTGTAGTCGCACCTATCAGAAGGCTGAGGTAGGAAAATCACTTGAATCCGAGAAGTGAAGGTTGCAGTGAGCTGAGATCAGGCCACTGCACTCCAGCTTGGGAAAGAGAGCGAGACTTCGTCTCAAAAAAAAATAAAAATAAAAAAAATAAAAAAATTTGAAAATCTACGAAGCATATTATTTCGTAGTTGTTATGCATTTGTGAATGTATTATTTGATTCTAACAATGTAGGAAAGGCAGGGCTCATAATCCTAATTCTACAGATGAAAAACAGACATAAAAAGATAGAGTGCTGTGTCCAATTCACATAACCGTAAGTGGTATAACCTAAATTGAAGCACAACTCTCTGATGTTAATTCAGTTTCTTTCTACTCTGTTAAGCCCCTGTAAATTGGATCCAATTAACTGAGTTCATTGCCAACTGTCAAGCACACTTTGACTGTTACATGTTATTTTTCTTTTGTGTCTTTTATAGCTCGTATTTCATTTATACCTGGAGTGCATGCGTAATTTTCACAACCTCCTAAAATCTTTCCCCCCTTGAGAGTCCAGTTAAAAATGTCACCTTCACTCATTTTACATTCATTTTTAGCTCTATCTCTCACCCTTAGAGAATGTATCATGAGTTGCTTTTTAGTAATTTAGCAACATGTGAATATATCTTATTTTTTCCACTAATTTATAAATATATTACAGAGAGAGGCAAAGTTATATTCAGTTTTATATCCCTAAAGTACCTATGATAGTGTTTGATATTGAATCAACATTAGTTGCAACAAATAAATGGATACAAAAGGGCATTTTAAAGCAACCAGGAAACTCTCAGGGTAAATTTGCAGAGACTGCTTTAGTTTGAATAAAACATTTTAAATGAAGACACGGATTTCCTTACTTGATTACTTTAGTTGTAATGCAGGCAAGTTTATGTCCATTTCCAGTATTTACTGGGAGGAAAATGACAGATAGGAGTTGTAAGCAGAAGAGGAGATGGAGCCACTGCTCATTCCAGATTCCCCTAAGAATCATATCCTTATCCGTTTAATCTTTGGGGAAAAAGCTGCTCTGTCCCCCGACACACAGCAATTAGGATCTGTTTCCCCAGTACAAGAGTAGTAGTTCTGTTGTAAACTTTGCTCTTGGAAAGTGTCTCACCAGGAAATCGTCTTCATTTTTATCTCATACATTTTATTTCTTATAATTTGTCAAAATGAATGACACATGTTTTCTCTTTTGACTTTTTAAAATGCTGAGTCATCAAAGACAATTGAGCTCTCACAGAGATAAATGGAAATGAACTGTCTATATGAATAGAAGCAAGTTGACAGAAAGGAATTAAACGAAGCAAATATTTCTTATATAAGTGCTACCTATTCAGCACATAGGGCTTTGAATAATTTGCAGTCATACAGACTCACTTCGGAATGCAGAAAGTTTCTAAAATAATTTAAATATGTCCAGTTGACAGTTTCTTGAACACTTTGAGTAAAAACATGTTACAACTAAGAATAGTAATAGAAAGAACTGAAGTATTTTAAAAGAAACAGGCTAGTCTTATAAAACAACATAGATTCATATAAAAAAGATCAATTTAATTTAAAAAATGTGGAAGAGAGTGGTTCAAAAGCATTTGAAAGATTTTGAAAGCATCCAGGTTCAACTGCAGAGTGAATGCTGTATACCAGCAGTATACTCTATAGTTTATGAATCCCTGGGATTCTGCGACGTTTTCAAAAGCAATTGAGAGGTCTCAACTATTTTCTTCGTAAAATAAGATGCTATTTTCCTTTTTCACTGTGGTGATACTTGCACCAATGAAACAAAGTCATGATGGGTAAAAGTGCTGGTGCCTTGGCAGAAGTCAAGGCAATGACAGCAAAGGGTCCCAGTAGTAGTTAGTATATTCTTTACTGCCAGCTCTGCTATTTTTTCGTTGTTGTTTGTTCTGGAAAAACACCCGGCAAGGTCTGCTCTTGCAGGAGAAAAAAAAAAAAAAGTCCAGGCGTGGTCACTCACACCTGTAATCCCACCACTTTCAGAGGCTGAGACAGGAGGATCACCTGAGGTCGGGAGTTCAAGACCAGCCTGGCTGACATGATGAAACTCCGTCTCTACTAAAAATACAAAAATTAGCTGTGGTGGCAGGCGCCTGTAATCCCAGCTACTTGGGAGGCTGAGGTGGGAGAATTGCTTGAACCTGGGAGGTGAAGGTTGCAGTGAGCTGAGGTTGTGCCATCGCACTCCTGCCTGGAGGACAAGAGTAAAACTCTGTCTCAAAAAAAAAAAAAAAAAAAAAAAAAGTTTTTGCTTGAGAGAATGTCCTTATAAAGAAGTACAAGTTTTAAATTTCATTAAATTTGGATTCTTTTAAGTATTCTGTGTAACAAAATGTATATATAAACAGCACTTTGGTTCCTTACCACAGTAAAGTGGGGATCTGCAAGGACAGTGCAATTCTTGGGGAACTAAAGTAGCCATTTTGTTTTAATGGAACATCATTTAACCTTAAAGAATGGCAGAGTTTAATTCAGATTTGAGTATTTAGGGGATGTTTTCTCAAAATAAGCAAATTGAATCTATCACTTAAAGGAATAAAACCGACAGTATTTATTGCCAGTGATAAAACTGAAGCTTTCAGGTAAAAAATAGGACTTAGAAAATCTTGCATATAGAACCATGAGCCTGGTAGCTTCCCAGTACTTAAAGATTTTTCTAAGATCAGTGGCATTGCTAACACATGAGAATTTTTTAGATATTTTATAACTCGGTGACCCAATAAGTCTCAAATGACCAACGCATGACGTTACAAAATCATGAATCAGGTAAAAAGTCCCAAATTGCACATAGAAAAATGGTAATTAAGGCAACACAGAATAAAAGTTCATTGACAGTGCTTTCATGTTCCATATTGAAATTCACCTTGATTTGTAACATTTGGTGTAGTATCAACGAAAAATACTAATAATGATATGAAAAGGTCTGTGTGGCAGGGCGCTGTGGCTCACGCCTGTAATCCCAGCACTTTGGGAGGCCGAGGCAGGTGGGAGGCCGAGGCGGGTGGATCACGAGGTCAGGAGATGGAGACCATCCTGGCTAACACTGTGAAACCCCATCTCCACTAAAAAATACAAAAAAAATTAGCCGGGCATGGTGGCGGGTGCCTGTAGTCCCAGCTACTCGGGAGGCTGAGGCGGGAGAATGGCGTGAACCTGGGAGTCGGAGCTTGCAGTGAACCGAGATCGCGCCACCTGGGCGACAGAGCAAGACTCTGTCTCAAAAAAAAAAAAAAAAAAAAAAAGAAAAGGTCTATATGAGGCCAGTTTCTTCATACGCTTTCACCGAAACCGTTTATTAATATCATGAATGTAGAAGCAGATATGAGCAAACAGCTCTGTTATGTTAATCTAGACAGAGTTTTGCAAAAATATGCAATTCTTCTCACTAAATGATTGTTTGGAAATACATTGACTCTTCATTCAAATATGGTATTTATGTTAACATATGATACATTTATTTAAATATAAAAGTATAAATTATATTTTAACATTTCTTAGTCTTAGTTACTAATGTGTTAAATATTGATAGCTATAATCCCTAAAAGCAAAAGCTTGTTGGGGTACTCAGTTCTTTAGTTTAAAGGCTTCCTGAAACAAAAATACTTGATAACTGCTACTGTAGATAATAAGTCATATAAATAACTTCTAAGGTAAATATGTTATTCTGAGATCAGACAAGAGAAGAGAGAATATGTAGAAAAGGAATAATTAGAACTCTATCTTGGGAGAATGTTTGATATCACTTCTACCTGTCAGGGACCTGATACTATTAACTATTACTTTATTTTTTTGTCTTTTTTTTTTTTTTCTTTTTCCGAACATTTACTTGATTATTTGAATCAGCACTTATACATTCTGAATCCTTGCACAGGTTAAAAATTAAGAACAAGGCAGGGTGTGGTGGCTCACTCCTGTAATCCTAGCACTTTGGGAGGCCCGAGGCGGGTGGATCACTTGAGGTCAGCAGTTCAAAACCAGCTTGGCTGTCATGGTGAAACCCTGTCTCTACTAAAAACACAAAAAATTAGCGGGGTATGGTGGTATGTGCCTGCAATCCCTGCTACTTGGGAGGCTGAGGCGGGAGAATCACTTCAACCTGGGAGGCAGAGGT
>NW_012106875.1:899719-949685 GCF_000951045.1 Mandrillus leucophaeus
TTCTCTAAAAAAGAACAGGTATTGATTGAGTACCCTATTTGTCCATTTCTTCATGTCTTTTTCTGTACTAGATGGGTCTAATTACAATAATTTGGCTTTTTGTTTAAAAAATTCTATTCTGTTAAAGAAAACCTGTAAGAAAACTCTTACTACATTTCTCTAGACTTCCATGTGTTAATTTGATGAATAGTTTTCAAACTAACTTACTTTATCTCTTAGGAAAATTTGTCAAAAATTATTTCTGCTTTTTTGAAATACTGAATTCCACTTACATTTCACCGTATACTTCTGCTTTCTTCCTATTTGTCTGGCTACTCTCATGAATCTCTGCTTTTTCTTGCTTATTTCTCTAACTATTCAGCATGGAAATTTCCATTCTCCTCTTACTCAATATTTCCCCCTTAAGTGATCTCATTTATTATGTGTTGAATATCTCTGTACCAAGTATTCCCAGATTTTTATTTACCATGTAGATTTCTTACTTGGTATGTAGACCTGTATCTTCAACTACATTTTTTATATTTCTTCTGAAATGTCACAATTGCACCTCAAATTTAACTTTGAAAAATACCATTTTAGGGACAGGCGTGGTCGCTCATGCCTATAATCCCAGCACTTTGGGAGGCTGAGGCAGGTGGATCATGAGGTGAAGAGATCGAGACCATCCTGGCTAACACGGTGAAACCCCATCTCTACTAAAAGTACAAAAATTATCCCAGCGTGGTGGAGGGTGCTTGTAGTCGCAGCTACTCGGGAGGCTGAGGCAGGAGAATGGCATGAACCCGGGAGGTGGAGCTTGTAGGGAGCCGAGATCGCGCCACTGCACTCCAGTCCGGGCGACAGAGACTCCCTCTCAAAATAAATAAATAAATAAATAAATTAATTAAAATAAAATAAAATAACAAAAAAAATACATATAATTTTATAATTTATCTGCCCTAAGGATATTCTTCCAGGTTCGGATGCTCAGTGAATGGAACCACGATCCATTTTGTGGCATTGTTAGGGATCATAGGATCCTTCTTTTGATATTTGCCCCTAGCTCATTCACAATCATCGATCACTAAGACATGAAGATTTCTTTTCCAAACATTATAAGATTTTTCATTTCCATTTCTTCTATCACTTCTACTAAGTCTACTAAGACTACTAACATCTTTTTCCCAGAACATGTAAAAGTCCCCTCACTCGTGTCCTTTACAACTGCTACTCCCTATCTCAAGTGTGTCTCCTGTACTTAGTGTAAACCTGATTTTACAGTTTCATTGTGTTAAAATCCTTGTTGCCTTAATTCTCATTGCTTTTAGGAAAAGCCTAAGGCTATGGATAATCTCACACAACTCTTCCCATTAGTCTATGTTTTTCAGCCATTACAATTTTCTTTTAGTTTCTTTAATACAGCATGCCTCTTCCTACTTAAAGCTTTTCCTAGCGCTTTCTTTCTGCATTTCTCCATCTTTTTCTATTTGACTTCTGTTCACTCAGACTTCAAATCTCAATGAGATCTCATAGTACATTATTTTCCTTTATAACACTTAACAGAGCTCATAATTACAAATACAGTCAGGCCTTCACATCTGTGGGTTCTGCATTGGCAATTAAACCATCTGTGAATTGAAAATTTTCAGAGAAAAACAAAATAACAATACAGGAATAAAGTACAAATAAAATGGTATTGTCTAACAATTACACAGTATTTACCTGAGGTATTATAAGTCATCTAGAAATGGTTTCAACTACATGGGAAAATATGCATAGTTTATGTGCAAATACTATGCCATTTATTTAAGGAATTTGAACATCTGAAGATTTTGATATCCGTGGTGAGGAACTCTAGAACTAATCCCCAGTGAAAGTCAAGAATGACTGTACTTATAATTGTGTTCTTTTTATCCTAGGAAACTCTACAGGGCAACTACTCTGTTTATTTTGTTTTCCTCTGTTTTTTTTTTTTTTTTTTAATCTTGGACTAGACATAGATGATTTTCAATAAATATTTTTATCTGTATTTGTGAAAAAATGTGTTATATGGAAAGAAATTAAATACATGTCAAAAATACATGTCAGAATGAAATACATTATAATGATACAGAGGTGGGAAATGGGAAGTTCCCTCCATGGATACTAATTTCTCTGCTTTTAAATGAGAGGATCCTTTGTGCTATAATATTGTGTGCTTTCTGATCAATCGTATTTGCTTAATCTTGAAAGCATATATTATTTAAGGGGGTGTAATTTACCTCAAAAATGCTCATATATTGTATAAATGGGCTGAATGTGCTATTTTGCAATAGCAAAACCCAGAATAATACAGAATTCTTATCCTATGCAGATAAGTCTGATTTTAAAAATATATAAAAATATTTAGAGTACTGAATTTTTTTATTGTTTAACTTGAATAACCATAGTTTTAAAGTTAAATCTCTTAAAACATGTATCACATTTGGGCGGGCACAGTGGCTCATGCCTGTAATCCCAGCACTTTGGGAGGCCGAGGCAGGGGGATCATGAGGTCAGGAGATCGAGACCACCCTGGCTAACACGGTGAAACCCTGTCACTACTAAAAATACAAAAAAAATTAGCTGGGTGTAGTGGGGGGGCACCTGTAGTCCCAGCTACTTGGGAGGCTGAAGCAAGGGAATGGCATGAATCTGAGAGGTGAAGCTTGCAGTGAGCCAAGATCACGCCACTGCACTCCAACCTGGGTGACAGAGAGAGACTCCGTCTCAAAAAAAAAAAAAAAAAAGAAAAAAATCCACATATACGAATTTGTCATTCATTTACATTTGACATGCAGCCCTGGTTACTGCTTACTAACTTTCCATTTTTTTAAAGTGAATGTGAATATGCATATTAATATATAATTATAATTGTACTAACAATACTTTATATAATCAATATAAATCAAATATATTAAGCAGTCTGCCTCCTAACAGACAAAAATAGAACTTTAATTCTTGGTTCACAAAATAATTGCCTTTTTACCTCCAGAATATCTTGTGGCACCAACCGCACAGCACAGATTATTCGGACAGGTAATATCTGTTAAATCCTGTTTACTTTTCAACAACTACTTAGTGGAGGTTTATGGGGTCTAACTGAACCTGTTACGCATGGCAGGTTCTAATATCAAGAAGCTGAAATTAGAAATTAACAGCAACAAAGAACAATTTGGTCTGACCATAAATTGTTTCTTACCTATTGTGTTAGTCCATTTTACTGTTGCTATAACAGAATACCTAAGACTGTGTAATATATACAGAAGAAAATTTATTTGGCTTATGATTCTGGAGTCTGGGATATCCAATGGCATGGTGGTGGTATCTGGCAAGGGCCTTGTGTTGCTTCACAGCATGACAGAAAAGTGGAAAGGGAAGCAAGCACATGTGACAAGAAAGGGAGGGGACAAAGGAGGCTGACCTACTTTAAACAACCCACTCTTGTGAGAGCAAATCCATTTTCACAACAATGAACCAAGTCTCACAAGAAAGATGTTAATTTATCCTAGTGACCTAGTTACTTATTAAAGGCCTCACCCTTCAACACCTTTACGTTGGCAATTAAATTTCAACAAGAGTTGTTTTGGGGACGAACCCTAGTATTCTGCCCCCAGTCACCCAAAACTCATGTCTTTCTCACAGGCAAAATACAATCATTCCATCCCGATAATCCCAAAGGGCTGAACACATTCTAGCACCAACTCAAAAGTACAAATTCCAAAGTTTCATCTGAGAAGTAAGGCAAACCCCTTCCAGCTGCGAGTCTGCACAATTAAAAGCAAGTTATCTACTTCTAAAATACAATGACAGAGCAGGCATAGGGTAAATACTACCATTCCAAAAAAGAGAGGCAGAAATAAAGAAGTAACTGGCCCAGAGCAAGTCTAAAACTCAGCAGGGCAAACATTAAATATTAAAATCCTACAATAATCTTTCATTCTGTGTACCACCTCATGGACACACTGGGGTGGAGGTTGGGCCACCAAGGCCTTGAGAAGGCCTGCTCACATAGCTTTGCTGGGCTCAGTCTAAATGGCTGTTCTCCGGCTGCAGTTGCACACTGGTGCCTGCAGCTTTCCAGGATGCATTGCACACTGCCAATGACTTTACAGTTCTGGATCTTGAGGGTGGCAGCCTCACTCCCATCACTCCACTGGGCATTCTAGTGGAGACTCTCTGTGGAGGCCCCGCCCCTCCAGTGTGTTTCTGCCTGGGCTCACAGGCTTTCTGCAACATCCTTTGAAATCTAAGTGAAGGAAACCATGTCTCCACAGCTCTTGCAATCTGCATGTCTGTACCCTATGAGCACCAACAAAGCTTGCTGCTTGTACCTTCCAGAGACGCACAAGCTCTATCTGGGCCTACTGAAAGCCATGATGTGGGTGGTGCTGCTGAATTTTACAGCCTGTATGCTTGGGAGAGGCACCTAGAATAACTTGAACCCAAGCTGTAACAGTTGAAGAGTGTTGTGCTGGAATGCAAGGAGCACAGTATTGAGGAAGCCCTGGTCAGTGAGGCTGTGGAGGGTACCCTGGGCCTGTCACACAAAATTATTTTTTTCCTCCTGGGTCTCTAGGCCTGTGATGGGAGTCGCAACTTAGAAGATCTCTGAAATACATCTGGGGTATTTTTCCCACTGTCTTGATCAATAGCCTCTGGCTCCCTTATATCACTATGATTCTCTTTAGTAACTGCTGTCTTGGATATACACTTGTTTTATTCTCCTCAACAGGCTTTTTTGTTCCTTACATGGACCGACTGCGGATTTCTCACATCTTTATTTCTTGCTTCTCTTTGCTGTCACATTTCACTGTACACAGTTGAAAGTAACTATGCAGCTCCTCCTATATTTTGCTTAGAAATTCCTTCCATAAAAATATCCTATTTCATCACTTTGAAGTTCCACCTTCCACAAAGCCCTGGGGCATGGACCCAGTGCAGCCAAGTTCCTTGCAACTGTATAACAAGGATGGCCTTTACTCTAGTTCTCAGTAAGAGGTTTTACATTTCCCTCTGAGACCTCATTAGAATGGCCTTTACCGTCCACAGTTCTATCAGCATTCTGATCATGAGCACTTAAGTAATGTCTAAGAATTGTCATTTTCCCTAATCTTCTTGTCTTCTAAGCCCTCAAAAGAATGACCCCTAGCACTCCATTTATGGCATTCTAGGCTTTCTCTTTTAACCTCTACCCATTACCCAGTTCCAAAGCCACTTTCACATTTTAAGGTATTACTAGAGAAACAACCACACTTCTAGGTACCAATTTTCTGTCTTAGTTTATTTTCTGTTGCTACTCTAAACCAGAAAGTGGCTGAGGCAGATCTCAATCAATTTAGAGGTTTATTTTGCGAAGGTTGAGGACATGCCTGGGGAAAAAAAAAAAAGTACGCAAGTTGCAGTAAGATCTCTGTCTTATGCTGATTTTCCAAAGACAGAACTTACTTAAAAGGGGCACAGCAAGTGAGAGGGTAAGAAAAAAGGAAAAAACAAAAAGGAGGGAGGGTAAGCAATGGAATGGAGCAAGTGGTTACATTCTTGTGAGGCTCTGATGAGTACTCAGTAAATCTACAGTTTACATCTAAAAAGAAAGGAGCGTGGAAATACTGAATTATGCATTGGTTTGCAGCTCAGTAAATCTACATTTTTACATACAATAAAGTAAGCATATGAAATTACAGCTATCTGGGAACAAAAGGAAGGCCGTTTTTGCATGACTCAGTTTCCAAGTTTAACTTTTCCCTTGGACATAGTGAGTTTGGGGTCCCAAGATTGTATTTTGCTTTTACACTATAATGAAATACCTGTGACTGGATAATTTATAAAGAAAAAAAGGTTTATTTAGCTTATGGTACTGGAGGTTGGGATGTTCAAGGTAAGGTAGCTGCCTCTGGTTGGCTTCTGGTGAAGTTCTCATGCTGTGTCATAATATAGCATAAATATGGAAATAGAAATGGGTGTGTACAGAGAGAGAAAGGAAGCAAACATAGGAGGCTGACCTGTTTTATAGCAACTCACTTTGTGAAGATAAATCTATTCCTTTGAGAACTAAACCAGTATTGTGGTACCTCATCCAGTCTCCTGAGAAAGGCATTCATTCATTTTTAAGGACCTCAAATCACCTATTACAGGCCCTACCTCCCAACACTGTTACACTGGCCATTAAGTTTTAACATAAGTTTTGGTTGGCATAAACCATTTCCAAACCATAGCACCTATAGCCTGTTACGCATGAAACATTTCTTAAAATGACTTTGTGGTGTATTTCTATAAACTAGGACAGATGAAATCGCTATACAGAGTTTTGGTTTGGAGACAGCCAGATAACATGTAAAACTTCAAGACTAGGATTCTCAAACTACGAGTAGACTACCACCATGACAGCATCCCCAAACAGATAAACAAAACCTCCTTGACAAAAGCCCGATGTTAAAAGTCGTAAGACTAAAGCGCATGTTTTACTTTCCTTGAAGACTTGCTGTTTGACTGCCACCTTTCTATTATGCTTAAAATCATCTTCTATTGAAGCTGAGAATTAATACCATTTCTCTCTTTGTAAGACGATAAATGAAACAAATGTGCTGGAATGTTTTTTCTAAGAAGGTGGTTTTGGAATGTATAACACAAATATTTGTTGTGCTAGAAAAAAGTTTTTTGGGATTTGTTTTTAGGAATTAAGAAGTTATTGAAGTTTCTTAAGCCTCGTAGTAGTATTTCTTTTATTTGGAATTACCAAATCTCGGTGTAAGACTTTATCTGCGCTAGAAAGGTAGAATCTCTGTTTGGAAGATCAGACAGTGTATTATTAACTCAAGGTACTTATTAGCTATTAAAGGAAGGCTAAGATATGAAATGTTTCATAATACAATGAAAGCTGAAAATACACTTCTAAAGATACTATAACAGGATGAAGGGCTGTTAACATTTGTAACAAAAAAAGATTCTGACAACTCAATACTCTGTTTCACTTACCACTATGGCAACAGATGTTTCTATCACTCAGTTTATAAGTACCATTTTCTTTTAAATCAGAATATGTATTACATTTGGGAGATTTCTTTTTTTACTTAGAACTGGCCATATTGTTCAACAGTTTGAAAATGTCTCTATTAAAAGCTTCAGGACACATTTTTTACTGTAAAAATAAGAATTTTCCTACTGTATAATTTCTATAAAGTAAATCCACGTAGTGGAACCTCATTTACTTCTGAAGTTTTCAGCAAAAAGCCAAGAAAGTAAGTGATTCAAATCATTACAGCAATAGGTTTAAAACACTGCATGTATACTGTGAGGTCACAAGATTTGGATTAGGGGTATTTTTTATTGGTGCTTGCCACCCAAGTTTCCACAACAATAGTTTTTTTACCCTTTTTTCCTTTGGATATTTTTTCCACTTTCTTATTGAGTCGCTGGAATTATTAATGTGTTCTGGGCTGTTGGTCCTGTGTTGTGAGTATCTTCTCCCACCGTGAGTCTTTTCCTTCTGATTTTCAAAATTTGGGACATGTCTATGAAATATTCCCCCCCCCCCACTCTCCTTGAAAATGCAATAAAGATATTGTCCTATATTCTCTCTTTCACATTTTTAAGGTTTTCTACTCGGAGTTCAATTCTTGGTCCATTTGGAATTGAATTTTTCAGAAACGGGTATCTTTGTTTTTGGTTTTTCGGATGATGCTCAATTGTCCTAGCATAGATACTAGAAATTCTACGTTTGCTTCACTTTTTTACAATGCCCATATATTGGGATCCATTAATAAATAGTATAATGGATTGTATTCCCCAAGAGCGGGTTTTGGCCTGAGGATTTGGATGCGAGTAGCTCTTTGGAAAGTGATTCTGAGGGGTCAGGGAGGAGGTAAGGAAACAAGGGTGTAAGCCAAGGAAGGGAAGTAAGCAACTAAAAGATACATAATCTAGCCAATCATGACCATGAGTAATTGGGACCAGTTTCACTAAGAACTGAGGGAGACAATAAAGAACAGGCCTCGGAGGTATCCCAGACTAGGTGGGAGAAAGCTGGCACATTTCACTACTCACTCCTCTAACACTGGTTGAGGTCTGTTTTCAAGCAAACTGACTCCCTGCCCTTTTAACTTGTCTTGAACATGGGCAAGGCATATTTTAATAGCCAAGGAAAACATTTCCAGGCAGAGTCACAGGAGTTCACAGTAATTGCCTTCAGTGTGTAGAGGTGAGTGGGATCACACCGAGAGTATCTTTCAGGGTATTCTTTGCTCTTCTCAGAGCCACCTATGGCCCACAATCTTTCCACTATTTCGTAACACTGATTCTTCCAGGTTATGACCAGTCACAATTTCTAAAAATGAATTACAACAGGAAGGTAATAGGACAAGATATAGTTCCACTGCTGGAGTTGTTCTCACAGCCATAATTGATACTATTTCTATCTTTTCATACATATCCTAGATTCTCTTCCCCATAAACGAACACTACTTACGGTAGTTGCTCACCCAGTGGAGAAAGAATGCCTTAATCCTGAGGGATCTGAGACCTTGAATATAGTGCTCTGCCCTTGCTAAGAAGCAGTTTCTTCCATTGCACATTCCTGGTTATCACCAAGCATGGAAGCAAGTACACACACCCCTGGGGCTTCTCCTTAGTTTCAGATAGTTGACTTTGTACCCATTGTGGAATAAGAAGCCTTGTGATACTCATGTTGGTGGTAGAATAGAAGTCCCTGTTATGTCTGTTTATTGGAATAAAGTCTTCCGAATGACCAGGAAGCAGCCATGGTTTTAGGTTTACTGTAACTCTTACTGTGTTGTCTTAATAAGAGCACAGTATACCACCAGAAACCAGACATCAGTTCCTGCAGAATCTTATACTTCAGGGACAGAGAGACCACATTCTACAAAAGGATAACTAGTAGAGAAATTGGAACGCCCATTCAACTTCCCCTTTTTATTTCCAACACACATGCATTCTACCTATTTAAGAATGCAGAACGATTTAATAGCTTTTCATGGTATATAATGCATCTTGAAGGACAGTTACCCTAACCTCAGAGTGTCTCATAACCATGATGCAACTTAAAAAGTTTATTCTAGAAATTTTATTTTAGGCCTAGAGTAAATGGGACCAGACCTACCCCCCAGCATAAACAGAAAAATGGGGAAAAATTTTAGAAAGTGAACAATAGGCAATATGGAACTGTGATCCTTGAAATAAGGGAAGTAAGATGAGTTTTGTGTTCACTCCAGATTTATGCCTGGAAGAATCGCTGTAGTTTAGTGCAGGAAGAGTAAACCTGTGCAAAGCATGACAGTCTTACCAAGTTGGAGAGGCAGAGATTAGAGAGCTTGGGGCTATACCGGAGTAGAGGCTGCTACATAGATAAAGGGGCTCATAGATATAATTGGGGCATTTGAGTCTCTTGTTGAATATGAAGCTGTGCATATATTAGGGTAAAATTTCACAAGACATGGGAAAGTATGTTATGAGGCTATAGGCTGACCAATTTCCAGAGCTCACGTAGGGCTGAGAGATGTTTGAGTTTCAACCCCCAGTGGGGAGAGTCCTCACTGAATTCACAAGGCATGGGGTATAGACTACAGAAATGTCACACCTTACTAGTAGAACTAAGCTCGTCCTAAAGTAAAGACTACTGTAGATATAATCTAAACAGAGCTGGTTTTTTTTTTTTTAAATCCCTTGATATAAATGAAAGCATCTGTAAATAATTTAGCTGCTTTCTGGAATGAAGTTCAATGCTTATTAAAGCAAGACAGCACCATTCAGCACTCAACAATGCAGAATTCACATTCCAGCATCCAATCAAAATGTATGAGACACCAGAAGAATCAGGAAGATGTAGACCATAAGTAAAAGAAAAAAAAGTAGTCAATAGAAATAGACCTGGAAATGACAAAGACAATATAATTAGAGCAGAGAAGAAATTAAAAAATCAATTATGAGTATGTTTGGGAATTTAAAGAAAAGCATGAACATGAAGAAGGGAGAAAACAAAAGTATAAACTAGAAACAAAACTTTCAGAGCTTAAAAAAATAAAGGCATTAAAATAAAAAATTTCCTAGATGGGATTAAAAACAAATTGAGCACTGCAGAAGAAATCAGTAAATTCAATAAAGATGATCCAGCAGTAAAGATGATCCAAACTGGATTACAAAATGAAAAATATTTTAAAAAGTAAAATCTAAGGCAATAGTGGAAGTTTAAGAATGTTCATAACTGAAACAGAAAACATTTGAAAAGGTATCTTTTCTAAATTTGGAACAAATATAAAACAAGGATCCAAGAATATCTTATACAAGATAACCATAAAGTCACACAATACCCACTGTAATTAAGATACTGAATACTAGCAACAAGGAAAAACATTTTTAAGCAGCCAAAGATAAAAAGGTATGCATCTTACAGCAACAAAGGTAAGAATTTTTTTTTCTCAGACTTCTCAACACAAAGGATGCAAGCCGTACACACAGAAATAGGATTACATCTGTAAAGTGTTGGCAAAAAAGCCCTATATCCAATGGGAAAAGTACTCAAAGGTGAAAAAATTCTTCAGAAAAATTAATAATGAGAGATTTGTAGTTCTTTAGAAGGAAGGAAAATTACAGCAGATAAAAATGTGTATTTACACAAAGAAATGGAGAGTGCCAGGAATAGTAAGTATGTGGGTAAATATGAAAGATTTTTCCTATTTTTTAGTTTCTGTAATTTAATATATATTTTTGAAAGCAAAAACACAGTTGCGTAAGTTGTATTTTATAATATATGTGCAAGTAAAATGAATGACAGTAGCACAATGGAGGAAAGGGAAGAAAATGGATGTGTACTATTATACATATACTATTATATGTATACATTATTTGTGATGTTGTATAATATTGGTTAAAGGTAGATTGTGATAAGTTAAGGATGCATATGGTAATTTCCTTTATAGCAAACAGTAAGAACATGTATTTTTCAGAAGGAAGTGTAGTTAATGAGTGGAAATGAAATTTAATAGTAAAAATACTAAGTTAATCCAAAAAAAAAGGAAATTTAAAAAAGAATCACAAAGAAGATGGAATAATAGCAAGGTGGTGTATTTAACCCCAACCACATCAGTAATTTCATTAAATGTAAAAGGTCATATATGCAAATAAATGGGAGACCTTTCAGACTAAATAAAAAGCAACGTTCAGCTTTATGGTGATGACAAGAAATACACTTCAATATAAAGACATGGATTAGTTAAAAGTGAAGGGATGAAAAAATATACCACATTTGACAAGTTTTCTTATGATTAATGTTTGCATGGTATATATACTTTCCTCTCCTTCCTCATCGCTCCATGATTATTTGAGTAGACCTGAAAAAAATTAGTAAGACTATAGAAGTCTTGAACAAATCTAAAAATCCAAATCTTTAATCAACAATTGTAGTACAAGTTACACAATAAAAACAGTATACTACTATTGAAGTGTCCAGGGAACATTAACAAAAAAGAACCAATTTCTGGGCCATAAACCAAGCCTCAGAAATTTTAAACAAAAGGGATAATATAGGAGATAGTCTCTGATTAAATCAGAATTAAATTAGAAATTAATGCAGAAAGATATCTTGGATGTTAACAACTATTTGGCAATTAAACAACACTTTTATAAATAACCCAAGAGTTAAGGAAAAAAATCAGAAAAATTAGAAAATATTTTAAACTAAATGAAAATAAAAAACAAAGTCTAATTTTGTGGCATCCAGTTTTCACTTTTACATTTAGGACCGTGATTCATTTTTTAAATGCTTGCCTGTTGTGTAAAGTAAGTGCATCTACCCCCTACCCCCCAACATTGATATTGATTTGTTGCAGCAGCTTTTGTTAAAAGAATATCCTATTACCCATGAATCACTTTGGTATCTCTGTTAATATTCAGTTTATGATATATTTGTTGGTCTACTTCTTTTCAGTCTGCTTCATTTACCTATGTCTATCCTCTGTGAATACCACACTATTTTGATTATTACTGTAGCTTTATAGTGGAACTTAAAATTGAGTAATGAGAATGTTCTTTGGTTCTCTACTTAAAATTTGTTTTGACTATTATATGTCTCTTTTGCTTCCATGTAACTTTGGGAATAAGCATGGTACTTCCTACAAAAATTGAATTGCGATTTTGAGAGGGATAAAATATCCTTTTTGTCTCTAGTAGTATATCTTATCCTAATGTTTATTATGTCTGACATTTATATAGTCACTCCGGGTTTCTCATGAGTTTCATTATGTATCTTTTTTCTATCGTTTTAACGTCCACCTTATCTGTATCTTTGTATTTAAATTGCTAAAAGTCTTTCTGAAAGTTTATTTTAAGCGACATATAGATGGGACTTGATTCTTAATCCAGTAGGAGAACTGGGTCACTGAACTCAATACTCAGTCAACATAAATATCTTAAACCATGCCTTCCATCTCATTTTGTTTTCTGTTTATTTTATAGTATGTTTTCATTTTCTCTTTTTTACTTTTGATGTTTTATCTGTTGCTATTAATTTATTGTTTCTACTTTGAAGACTTTAAAAAAATTAAGTAAAATCAAGATATCAGCGTTGCCCCTTTACCAATGGGTATTAGTCCCCAGTTGTTTACATTATCATGATACAAAATGAGGTCTTAGAATGCATTAAACTCCCCTTTTCCCAACTAACTCTGAGAATTGTGATGGTATAGACATTTTAATTCATCTGTAATCCATTTTATTTTAGAATCATTATTTAGCCCTTACACTAAAAGTTTGAGCCACACCATCATCATCAATTTAGATTTATCTGTTACAAGGTTTATGACTTAAAAACATTTTGTGTCTTCTTTCAGTCTTAATGTAGAATGTATATTCTTGTTCATTTGAGCCATTATTTTCTCTTGATTTGCAGACTTATAATTCAGGTCATAGTAGTAATTATCAAGTTAATTCATTTTCTATGTTTAAAATTTACACTTTTGACCAGCGTGGGCAACATAATGGTGGTGCATACCTGTAATCCCAGCTGTTTGAGAGCCTGAGGAGGGAGAATCACTTGAGCCCAGGAGGTCAAGGCTGCGATGAGCTGTGATCACACTGCTGCACTCCAGTCTGGGCAATATATTGAGACCTCATCTCCAAAAAAAAAAAAAAAAAGAAAAATTACACCCTCACATTTTACCTTTAAAAAGTGTGTATGAATGTGCGTTTGATGTAAGTGAAAGCTCTCTTGTCCAGTAACTGGTTTTCTAGGAATACTTCATCTGAATGTTTTGTTTCTTTTCCTTATTTGATAGCTTAGTTATCTTAGGTGCATTGCTTTCTCCTTTGCTTACTGCAAATACACATTACATCAAATGCACATTCATTTCTCTTGATTTGCAAATTCTTAAGTAGTAGGTAAGCAGGCTCTGTTCCTGTTGGCTGTTAATGTGTCATTAACAAATTGTCAGTTCATAGCTGGGTTGCCAGGGGAAAGATTCTTTGTTTTCTTGTCTCGTAAGTTTTAAAGTATAGCCCTTTCTTAACAACGGTGTTGGAAAGTCATCCCATCTCTGTAACTCTCTTGAAATTCACCTACAGGCAAGGAAACCAGGAGGTTTCCCAGGACTGCTCATAAAGGCAGGCATAGGAGTTCTGTAAGCAAAGTTCTATTTCCTGGTCTACTCATGCCTTTGTTCTTTCTGTAACTCGTCCTGAGGCCTCTTACCATCCTTCTTGCCCTGCACAACACCTATGCGTAGTCACAGCTCATCACTAAAGTAGCAAATGACAAAAAGAATGGACTTGAATGGCAGGTTTGCCCATGCAAGTGACTGTCCTCACAGCCACTAAAACAAGCAAGCAAGCAAAAAAGTCTTTCAGATCTTAGTAGTATTGTGGTAAAAGCTATGGCAACTAGAAACTTGGCATGTGTAAAGTCATAAAGGGAAGGATGGTGAATAGCAGGGTAATCCTGCTACTTGGTAGGCTCAGGTCTCTGCTAAGAGCATTTTTAAAGCCCTGATTGAAAAGCTGGATGAACAAAAAAAGTTCAGTTTAGATCCAGTATAATCCCAAATGTAAATTAAAGTTATTTTAACTCCCTCCCTCCCTTCTGTCTTAATTTAATTTAATTTAATTTGGGAGAGCCAAATAGTTAAACATGAGGCCAAAGTACGTAAGAAAGCCGCAGCCTTTTATTGCAAATATGCGCACACTCTCAGGTGAGGTTTTCCGGTCCCCAGGTGTAGGGGGCCAGGGAAGTCGCGCCAGCGTTCTCCAGTGAGGTTCTCCGGTCCACAAGTAGGAGGGGCGGAAGAAGTCACGCAGGCTCCTGCTGGGGGCAGACTTTTATGCATTGCTACTGGAAGGGGGAGGGCAGTGGGCAGGATAAGGGCGTGATAGGGGCGTCTCCGTAGGCGTGGCTGGGTAAGTTTCAATCTCTTGGGATTGACGTCACCTGGCGCATGGTCGTTTGTCCTGCACTTTCCCCCGAGGGGGAAAGTTGGTGATGAAGAACCTGGAAGCAATCGGGACTGTGCCATCTTGTTCACCTTCCTCCATTTTGGTCCCTTCTTCCTCACCTAAACACCTCCCTCCCTCCCTTCATTCCTTCCGATTTTTTCTTCATTTTTTTAATAGACTATTTCTCGCTGCGTTACCCAGGCTGGAGTGCAGTGGTGAGATCATAGCTCACTGAGGCCTCTAACTTCAGGGCTCACATGGTCCTCCCACTTGAGCCTTCTGAGTAGCTGGGACAGTAGATGTGAGCCACTGCACCTGGTCCCTATTTTAATTTCAATAAGAGTTAAAGGAAAAGTGCCAACTTGTCTTGTTTATTTGCCTCCAAATATTATTTTTTGATTATTTATAATTATTTTTATAACAAATATTCTTCCAATCTGTGATGCTCTTTTTAATAAATTGCTACATTTCTATAGAACTAACAACAAATATGTTTACTATGCTGTTAATATCGGCTGTCTAGAATTTTAAGAGTACATTGTGTATATTTTAGTCAATGCCCCTAATCTTATCAATGAAAAAGTAAATCTTACAATATTTAAATGATTTTGATGGGTTAGAAGTTGGTTAGAAAGCTGGGATTGGTTTTCAGGTTTACTGGATACCACTTCTGGATCTTATGTATAACAAATCATTATTAACTAATTACTTAATTGAATGATAATAATTGTATAGTCTACAAAACAGAACCCCAAACCGTGACTTCAAATGTGTTGATAGCTGTCAGAAGTCACATCAACCTAAGAGAAAATGGCCAGTTTCTAATTTATTTTACTTTAATACTCAAAATTATTATTATTATTTTTTTGGTATTGTACTTTTTTTTCTTTCTTTCTTTCTTTCTTTATTTATTTTTATTTTTTATTATTATTATACTTTAAGTTCTAGGGTACATGTGCATAACGTGCAGGTTTGTTACATATGTATACTTGTTAAATACATAAAGTGCCACATTATAATAATAATAGTATGCAGTAAAAATTAATGACAAAGATAAAAATTTGTGATACAATATTTAGTAAACTAATAACTTCTAGCTCAGTCACATAATTCAGTTGTCTTCTTAAAATAGCCTAAAGTAAGAAACAAACTATACAGTAGTATAATTGAAATATTTAAAAAATCTGAGTTGAAGCTGATATAGCACCAATAAAATAATTTTTAAAATTTAGTTATGAATAATTTTCTTAAATTGTTTCCCTAATAGCAGATTTTTTGGCATATAATTTATGAACTATATGATTTCCCATGTAAGCTAATAATTCAATGGCTTTTAGAATATTCAGTGTTTTTCAGTCATCACTATCAATTTTAGAACATTTCAACATTCCCCAAAGAAATGCTGTATCCATAACCAGTCATACCTTATTGTTCTCCAACCCCTCATCCAGCCCTAAGCAATCCTTCATCTACAGGCTATCTCCATAGATTCTCATGCTTTAGACATTTTATATAAATGATTTCATACAATAAGTGATCTTTTGTGTCTGGCTTCTTTCACTTAGTATAATGTTTTCAAGATTCAAACACATTGTAGCATGAATTACTTTTTGAATGAGTGATATTTCATTATGTGTATGTGCCATATTTTATTTTATACACTTGCCAGTTGATAGATATTTGGCTTGTTTCCACTTTCTGGCAATTATGAATAATGCTGGTATAAATATTTGTGTATAAGTTTTTGTTTAGACATATATTTTCAGTTCTCTTGGGTATATTACTAGGAATGAAATTGCTAAGTCATGAAAACTTTGTTTAACACTTTTTGTAGGAATTGCCAGAGTATTTTCTATAGGAGACGAGCCATTTTGCAGTCTCATTTATATATGAGGGTTCCAATATTTTTACATTTTCCCCAACACTTGTTATTATGTGTCTTTTTGGCAACATCCTTGTGGGTTTGAAGTTGTATCTCATTGTAGTTGGTCTCGATTTGCATTTCTCTGATGACAACTAATGTTGAGTATTTGTTCATTTGTTTTTTGGCTAGTTTTAGATCGTCTTTGCGAAAATGTTGATTGAGAGCTTTTGTTCATTTTCAAACTGACTTACTTGTCTTTTTACTGTTCAGTTGTAATGGTTCTTTATACAGTTATTATGCAAGTCCCTTAACAGGTATATGATTTGCAAATATTTTGTTCCATTCTGTCACTTGTCTTGTCAATTTCTCAATGATACCCTTTGAAACACTTTTTTTTTCCTTTTGATGGAGTCAGATTTATTTATTTTTTCTTTTGTTGCTTGTCCTTTTCGTGTCATAAGTAAAAAGGTTATGCCTAATTAAGGGTCACAAATATTTACCCCTAAGTTTACTTTTAAGATAGTTTATGGCTTCACCTCTTAAATTTTGAGTTAATTTTTCTGCGTATGGTGTAAGAAAGGAGTCAAATAAAACTTCATTCTTTAGTTTGTGGATATCTAATTTTTCCAAAACCATTTGTTCAATTATTATTTGCCTATTTAATTGTCTTGGCATCCTTGTCTAAACAAAATTTCTCATAAACTTAAGAACAAATTTCTAGACTTTCAGTTTTATTCTCTTGATGCATATGTCTAAACTATGCCAACACCATATACTTACACTAACTTTGTAGTATATTTTGAAATTAAGAAGTGTTAGTGTTCCAACTTTGTCCTCCTTTTCAAAATGTTTTGGCTATTTTGGTTCCCTTAAGTTTCCTTAATAATTTTAGATCAGCTTGTCAATTTCTATAAGAAGCCAACTGAGATTCTGAGGGATTTTATTGAAACTGCAGATCAGTTTGAGGAATATTGCCATCTTTACAGTCTGAAGTATTTTATCTTTAAACACAAGATACCTCTCCATTTATTTAGCTCTTCTTTAATTTGTTTAACAGTGTTTTGTGTTTTGAGAGCATAAATTTTGTACTCCGTTGGTTACATTTATTCCTAAGTGTTTTTATTTTGTTTGATGCTATTTTAAATGAAATTTTTGCCTTAATTTAATTTTTGGTTTGTTGCTAATACATAGAAATACAGTTGATTGTTGTACATTGATTTTTCATGTTGCAACATTGCTGAAGTCAGTTACCAGTTCTTATAAAATGTGTGTGTGCAAGCTGTCCTTGCTCATTCTTGGGCAAAGGATGAGATACCTATGGCAGGAATTTAGTTTAACTTTAAAACAAAGATGATGACACTTACACAAAACTAATTCCCTTCTTATTTAGGGACTAAAACCACCTTTGTAAAACTAACACATTGTTCATAAGGTTAAAATTATGTCTCAGGAGTCATGTAGCCAGAGGCCACAGATTTGTAACCTTCCCGATTGCTCCTATAGATAATATGACAGTAATAAAACCTGAGGCTGGTGCTTGAGATATTTTTCAGACACTGCATTGTGATGTATCAGCTGGTAACACCTGGATCGATAACTCATACCAAGAAACTGATAACAGGTCTTGTAACCCCTACCCAGGAACTGACTCAGTGCAAGAAGACTGCTTTTACCACTGTGTTTTCATGCCTGACCCAAACAGCATTTCCCGTTCCCTAACCCACTGGCAGCCAAACTATCCTTGAAAATTCTTAGTGTCTGAATTCTTGGGGAGGTGAACTTGAGAATTATCTTCTGTCCTTCTGCTTGATTGGCCCTGTAATTACTAAACTCCTCCTTTGCTGCAAAACCGATTGCTCTCAGTGCATTGGTTTTGCTATGCAGTAGGCAGGAAGAACCTGTCGGGCTGTAATGTAAATAGACCTTCAATATAGCTTCTATTTTTTTTATTTACAAGGAAACCTTCCTTTTGACATTTACATCTTATATGCTTTCAAACTGACAGACTTATTCGTAGGTTGTATCAGCTGTTATTTGCCAAACTTTTTATCCAGGGACTTTAAAGATAATTCTCTGCAGATTTTTTTATACTCTTAATGAGTCAACAGCAGGCTCTGTAAAAGTAAATGAAAATGTGCACAGTATATTTGTTGTATCAGTAAAAGGCAATATTACAGGATTAGGAACTCAGATTCAAGTTTTGAATAACTGGAGGTAGTTGTACATGAAATCATGAACAGCAAGAAGTTTTGCATTTCTAAGAGCCTATTTATAAAAACAATTTCATTTTTAATTACAATAAACTATCAGTGGTTTCTTTCTCAAATGCCATATGTAAATTAACCATTCTAAATATTGTGAAAATGATATAGTTTGAATAATCTTAAAAATCAGATATACCATAGAACTATTTCTTGTATTGGCAAAGGAAATGTGAAAACAGCTCCTGATGTCTGGTGTTTAACAGGAGTTTTGTTTTCCAGGGAAGAAGGAACTTCTCCCTTTCTTGAAGACTTTTTAATTTGAGTCTGTAATACAAGCTGACAAGAGACAGATTAGTAGGAGAAAAGGCATACAAGTCAATTTGTATGCAAATACACAGCAGCCACACAAAATGTGAGACTCCAGGATGAGCCAGATGACTGAAGAATCCTGTACAGAAATGAGTAGGGGTTTGGTGCTCTTGGAGGGAAGTAGTAACAGGTTATTGGAGGGTGAGGAAAGGAACTAAATGATGAGCAAAGGCTGTCTTGTTATGCAGATGAAGTCTCCCAAGCAGCAGCCCTCAGAAAGAGAGATGGTAGCCTGTAGTAAGTTTGTCTGTCAAAACTTGATAAACGTCAGACCTTTAGTCTCTTTTTCCTGTAGGTTAATCTTTCCTAGATCCCAAAAAGGCAACCTCAGAAAAAGCATCTGCCTACATCCCCTGTTTGTTTTATTAAAGCAGATAGGTGTAAATTTCTTTTACAAAAGGATAGCTTCTCAGAGCTCATTTTGTCTGCTCTTTCTCATCACAACTAACCCAACATATTCCAAAGAAACATATTTTGGTTTAGTTGTGCCAAAGAAGCATATTTTGGGGTGACATATTTTGATTTCCCAGTTTCAAAAAAGATAAATTAAAATGTTTATTTCTATGGCAGTTTATGGAAAACACACAGAATGCTCTTCCAGGAAAAGCATGGTTATGCCATATTTCTTATGACAGTAATTTGGTTTAGTAGTGCTACATATTTTTCATAGTCTCTTTGTGAGGTTAGAAGCAAGATGGAGTCAACAGTGGAGTCAGCAATGCCAGATTTACCTCACTGTCATATTTTTTGCAAAGGCACTTTCATTTGTGCCTTGGAATCTTTGTTTTAATAATTTTGGAGGGCAAAGAAAGTTATTTGATTTAGTGGCATTATTATACATTGGTAGTATCAGTGGTCATTCAAAACTTTTGGCCATTTCTAGTCAATATTTAAAATAAGCCTAGTTATTAAATTATAACCAGGGCTTGCTTCTGTTTCTCCCTGCTTCTGGCATTCAGTGCTCATTGAAATTATTATATTAAAATGTAACTGCAACTGATTTTCAAATCCAAATAGTTGAAGTGAGAAAATAGATTTTCTAGATTTGCAACAACGGTTTCACACAGATATTCTACTTCGTATCAAAACTTCCACTCCTTTGAGAATCTTATTACCCTGTGCTTTCTGCATTTCTACAGCTTCCTTTGTAGGTTCTACATCTACTGCAGACTTTGGTACCTGGAGAATACTTTTTACACATCTTTGGATTATTTGAATGGTCTTTAACCATCGGCTATAAAACTCCAAACAACATCTTTGTATCTAACTCCTCGGGCTCTTGCAGCTTCAGTGGCCATCTACATTTATAGCAAACATCCTCCCTGCAGGGTCAAATTATCCAAGTCTTCCTAATCTGTTGTGGTCAAGCTCAGAACTTTATAATATAACTTGCATATTCTCTGACCATGATTTCTTGTTTTTCTAACTCTTTTACTTCCTTATTTCCTTCATTTTATTTCACCAAAGATTCCAAGACCTTATTATCTTAGTTCTGTTTTGGAATCTGTCAGATACTTCCTGAGCTCCCTTCCTGCACTGGCATTCCTGAATTTCATGTCAAAGATTCCAAGACCTTATTATCTTACTTCTGTTTTAGAATCTATCAGATACTTCCTGAGCTCCCTTCCTTCACTGACATTCCTGAATTTCATGTCAAAGGTCTGAACAACTTCTTCAGTAGACCAGATTTCTCGCCACCTGTCATTTGTCATATTTATCCTTTCGAAATGAAACCTGAATCACTGCTATGATCTGCATTATCATTTCATTTACTTCATTGAATAAGTACTATGGAGACAAAAAATACACAGGTGAAAATATCCCGGTAAGTAACTTTGATAGTGACTTCAACACATTTCATTAATACCTTTACTAATCTTGGTTAGCTCTATCTTTGATTCCTCACAATGATTATTCTAACTTTTGTGACTTTCCTATGTCTCCTTCCTCAGTTTCCATTAACCTCATTCTCACTGGACAACCTTACTCTTATTGAGAAGAAACAAACCAAAGAAAACAAGAAATAGAAAGATTCTGTGACCATTAGTTGCAATCTCACTTCTATACTCACCTACAAACAAATCTATTCCGTATTCACTATTCTTTTCTCTATAAGATGTAAATATGAGTTTTTATTTTCTTTTTGAGTAAATATTTCTGTATGTTTCTTTATTTTATTTGCTACCTTGAGAAAACTTGCTGAGTAAATAAGCTCTTTTTTTCCCCCATTTTACCTTTAATCTCCTTTATCTTCCTGGGAAACATTCCCTCAGTCATAGATAGGCTTAAATAGCCTTTTGCAAAACAAACAATGTCAACAAACCCCTTTCTTTCTTATCTTTTTAAAAATTATTTTTATACCCTACTTTCAATAATGAAAAACCTTCCTGTTTCTTATACTAATATCTCTTAATAATTTTTCTCTTCTTCCTATGGAGATTAATCAATCACAGTCTTCATCATTCTTTGTGTTTCATATACCTTCCTAAATCCTTCTAATATGGTTTATTGCTTTCCCCATGACACCAAAGCTATTTTTATTATGGTCTCCAATAACTTTTAATGGATACATTCAGTTGACACATGCAATTGATATTTTTCAATATTTATCTTGTTGAGAGATTATATTACATTTGATGACTGTGGAAGAATTTTTCAAATTGTCTTTCTTAAATCCCACTTCACATTATTATTTGGAAAGACAGGAATGCTAAAAATCACTTCAGCAGCTGTCTTGCAGCTATACTCTTTGAAGTGAAATGTGCTTCTCCTTTAGAGGCACCCTAGAGAGATCAGGTAAACGTGAAGTGGAGACCAGATCTGTGGCTTGAAGCTAGTGCTGCCAGTAAACAAGATTTGGAAATGGGTGGGTTACTTTCACTTGTGTTCCAGTGCCCAGTGTTCAGTGTCCTGCTGTCAAGAAATGACATTGGCCACAGACTCCTTATCTGATTTTCTAATTCTCGGCATGATTTTCGCTTTGTGTGCTCATTCTCCAGCATTCCAGTTGTGAGAGTTCATTGGGAAAGCAGCAGAATCTTCTGGTTTTCCTTATAGCTATAAGGGATGGCTTTGTGGTATTAACTCTTTTTGAACTGAGTGTCATTCCAGAAGATCTAAATTGGAAATGGTACCTCAAGATGCCTAACAATTATGTAAAAACTCCACAGAAATCTCCTTTGCAAAAACTGTAACAGATGGAGGAATCTACCTTAAACAAACTCCACCTTGCTTCTAACCTCACAAGCTCACTGCCTTTGCTCATTCCTGAATGTAGGCAAAGCTAACTATGGGAGCAATTTAGCTTATAGTTTGATGTTAAATCAAGGAGAATAATAGTCCCCTCCCAATACTGACCCCCTCCTTGTTCAGGGACCTAGACCATCTTTGTAAGGCTAATAAAAGGCCACAGCATTAAAATCATGGGAGGGGCCTTAATTCTGCCAAGATGTAGGCGTGGTTAAATGATAACCAGCCATTGTTCCCTAGCTTGCTTTTTTATAATTCCTTAGCACTCAGGAGTCACGTAGCCAGAGGTCACAAGATTTGAAACACCACTCCCACCTTGCTCCTATAGATAACATTACTATTATCAAACCTAAGATTGATCTTTGAGCTATTTTTCAGAGTTTTGCATTCTCCTGACCTACAGACTCTACCTGGACTCATGCCTCATACCAAGCAACTGACTCAACCAGTCATGGGATCCCCACCTGGAAACTGACTCAAGTACACGAAGACAGTTAGACACGCTTACTGTTTCATCACTAACCCAACCAATCAGTAGCACACATTCCCTAGCCCCATGCCTGCCAAATTATCCTTAAAAATTCTAGCCTCTGAGCTCTCAGAGAAGCAGATGTGAGAAATATTTCCAGTCTTCCCACTTGGTTACTTTGGGATAATTAAACTCTTTCTCGACTGTAACGTTCCTGCTGTTCTCAGTGTATTGGCTTTTCCAGGTAGCCAGCAAGAAGGAGCCATTAAGTTGTAACACAATCATTAATTTAAATATCTTCGAACTTTACAATCCTATATTGTATTCTGCTCCTCTGCTGAATGAATTCTGAATGCTAGAACACTTACTCTGCCTTTCATAATTTCTTTCATTGTCATGACACAGCACTCCTCTGGTCATTGTCATACCTCTGGTTTTTGCCTTCTTCGTAAAGAGATTCTCTTCCTCCTTTCTGTTTCTGTATGTTTGTATTTAGGAACAACTCTTAGAGTCTACATACTGTCCTTGGTGATCTTACACATTCTCATCTTTTTTTTTCTCAGACAGTTCTGTTGCCCATGCTGGAATGCACTGGCACAAACTTGGCTCACTGCAGCCTCAACCTCCTGGGCTCAAATGATCCTACTACCTCAGCCTGCTGAGTAGCTGAGACAACTAGCATGTGCCACCATGCCTGGCTCATTTAGCTTATTTTTTTGTAGAGAGGGGATCTCACTGTGTTGCCCAGCTGGCCTCAAACTCCTGGACTCAAGCAATCCTCCCATCTTGGCCTTACAAAGTGCTGGGATGATAGGCATGAGCCACCACATCCAGTCTGATGATCTTATTAGCAAATATATTCCAACTCCTAAATTTGTATAGATAGGTCAGACATCTTTTTTTTTACTTTAGACATAGACTAAGCTACTGTGTATTTCTATATGGTGGTTCTACTTGTTCCACAAAAATTAACATGGGGAAAGTGAGTTCACTGTCTTTCTCTATCCCCAAATATGCTTCATTTCTGTACATTTTCATTTGATTTTTTTTACTAATCATGCATCCTTATTTGTCATTTTTATTCTCATCTTCTCATATCACATTTCACATTCAGTCAAAAAATCCCTTCCTACAAAGGAAGCTGTAGAAAATACAGAAAGAATAGGGTAGTATGATTCTCAAAGGAGAAGTTTTGATAGGAAGTATTGATCTCATCCCTCTTCTTTATCCAACTATCATTTTTAAAAATTTGAGTCTTTGTAAGCCAGGTGTGGTGGCTCATGCCTATAATCTCAGCAGTTTGGGAGGCCTAGGTGGGCACATCACTTGAGGCCAGGAGTTCGAGACCAGCCTGGCCAACACAGTACTGAAAACTTGCCTCTACTAAAAATAGAAAAAATAGCCAGGTATGGTGGTGCATGCCTGTAACCCCAGCTACTCGGGAGGCTGAGGCATGAGAATTGCTTGAACCTGGGAGGCAGAGGTTGTAGTGAGCCGAGACAGCACAGCTGCACTCCAGCCTGGGTGACAGAGTGAGTCTCTGTCTCAAAATAAAATAATTAAAATTTAAATAAAACAAAATTGAGTCTTTGTTATCTCACGTAGAGCACAGCAAAAGTTTCTTAACTGGGCTTTCTCTCTGTCTTCCTTAAATTTATTCTCACACACTGCAGTCAGAATACTTTATATAAAACACAGAATACTTGATATAAACCATAACCAAGGCATGTTATTTCTCAGCTTGGTTCCCATTAGTGGTACTTCATTGTATAAGACAATGTCTAAATTCCTTAATGGTATTTAACTTGGCAACCTCGCTTCTCTCTATCTTCCTTGTCTCCTTTCTCCTCTTCTGAGGTTGGTCCTGGTATACCTTCTCTCTGTACCTTCTCTCTGTTCCATGGGTGACACACTTACACATACGCAAAAAGATACACTTTCAGATGAGTGAAAAAAGTCACATTTTACTAAAGTTTATGTTACAATAAATAGTAAATTTTAATTTGAAACCTAAGCTGTTGCATTTCTCTCTACCTCAATTACAGAGATAAAACCAGCAGCATCCTATAGAGAACAATTTTTGTTAGTATTTATAGGGTATTTTCTAGATAGCTGGCAAAACTGTAAGCAATATCTTTAGAAAATTTTCTACTTATTTCTAATACAGGTCAAATAAAATTTGTATAGTTTTTGGCAATATTTAATTATTTTTTAGGTTGGTAAGTGGTTAACTCAGGACTGAAACTAGATAGCCAATCTCCAAAGCTGTTTCCTTTACCATACTCTATATTGCTTCCGGTAGATTAAAAAAGTCATTAATCATGGTAGTGATGGCAATAGATTAGTTTCCTAGGGATATCATAACAAATTACCACAAACTTGGTAGCTTTGAGGCAACAGTAATTATTCTCTCACAGTTCTAGAGACCAGAAGTGCAAACTCAACTTGATGGGGCTGCTTTCTCTCCGAGTCTCTGAGGTGAAATCTGCTCCATGCCTCTTTCCTAGCTTCCGGAGAGAGCTGGCAATTCTTAACATAGCTGTCTGCCCTCTGTATCTCCATATCTTCCTCTTTTCTTATAATGACACTTGTCCTTATAAGAAATTTAGTGGCCATCCTAATTTCGGGTTACTTTTATTTTGAGATTGTTAATTGCAACTTCAAAGATCCTTTTTTCCAAATAATGTCACATTTTCAGATACTGGGGGTTAACACTTGGAAATGCCTTTATTGATGGACACAATTGAATCAGTTAAAAGGACTGTCAAGGTGTCACGGAAATGCTATTGACTATATAATCTGTGTAGAGTTATAACATGATAAGTGCACCACACAAAAGGCCTCATTTGCCACTGCTTTTAATCCCATGGCTCAATTATAACCAAAAATATTTTAGAAAGGTATTGTAAGAATTCCATGTCTGCCAAACTAGTGGAAAAAATTATTTCAAATCTCAGATTGAAGGGAAAAGAGAAAGATTTAATAGAAAGCATGTGCATCAGTTATCACAGTTGCTAACAATGTTTTTATAGAATGAAAAGAAATTGTTTTTGTCAATAAAACTGATGCAGGAGGTAGACATTATTTAGGCAGATAGAGCAAAAGGGTCCTTGGCAGAACTTCCCTTCTAACAAAAATCAGCCCGAGAAATCATGTCTCTTCTAACAAAGAGCAGCCTAAAAGATCAAGTGGCAAACACAAATAAGGAAGCTGGAAGCTTGCATGGGGGAATGCAGGCAGCTACACCAATGGAACAAGGCTCCCTGGGAGCCACGCATGTCCACCATGGGCTTGACCTTCCCTTTTTTGTCAGCATGTGTACCGTAAAAAATGGGCAACATGGAGAAGCTCAGGCAGAGAACCCACAGGCATAATAAAAGATTGGGATGGGGGCTGCCAGAGTCACGCCCTATGCAAATGGCACAACAGGTCCTAACACGGTTTTTCATGTCCTATGTAAATCAGACATTGCCTCACCACTAGATCATCTATAAAAACCCCTGCATTTCACCACAGATTGACAACCCGTTTTTCTGGGACCCCTCTCTGTAGCAGAGAGCTATTCTCTTACTTTCGCCTATTAAATTTCTATACCTCACCCTTCTAACATTGGAAATACCATGTTATAGACATGGACCACACAAGAATGTGTGTCCACATTCTTGATCTCTGTGGCTGTGAGGCAAAGAACCTCGGGTGTCACCCCAGACAACAAGGCCTCCTCAACACGATTTTACTGATTAGGAGACAAATGATGAGATGTATGGGTTTCCGTTTATTTGAGTTCTGTTTTAGTTTTTCTTACAGCAACCATACTAGCATGATATATAATATTTTTTATTTTCCTGTGTGGGTATGTTCATAGGCTGCTACTTATTGTCATTTTTACTTTGGTTTTACTTTGGGTAAGCATTTCTCTGATTTACCGAATACTCATGAAGAAATATATATGTTTTAACGATTTGCAACTCATAAAGCAGTTTTTTTATATCCCAACTGAGGCTGAAAGAGTGGTAACTTTAGGCCTAGCCACATTTTGAGAAAATATGATATATAACACTTGAGGATTTGGAACATGAATGAAAAGAAATCAAATCAGTTTTTATTTTTCACTCTACTGACAACATATCACAAGTCAAAAATGATTCCCCTTGAACTTAAATATACAAAATGTCTCACTGTGAAAGCCGGAATCACATTTTTGGTTCAGTAAAAAAACAAAAGAAAACATTTTTTTGAAATTTTATTCCTTTGTGTTATATAAAATCCTTTAAATTGATATTCTTGCCATAGAAAAATTTTGAAAGAAAAATGGACAAAATGTGCATAGCGTGCATAGTGATGAACTGTCATAAATTATATAATCAAAGATACTTTTTCATCAAAAAACTAAATTTATAGTAGACCTAGGAAATTGTTAATACTTAGGTACTTATACTTTTTGAGAAAACACCATGTTATAGACACTGTAGTGCTAGGATGACAAATTTTAAATTACTATATACCCTAGGAGACTCTGCATAGGTTAATAACCCCAAGTAGGAAAGAATAACAAGAACAAACCTGGAGATTTCAAAGTATCTGATTTCAAAATACCTTACAAAACCATCGTAGTCAAAAAAGCATGGAAATAGCATAAAAACAAACACTGACCAGTAGAATAACATAGCCAAAAAATAAACCCATAAAATTTGTAAATTAATTTTCAGCAAAGCTGCCAAGAAGGCATGATGGGGTTAGGGCAGTCTTTTCAATAAATGATGTTGGGAGAACTGGATATTGACATGCAAAGTAATGAAATTGAACCCTTATCACATGTCACATACTAAATCAACTCAAAAGGGTTTAAAGATTTAAAATCTGCAACTGAAAACTATCAGAAGAAAACATAGGAGAAAAGCTCTATAACATGGTCTGGGCAATGATTTCTTGGATATCACCAAAAATACAGGCAACAAAAGCAGAAATAGACAAATGAGATGGTATCAAACTAAACAGCTTCTGTGTAGCAAAGGAAACAATGAACAGAGTAAAGAGACAATCCACAGATTGGGAGAAAATATTTACAAATCATATATGTGATAGGAGATGAATATATAAAACATAAAAGAAATTTAGCAAAATAATAACAATAAAACAACCTGTTAGAAAATGGGCAAAAGATCTGAACAGACATTTCTCAATAAAATACATACCAATGGCCAACATATGTATTAAAAAAAAATGCTGAAAATCACTATCAGGGTAATGAAAATTAAAACCACAGTGAGATATCACCTCACAGCAGTTATATTGGCTGTTATCAAAAGAGATAACACATATTGGTGAGGTTGTGAAGAAAAGAGAGCCGTTGTAAACTATTGGTGGGAAATGTAATATAGCAAAGTTCCTATTATTTTTAAGTAGCATATTTGCAATTTTGGTAATCTAAGATAGATGTGAATATATACTATTTTACTTCTTCCTGCAAACTAAAATGTTTATGTCCCAATGAAATTTATATGTTTATATCTGAACCTGCAATAGAAACCAGGGAGTGGGCCCTTATCAGATTCAGACACTGAATGTGTTGGTATTTTGACCTAGTACTTCTCAGTCTCATAAATAAAATAAAATTTACTTATACATTTGTGTTGTTTGTAAGGTACCCGGGGGTGGTAGTTTGTTACAGCAGCCTGAAAAGACTAAGGTACTCTTCCTTGTTGTATTCTACCAGTCATTTGAAAAGCATTTACTGAACATCTATTTTCTGGGTTCTGGGAATATAACAACAATGCAGATAATATAGCTGCTCTCCTGGAATTACAATTAAACATGAAAGTACATATATAGTTTGAAAAAATAAAGTAATCCTAAATAAAAACCTCAGTGCTGTACGGAACAAAACCGCAATACTCTAATGGTATTAAGCTGACGATTCTCCTGTACAATACAGTGTATAGTCTCAAAACATTTGCTGATTTGCACACTTGTCAGGCATAGGCAGATCCCTGGATTGTTCCTTCCTTACTCAAGAGGCAGGCAGCCTGCAGGCCCTCAGTTTTCCTGAGGAATTCCTTTTATTGTTGGATTAATAGCATTGAGTCTAGTAGATGCAGAGTGACGTATGTTACCATATTCATAGACAGGTCCTTAATATACCTAACTTCCCATATGTTAGTAAAGAATTATTAGTGTGATAAGTTACAATCATTTGAAATAAAAGTTTCTTGGAATTATGCTACTATATAATTGGGAAGAACAAAAACATCTAGGCACCACCAGAACAAACTTCCTTGCTCATCATTTAATATAGGTGTCTGATAGCCATAGAAAGGGACAGTCTAGACACAATTTTGCAATGCAGTTTGCTTGAAAAGAGGTTGCACACAGGTGGGAAGCAGAAGTTCTAGTTTATACAGGTTGGGTACGGCTATGTCTGGAATACTATGTAAAATTCCTGGAAGTCACCTGCCCTAAAACATAAGGGCAAAGACAGACAAAAAGAAATTTAAAGAAGATGCAGAAGTAGATTAAAATGTTAAATATGAATAAGTTGGCAATGGAAAGGAAGAGAGGTCAGGTTACTGGTCCTCATTTGTTTTAAGTGTATAAATCAACAGAGAGGAGACCAGAAGAAAGGTTCAGAGACCTCTGAATTGAAGAAAAAGGTTTTGTTTTCCTTCAGTCAAAATGGCTAAAGATGAAAAATACTTCCTAACATGTAAGAAGTCATTAAGTGTTCCATGATAGTTGTTTTTTTCTCTGCTGAAAGTTTTTCATACCATTGAATAAAACTTTTTCAAATTACTAATAAGAAGGTTGCATTCTAGATGGATTAAATGTCTTACTGTTAAATAGTAAAAAGCAAAGGTGGTTGGAACACAAATCCCATCTCCTGGTGGGCTGATCTGTTTTGAACCTGCATAACTGGATATCCCTTAACTAGTTATTCACAACAGGGTTAAACTCCCTGAAGTCAATGTAGTTTCAAATATATACTCTCATTGTATTTAATAATATTATTTTATGTTTAATTTTTTATTGTTTTTCACAATGCAAAATACAGAAAACCTGGATTAATTTTTTTGTACCTTTAAAATAACACAGATATTAGTGATTCTTAATGAGGGATATGGTGTCTGCTCTTGAGCTTATTAGATACAATGTTCAGAAGGCTTTTCTATGCATCAAAGGTGTCAGTGGATTTAAAAAGTTTGGGAATTCACTACTGTAAATAATGCAAATGAAGGATAAAGCCAGAATTTTGCTCAGAAATGGTCAAAGTGAGGTTGGAACCTTCATAAAGTCATGGAACGAGGAGCCAGACAAATACTTAATGCCAGTATTGGGAGGTTCAAGTAGAAAGATTAGGGAAAGGAGCATGATGCATAAAATACATTATTATACCTGCTTTCCCTTCTGCAGCTGAACTAATGCAGCAGAAATGAAGACTTGGTTTATATCAGCCTACATTGCTGAGGAGTGTGGGAGACAGTATGACAGCCACACACTTCAAAGGTGGAAAATAGAGGGACAAGTGTTAATTTACTTGTCAGGAGAAGTCTGAAGCGTACGTTGGAATGCAGGGTAAGTCCTGAAGCAAGCATATTAACCACGAATCCCCACCCAGAGGACTTGGGAAGTAGAAGATGGAATTCCTAACATTGGGTTTGTAGCTTGGGCCATCAGCAAATAAGAGGGAAGGCTGAAAGTCTGTTTTTGCAAATCAGAATCCCAATTTCTTTCTCCGTCCTGTGCGTATAAGTAACTACCTGTCCTGCAACCCAGAATAACTGGGAGATTTGCTGTCTAAAGAACTGTAACCAGAAAGATTCTGTACTCACCGTATGATATGGTTTGGCTGTGTCCCCACCCAAATCTCATCTTGAACTGTAGCTGCTACAATTCCCATGTGTTGTAGGAGGAACCCGGTGAGAGGTAATTGAATCATGGCAGTGGGTCTTTCCCATGCTCTTCTCATGAGAGTGAATAAGTCTCACGAGATCTGATGGTTTTATAAGGGAGAGTTTCCCTGCACAAGCTCCCTTCTCTTGTCTGCTGCCGTGTGGTTCGTGCCTTTCACCTTCCACCATGATTGCGAGGCCTCCCCAGTCACATGGAACTGTGAGTTTATTCAACCTCTTTTGTAAATTTCCCAATCTCAAGTATCTCTTTACTAGCAATGTGAAACCTGACAAATACACCACATTAGACACAGCTGAGAAAAAAAGATTATGCACCTAAAACAGGGGAACTAAGTGAACATATTGTGAACATACAACAGGTTCATCTTAGTCTACTTGTCCCACAGAACACTGGCATCTGGGTTTTTGTAGTTCCCAGGTGAGAGAATAAAGGATATGATTGTTCTCTATAAACCAATGACTGGTAAAATGCCTACGGAAGATTACAGCTGATTGTTTTTGGTCTGCATCTGTCTCAATCTCCCAACTCTAAAACCTACTTTGTAAAACGTTTTGCCTGTTCAAAGCAATCACGACAAAACATAAATAAACAAAAACAAAGCAAAAGGCATCAGAGAAACATAAATAATAAAAACAGATTATTTAAAAAAATTCCTGAGGTAAAAATAACATATTTTACTTATAAATGAAGAGAAATGTATAGAAAAATATTTATAGAATAAAAGGAACTCTTGTATGTTAAAATAATGATGAAAACATGAGCTCAAGTAGCCACTTTGGAAAAGAGTTTGGTGATATCTGTTAAACATGAAACTACAGCAAATCCACCCTTTGATACGTACTTAGAAGAAATGAGGGAAAATAAAAATTTGGCAATACCAGGTGTTGGCATGGGTGTGAACAATGGGAGCATTTTTATACTGCCGATTCATGTGTAAACTTGTACAACCATTTTGGAAAAATAATTTGGCAATATCTCTTACATTTGGACACTCACATATCCTGCAAATTAGCAGGTATTTCACTCTCAGCCAAATATTTTGTATACATTCTTGTATTTTCTCAGGAGACACGTAGAAGAATTCTCACAGCGGCTTTGTTCATTTAAAAAAAAAAAAAAAAAAAAAAAAACTCCAGGCCCAACAACAGAAGCATTCATAAATATTAGGTTGGTGCAAAAGTAATTGTGGTTCTTGCCATTGGTTTCAATATATTGTGTGTATTTACATGATGGAATCTCATACCTCAATGAATGTGAAAGTATCACAACTATTAAGTATCAATGTGATATTGACATGAAAAGCAAATCTCAAAGACTGCTATGTAATATAATTCCATTTTTATGAAGCTTAAAAGAGGAAAATTGAAAGAAAAATATTGTTTCTGAGTTAAAATATACGATATAAAAGTTTTTAAAACCAAGATGATTATAACACAAATGTCAAGAGACTAATTCTCTTCTCTGGGCAGAATTGGAAAAGGAAAAGAAGGAACCCATTGGAATGATATATGTAAGATTATATTATTATGTAAAACAGTTCATGGGAATTTATTTAATTATTTTAGTTATAAACAAATATATATTTTATAAACATGTAGAATATCACATAACTTAAAATAATTTGAATTGTTATACTACATGTGGAAAAGAAAAAGATTAAAGGTTGAAAATATGTCATGTAAACTGACATAGACTAATCTCCAAGCAGAATGAATGAAAAGAGAAAGGTATAAAACATTATGGTATATTTGAGAAATTTGAGAAAAAGATGGGAATATAAAACTTTAGAGATACGGACTCCCTTTGGAAAGGTACACAAAGAACAAGTATAAGTGGATGGCTGCTTTATGAAAACTGATTATTTGGGAAAGAGTATGTGGGTGGGAAGATCTTTTTTTAATTCTATTACATGCTTAAATAAGAAAAATCAGAGAAAAATAACCAAGAGATAGTCATCTGCAGAGATCCAGTGTCAAGAGGGCAAGAAGGAGAAGGAGAGGGATTAAGTATTACAAAGTTCAAAGAAGGACAAAATTAAGTGTAGAAAGATATTATACTCCAAGAAAATAAACAGAAAGATGGGGGAATTTTTCCCTTTTGTTAGTGGCTAAAACAACAATAATAAAACACTGAGGGGAAAAAAAAGAAAAACGGAGTCTTCTGTTACCTAAAGTAAAATGGTATCATTTTTCTATTGATCTGTGGATCTAATAACATTCTTCCACTGCTTGTAATAATGAACTGTGTGTTACATTGATAACTTTAGTTTTATCTTCAATAATCAAATACTTAGCAACGTCCATTTTCATTTCAAGGAAACAATAGCTAGAATTCAATTATATTTAGTTCCTTAGAAACCCTGATGTCCATAAACATGTTTTTTGTCTTCACTTTTATTGATTTAAGTACACATTTACTTATCTCTTTCTAGAATATTGTAAGCATATTGAGAGCTTGTTCTGCCAAGTGTAATTTGTCTATATTACTGAAAAGTGTTAAACTATAATGTTCAATAAGGAATAATATTTGTTTTGTATTTACTCATTATGTTATATGAAAATATATTCAGGCAAGATGAATTTTATTTGCTGGCATAATAGTTACTCTTCTTCATTTCTGGAGATGCTTACATTTACTTGGGTGCCTGTGCAGATTTATCAGTATCTTCATTACGTCTTTGTTGTCAAACCCTTAGCAAGTATGTTACTAACTGAAAAGACTTGTTAGTCACATTGACTGGGCCAGATGTATGCTTCAAGGAACAGCCCTTACAAACTTGTGAAATGACATTGAACATGGCAGATACACATTTCTACAATTGGGAGGCTTTCGTAAAAGGAGAGGCAGTAGAATGTAGCAGAATGGGGCATGGATTCTAGAACTTGTATTTCTTGGTTCACATCCCATCCTTACGTTTGGCTATGTGGCCTCGCGTGACTTATTCAACCTTGTTATGCCTCATTTTCCTTATCTGTGCAATGATCATAATAAGACTGTTGAAAAGACTGTGTCATTCTATATATAAAGCACTTAGAACAGGACCCGTAATACAGCAAGAAACCATACATCATCATCATCGTCATCAGTACTTAAAATTTACCATTATCGTCACTCCTAAGCAACTGTAGGTAAAGCAGCATAAGTCCTCTGTCTGAGGTTTAAACAAATAGTTTGTCTTAGTCATCTTGGTTATGACACTACAAGAAAAAATTGTCTGAGAATTGTTTAAAAACAATTTCCATTTTACTTTGTTTGCTTATTTTATAAGAAAGTATTGCTCATCAATTAATATATTTTCACTTTATTGATTTTTTAAATATTCACATGTTCTAGTCATGTAGTCACAAGTCAGACCACGTCACACAGTGGTTGGCAGGTGCTATACACAACTGAATGTCTTAACGTCTCAAGGTTTCAGGGAGACATTCTGTTGATGGCTTTGCTCAGGATGCGTTTTTCACTACGTAGAGTTGACCTGCACAGTGATATTTACATATTCACTGAGTCGTTATTTGATCTCTAGAGGCATTATGATATGGAAATACAACAAGATATGATGTGAACCATTCTTGTATGCAAGAATGAAGAGGGATCGAAAACATGTTGGTAAATAAGACACCTCTGGTAGTTATATTAAAAAATAAGAGGTGGTATTTTATTACATTGTAATGATTGGAAAGAGACAAATATGGGTAAAAGTGCTCTGGGAAGGTTTATAAGAGAATTGGGGATATGGATTGATTTCTGGAGAAAGAAGAAACTGTGGAGACGAGCCATAGGGTGGACAGTGGGTTTGAGGGAATGAGGCAAGGCATTTTATGGGACTAATGAGTAAATTAGCCTTGGTAGAATTTGCAATGAAAATCCTAGAAGAATGTTATTGGACTCAAAATAATGGGGGGGATTAAAATGGTTCTGTAATAGAAGTAAATCTGCAAAAATTCCTTCAGTCTTAGTCTCTTCAGTGAAATATCTCTGCATGCTCTTCTCCCTTCTCTGCTAAACCAGAATGAATTTTCTGAAATTTGAATGAAATTATGGTTGAACTACCCTTCTCACCATTCTGGACCCTATTTCCACATTTCACCACTAATCCTAGAGGATGAAGATCAGGGACGTTATTGACTTTGTTGATTTTGTATCCTCAGGGCACATAAGTGTGCCTGGTGCGTAGCAGATCCCTGAAGATATTTTTAATGAAGTTGTTGAATGGAGATCAAAGTTTAAGAGAAAGAATTGGACATGGATGTAGCATTCAGCTAATGGGAGAGATGTCATACTATAATCTGGATTGTGATGAGGTCAAATGTTTTTTTAACCTAGTAAGTTTATGGTTATCCAAACAGAAAAAATAAAAAATAGTAAAAAACTACACACACATAACATTATGTCATTGACCTCAAGGGGCCATCAATTTATTTCCCTACTGGGAAGGATGCCTAGTATTTGTAGAGAGCTTTGAGAAAATTTATACTGACAGCCAACTGACATCCATAACAATGCATTCCTCAGAGTTTTACATCCCATCCCAGTTTCCTCATTTGAGGTACAAAATGCACTCCTCCCTCTAAACTGCTACAAATGATTTTGACAGATAATAGTTGTTTGAGGTTGAGATCAAGATCTCAAAAGACAGAATCAGAATAAAACAGAACTTCTGATTTCTGAGGATAAGATAGCTAGAGAGGAGTAATGGTGATACCCGCTCTGCAACAAGCTATTTCTGCTCATCAGGGGTTACTAGAGATACAATCTCTTGGAGTGATGAAAAGGCAGACTATGTATTTAATGGACAAAGTCCATTTCTTAAACTCATGTATTCTCTTTTAAAAATTCGGGTCTGAACACAGCAATTAAATTACAATAACAACAGCAACAACATGAAAACACTTAGTCTTATTCGGTTTTAGCTTTTTATATTTCTAATTTCCCCTGTTGTAAAATATCTGCCAGTGCTGTATATCTGACAATTTTTTTCCAGTTATATTAATCATTGCTCACTTTTTATTAAAAGAATGCTTCCAAATAATTAGGTATACAGGTTTTGCTTGGGCACGTATATCTTGAGATTAACAATTCAGATTCAGAGCTCGTCTATAAAATTATGATCAGAAAACAGATATTCAGAGCTCTACTTCTTAATAGTGAAGTATTGAAATGTGTTTCAGAAAACTGTTCCTGAAATAGATTTTGAAGGAAAATGTCATATGTACGGCATGTAAACACGTCCTATATTGCAGTCTCTAGCCTTCCTGAGAAGTTCTGAGCGGATTTAAGAAGGTTAGAGTAGGGAAGTTAAACCCCGACCCTGAAGACAGAAGGAGAAAACAGCTAGGTTAGCAGGAATGGGCATAAACACAAGAGATGAAGGGTTTCAATGAAAACAGAGCAGTAAATAATAAGACAACTTGAAATTCTGGGAGATTTACCATAGTAGGTTAAGACAAAAGAACAGGTTAACCTTTGTCCGTTTTAATTTCTCTGTCCAAATTCCCTGCCTCTTCCAACAGACTAGAGTGCCAAGTAAAAATTATATTAATGTATTGGGGTAGCTTGATTTACAGCTCATAAATTAATTTTCTTCCCTATGGGATCCTCTTTCCCCTGAGGTAATTTTACTTGACCACCACACTGATACCTTGATTTTGCTAGCAGTTTCTTACTCTCTTTTGTTTCTTTAATGAGCTCTACATTGTCCCAGATGGGGACTGCTCCTTCAACCTGGACCCCAGAATGACAGTGACAGTGACAGTGGCTCCAAGACAGCTAGCAATAAGCAGATAGCATATGTAGCAATCACATGTATAGTATTTTAAGTCACTGAAATATTGGTGACCATTATTTCTACTTCATTATTAATGGCTGAACTAATTGTTTATGAGTAATAATGATCATAAGATATAAAATTGTACTAAATTAAATTTGGGAATACACCTTTAATCTAAAGCACAATTCAGGAACCTCATAATTATCTTTTTAAAAATTACCTGATGCTTATCTTTAGCTACATAGCTAAGAAATGGAATACATACATTTGCATATAAATTATATTTATAATATATTTATATAAATTATATATATCATATTTATAATATATTCATATAAATTATATATAAATTTTATGTACATGAATTATATAATTTATATATAATTATATATAAATATTTTAAGATGAGAAAAAAGTTTTTACATTTTTGATTTTTATGAAGTCTTATAAAATGTCAGATATACCTTTATTATTATAAGAGACATTTTATTATATGTGCTTTAAATCTAATATACTTTGAATGTTAAAAATTGCCTTCTTCGGATTATGTATAAATTCCCAGAGATAATGTGTGGCTGAGTAATATTTTGTTGAGGTACATAGCTCTTAGCATAGTGTGCATCATGGATAAACACTGAATAATGATTAGCAATGCCATGGAAAATTGATTTACATAAATCAGATTTCATTCCGTTCTGTGATAGCATTGTTTTGAAGCGTGTTTTATCTTTACATGTTACATTAACGCTTTATTTCTTAGAAAATTACAACTATGTATCTTTATAATGCTATATGTTTGGGTGATATGCAGAGGAGAGAACAGGCTGCTAATGATGATAGACCTGCCTCTCTTACCTTTTGGCAATTTAAAATGTAACTTCTATTATGGCCAAATACACTTCTTCCATGGTTGAATAAGCATGGGTTTTTCTTAAGCATCCACAAAATATGAAGATGGAGAAAATACTTACTGAGAGGGCTCCTAAGGGCTCAGAAGCCATTGTCTGTGTGATAGAAAAATACGTGAATCTGATCTAGCTTCAGAAAAAGCTTTGCAAACAACTGATATTATCAAAGGAAAGCCTGTACTATCCATAGTGACTTCTTTATATGAGATCTTTCTGTCTAGAAAGATAGTGTTACACATATCACAAGTAAATTTCACCAGAGATGTTGGTATTATTGTTCTCTAGGTAGTAATACAATATTAATCTCTCATTTAATATGAAACTAGCCACATATCTGTGAATAAAAATGCAGAAGTCTTTTATGACCTTTTTTTAAAAATTGACATAAGATACTGTAAGTGCATCCACTCCAGATTCACTTTAAAGTGTTATGTGTTTTAGGAAGACATGTCATATTAACCATTGTAATCTCAGTATTGGAAGGACCATCCATAGTATTGTTTCCCTTACCTTAGATAGCAAGATTAATGCAATATTTAAAAGCAACATTTGTTTACTTATCTGGCTTTGTCTGTTCAGTTTTAAAATTGTAAGCGGCTCTTGAGCTTTTCTACCCACTGATTTCCAGTTCAACTGTCATTTTAACTGATAATCAAATCCTACATCGTTCCTTTGATGGTATTTATTGTAATGGAATTAAACATAAAACAACTTAAAAACAGCTTAGGAAAAGTGATGGGGCTCAGTGATAACTTATGTGGGAAATCCAGCCTTCATTTAGAGGGTAAGAATATCTGGAGGAGAGGTTTTCTTGCAATTAAAACACTACCCTCTATTTCAACATTGAGGAGATTGTGGACGAAAATAATCTTATCCAGGCTCTCCATCATGCAGCCGCATTGTACTGAGGCAGGGAAGTGCTCTTATTCTTCACACTAAGATGCGGCTCTGAGTTACAACTTTCCCAAAGGGTCTGTCTTATATAAACCAAACCATTTCCTTGAAAATCTTCACCTCTACTACTTAACTGAACCTAAGTCTGTCTCTCAGTACTCATCCCCAATTTGGTCAGTTCCCCATCAGTTCTATCATACAGGGTCCTCTTCTTTTATCACCACCATTGCACAGGTGTTTGAAAAGACAGTCAATATTCTTTTTTACTCCCACTATACTTTCTTTTACATAACATTGCCTGATTATCTGCTCTCTACTTATAGCCTGGAATTTCACACCCTTTTATTATCCTTTTTGCAGTCTTTCAATTGCTAAGATACTCCTTTTCACAACAATGACAAACACACAGAATAGGCGCCACCACTTTCTCTTCCCTCTAGTCTCATTGATCACTCTTTCTTGTGGAACCTGGCCCCAGCCTTAACATCATTCACCACACTGTGAGTGTTCCCAGCAACCACTATTAATTTTTATGAGTTCACTCCTAAGAATTTTTGGACCTGCTTATTACCGTCATGATTAATGTCAGTTCAAAATCCACAGTCTCCTCACCCTCATCTCCTGTCATCATCTTTGAGAAATTAAATATTTATGTGATGACCTCTGTCATTCCTGCATACAATCTTTTGAGTTTTAAAAAATCTACTTGGCTGCATGGATTTTCATTTAATTCTTTTTTTTTTTTTTTTTTTGGTTCTCTCTGGAATGACTATGGTTTGTATCTAATCATCAGTAGGAATTGCTGTCTTTAAGATCCAAATCTCTGAAATATCTGTCTGCACATAACCTCTATCCCTTTGCTTCTCTAAATTGGTTTCCCATGGAAATTGCACCCTTTGTTTTCAGTATGCCTCCCCATGCCTCGCTTTCCACATTTCTTACAATGTGTGTCAGAGGTGTTTGAACCAGAGCAACTCCATCTTGAATAGGGGCTGGGCAAAATAAGGATGAGACCTGCCGGTCTGCATTCCCAGGAGGGTAAGGCATTCTTAGTTACAGAATGAGATACGAGGCCATTATAAGATACAGGTCACATAGACCTTGCTGATAAAACAGGTTGCTGTAAAGAAGCTGGCCAAATCCCACCAAAACCAAGATGATGATGAAAGTGACCAGTGGTCATCCTCACTGCTCCTTAGATGCTAATTATAATGCATTAGCATGCTAAAAGACACTCCCACCAGTGCCATGACAGTTTGTAGATGCCAAGGGCAACGTCAAGAAGCTACCCTGTATGGTGTAAAGAGGGGAGGAACCCTCAGTTCTGGGAATTGCCTATCCCTTTCCTGGAAAACTCATGAGTAATTCCTTGTTTAGCATATAATCAAGAAATAACTCTATTTTTAGTTGAGCAGCCCTTACTGTTGCTCTGCCTATGGAGTAACTATTCTTTATTCCTTTACTTTCTTAATAAACTTGCTTTCACTTTATGGATTCTCCCCGAATTTTTTCTTGCTTGAGATCCAAGAACCCTCTCTTGGGGTCTGGATCGGGACCGCTTTCTGAAAGTTAACATAAGCCTCTCCTTCACCTCCCTTGTATTTCTTCTGATTCTGTTTGAATCCCAGTGGAAACCTCAGTCCTCTCTTACTGACATTCGGCCATGTTCACCCAACCCTTCCCAATCGTAAGTTAATATTTACATATAGCGCTTCCAATTCCAGGCTGCTCAACCTTCAAAGAGAATGTCATAAAACCTCAGTAATTGCATATCATACAACCTCAGAAGAAATTTCAGTTATTCAGCATCTGCTATTTATAAAGGTAGTCTATAATTCTTTCATATCTTTCATGGGCAGTTTTTCATCCTATGTTTCCCTCATAATCACCCCTTTTCTAAAATGCTGTCTTTCCATATACCAATGTCTTTCTTGGGGCTGTCAGGGCTTGAATCACTGAGGAGGTAATGTTTGAGAGTGACCTGAGCATTGGGAAGCAGCCAAGCAGGAAAACATTGGGGGGAAGAGCATTCCAGGCAAAGGAAAAAGCGAGATTCGTTTATTTATTTATGTATTGAGATAGAGTCTTGCCCTGTCACCCAGGCTGAAGTGCAGTGGCACGATCTTGGCTCACTACAACCTCTGCCTCCAGGGTTCAAGCAATTATCACTCTTCAGCGTCTCAAGAAGCTGGGATTACAGGCGTGCACCACCACACCCAGCTAATGTTCACAGCTTTAGTAGAGGCAGGGTTTTGTCACATTGCCCAGGTTGGTGTCAAACTCCTGGCCTCAAGCAATCTGCCCATGTCAGCCTCCTGAAGTGCTAAGATTACAGGCATGAGCCACTGTGCCTGACCTGGAAAGAGTAAGGTTTAAAGACTGAGATTTAAAAAAAAATCATTTTGTATATTAAACAAACAAACAGATGTATGACTGGAGTATAGCAAGAGGGTTTATACATGGGAGGTGAGATCTGAGAGGCAGACAAGGGTGTTGTAGAGCCCTCTGGTCCATGGTAAGGAGTTTGGATTTTATTTTAGTGAAATTCAAGGTTTCTCAAACTTGACATTATTGAAATTTGGAGCCAGATAATTGTTCTGGGGCTGTCCTGTGTGTTGTGGGATGTTTAGCAGCCTACTTAGCCTCTTCCCACTAGATGTCAATAGCAACCGTGCCTTGCCCCAATGTGGCAATAAAAAATATCTTCAAACATTGCCAGGCTTCCCCTCAGAGGTAAAATCACTCCCCAGGGAAGTCATCGGAGTATTTCAAGCAGGGGAGAGACTTGATTTGTTGTGTTGTTTACAAATTGTCATACTGGTTTCTTTCTGGAGAATGAAGTATTAGAAGGTAAAATTAGAAGCGGAGATGGTTCAGAGGCTATATGTATTGTTTAGCTGTGAGAAGATAGTGGGATGGACTTCAGGGCTTTCTATGAAGGTTGTTCAACGTACATGATGTTTGAAAGCATTATAGAGTTTGGTCATACCATTTATGGAAGAGTATATAAGCCATCTTATTGTTAATCATGGATGTCAGTAAGAAGTTGCATAGAAACAACTGGAGCTCAGAGTTCAAGACTAAATTTATTAAGACAAAAAAGTTGGTGTCATCAGCATTGGTAATGTAATTGTTGAATTCACAGAGTACCAGTGAAAAACAACCACCTTTACTCTCTCAGGCTGCAAAGGAGTGAAATGTAAACAGAGGACCTCTTCTGTACACCATAGACAAAACTTAAAATGAATGAAAGACCTAAATATAAGAGATTAAACTGTAAAACTCAGAAAAAACATGTGTACATCCTTATAACGGTGGATTAAGTAATGATTTCTGAGATAAGACATTGCAAGTACAAGCAATCAAAAGCAACAAAAAATAGATAAATTACTCTTTATAAAAATGCACACTTTTGTGCTTCAAATGACACTATCACAAAAGTGGAAATTCAACATACAGAACAGGAGAAAATAATGGCAAGCTGTGTATCTGATAAATGTGCAGTGTCGAAAATATATAAAGTTATTACAGTTCAACAATAAAAAGACAACCCAATTAAGAAAATAGAAAAAGGATTTTAACAGATATGTTTCTGAAAAAGATGTACAAATGGCCAATAAGCACATGAAAAAAAAGTTCAGCATCATTAGTCATTGGAGAAATCCAAATCCAAATCGAGATGAAGGTACTATTTCATATCTACTAGATTGGCTAAAATAAAAAAGTCAGTAACAAATACTGATGAGGATGTGTAAAAATTAGAACCTTTAAGCATTTCCTAGAAAATGCATGGTGCTGCACAGTCAATATGAAAAATAATTTGTGGTTTCTGAAAATGTTGAATATAGAGTCTTAGTGACTTAGCAGTTTTACTCCTAGATACAGACAGATCCAAGACGATTAAAAATATATTTCTGTGCAAAAAGTTATACACAAATATAGCAGCATAATTAACAATAGAAAAATAGTGGAAACCAAATATCCATCAACTTTTGAATAGAAAAACAAAATGAGTATAAACATGCATTGAAATATTATTCAGCCATAAAAGTACTGATTCATGATGTACTGATTCGTGCTATGATATGGATGAACCTTGAAAACGATATGCTGGGTGAAAGAAGCCAGATCCAAAAGGCTGCATGTTATGTGATTCCATTTATGTAAAATACCCAAAATGAGCAAATTTACAGCCAGACAGAAGATTTGAAGTTGCCAAGGGGAAAGGAAGAAAGCAGAATGGGAATAACTTGTAATGACTTTATGAGCATACGCATTTTGATGTAAGGAGGGTAAAAAAAAAATGTTCTGGAATTTGGTAATGGCAATACTTGAACAATAATTTTGTGAATATACAAAAACCCACTGAATTGTACACTTTAAAATGGTAAATACAATGCTATATAAATTATTAATAAAATAAAACTGTGTATATGTACAAACACTCAGGTTTGGTGAGAGTCTGCCTAATCCTCCTTTCCTCTCTCCAAACAAAAATAGAGGAGTGAGTGGAGTTCAAAATACTAGTTATATTATAGATAAAGCTGAATTGAAGTGTGATGATTGTATAACATGGACACAATGAAGTTGTGATATAACTCCTAAATGAAACAGGTAAACCCATCGAGTCAGACAGTTTTATTGAAACACCCCCTCTCTCAGCCATGCGTGTAGGGAAACAGGTTGGAGGGCATGTGTTCTGCAGGTAGGCAGAACTAGAAGGGAAGCCCCAGAGAGGCTGAGCCAAGGATGCTGGATTTCTGCTTTCCAGGCAGAGTTGTTACCCTCCCTCAGTCCTCTCACATGAAAACATGATCCCAGGGAAATTGAATCTCTTGTGAACAGATTTGGGAGGGTGATGAGTTCAATTTTGTGCATGTTGGGTTTTGTGAGCATGAAACTTTCAAAGTGGAGGTGTTGATAGAAGAGTCTATGGTTCTGAAGTTTATTACCCCAAGCAGCTCTGGAATCTTTTAAAATCTGCCTTAAGAATGGCAGAGAAGGGTCAGAATGAGTATCACAAGAGTTGACTTTTCTAGCCCAACAAGCAGCCATAAAAGTGGTTTAGTAGTGTGAAAAGAAAATAAATCTTGGGACTGCAAAACCACTGATCCAAAAGGAAAAGTCAAGCTGGGAACTGCTTAGGGCAAACCTGCCTCCCATCCTATTCCTTAAAAAAATAGCTACTAAGATTAATAATAATAATAATAGTAAAATTTTAAAAAGCTACATACCTCACAGGAATTTCCTATGGACAAAGTACAGACAGAACTTACAGTCATCCCACTGTTCACCGATATAAATGTAATCTGCTTGCCTCCTTTGGAAAGGCTAATCAGAAACTCAAAAGAATGCAGCTGTTTTTGTCTCTTTTCTACCTGGGAGGTGGAAATGCTCTTTCCTCTTTTGAGATGTCCTGCCTTTCCAGACTGAACCAATGCACATCTTACATATATTTGTTGATGTCTCATGTCTCCCTAAAATGTGTAAAAGCAAGCTGTACCTCGACCACCTTGGGCACGTGTCATCAGGACTTCCTGAGACTGGCTCACGTCCATGCATCCTTAACTTTGGCAAAATAAACTTCCTAAATTGACGGAGACTTGTCTCACAGATTTGGGGTTCACGATAGAAACTGCAACCCTCTGCTTTAAAGAGATGGGTAGGTTGTGTTCAAAAGTGAAAATTCGTGTAAATGGAGGCTGCTATAAATTTTAAGTTCTTATTCCATGAAGTTTATTGCTGCTTAGCATTCACAGTTTTCAATATGGAGAACTTTATTTTTTTCTTTTGTTTTCTTGTTTTTTGACAATGAGAAGAATCATACTCTATAAACCTGTTGCTTGGGGAATGGGGAAAAAATAAAAGTCATTATGCCTGAGAATTTTTTGCTGAAAGTGTCTATTCCTGTATTTGTAGGTCCTATAGACAGCATTTTATGACTCTAATAAGGAGAAATACATACAATTTGTTTCTGCCTTTGCTGGAGTTTACACTGCATAGACTGTTTTTATTATGATAAGCTAAATAATCCAAAGCTTCCATACACTGGGAAACTTAATGGTTTGTGAAAAAAAGGTATCCTGGGAGCTGAAATAAAAACATAGATATAAAAGCAGATAGACACTAGGCTGTCACGTTTGTAAGATAATTATTCAATTCATTGAGTACTGATTGCCGTTTTATTATCTGAATCAATACCAGTGCAGTTAATGTGGTATTTAGAAATCATAAAAATGAAGGTAGGATAATTGTTCCCCTAAATGGAAGCCTTACATAAATATTTTAAATCTCATATAATGAAATGACATTGGAATATAGAGGAACATGGGCCCATATGAACACTACCAGCGTTAAGCAACTCTTGAGATTTCCTTCGCTCTTCAGTAGACTTCATTTACAATTTAATCAAAATGTTAGCTACTGCCAAAACTAAAGGAATGAAGAGTTAACAAAGTATTTTTCCTCTTGGAAAATATTATTCATAATTAAATAAAAACATTAAACATTTTATCTATTACCTTTTTATATTTTTATTTTATTAGGATATCAAGAATTTTAGAAGTATTATATTAGTTTTACATAACATATTCAAAGAATTTTAGAGGTGAACATAACTAAATAGATGATCTGTGTATTTATGTCATTTTATAGGTGAAAAGTGCTAAGGCCTATAAATATTAAATAATTAGATGAAAGTTATAGTTCAATTAGAGTTGGAGCCAGGACAGTGATCTAGATCTCCTAATCCTAATTTCAGGATATCTTTTCTAAAATTATTTTGCCTACAACATTTTCTGGCAAATGTTTGAACCAGTCAACAAGTTAAAGTCATCAGTGAGCTGTTTGCCTCTTTTAGGTTAGGATGGTGAATATCTCTTTACATCATTCATTATTGAACTTCCCAAATGAACAGCTCTTTACATCATTCATTTTCGAACTTCCCAAATGCTTATTTTTAACATTGAAGTGTAAGTACGTATTTTATATGATACATTTCCATACACTGACTGCACTTGAGCGAGTGATCTATAACTTGCTCGAGTTTTTCTGTTTCAGAACTTCAGAATCTCTCTTAAACTACCTCTACCCCAGGTCAATACTTGGCCCTTTAGAGTGTAGATTGGCCCTACTTGTGTTTGGGAAAGTCGTATGTAGCTGTAAATTGCTTACTCGTATTGTTCTATAAAGCTTTATTGTGTCATCATATCATAGTTATCTATGGTGGCATTTGGTTATTTTCTAGTTTTTGTTTGTTTGTTTGTTTTACCAATACTTTTTTTTTTTTTTACAAATACTAGAAGGTTATAAACCTTCTAGTAAAGTAAATGAGTTTTGGTGAACACAGTATACATTTTTGTTGAGAATAATCCTCTGTATATACTGTTGATTGGTTGTAGGAGATGCATATGTTCAACTTCTGGAGGGGTTTTCAAAGTGGTTGTATCAATTGACGTTACCACCAGTAGTGTGTGAGAAATCTGGTTGTTCCACCTCCTTATCAGAAATGGATATGATGATGTTCATTTTCAGTTTAACCATTTTCTTGGGAACAGTGTTATCACATGTTGCATACAACCCCATATGTGAGTATTTGCATTCTCTTTTTTCCATTGCATCCTTTTTTAAAAATTAATTGATAACTCACATGTAACAAAATGCATGTGTTTTTAAGTATGCAGTTTAGAGTGTCAACAAATATAATCACTCATGAAACTGCGATCCCAATACCATATGGAAGATTTCCATCATCCAAGACAGTTTCTGTGTTATCTTTTCCAACTCTATCTTCTCTACCACAGAAGGAACCTCTACTCTCACGTCTATTCCCACAAGTTCATTTTGTTTGTTTTTCAACCATGAATGAATAGAATCTCTTTTGAATTTGGCTTCTTTTGACAGGTTTTGTCAATTTATGTGTGTTGTTTAATATGTCAGTAATTTGTTTCTTTTTATTGCTGAGTAGTGTCCCATTGTGTAACTACTGCACAATTTGTATTTATACGCCAATTCAGCAATGCAAGGACAGTGGAGTAAGATATAGGAAAAAACAAACTGTTTATTTTACTATACTCTCACAACACTCAATACAGAATATTTCTGTGCCCCAAGATGCATGTGTGTGGGAGTGGTTCCTTATATACCAAGCAAACAATTTTTTTTCAGGGACACCAACTGGGTGTCCTCTAATTTAATATAATTTCAATACTATCTACCTGGAAATAGCATCAGCTGCCACAGGTTGAGGATTCAGTCTCACAAGACTGTCTCCCACTTCATATCCCAGTCACAAGTCTGGGTCTCCAGAACTGACCAAGTGGCTGTAAACTGGGATTCCCATCACCACTTTCTGGGTTCAATTCATTTGTTAAAGCAGGTCACAGAACTCAGAAAAAAACACTTTATTTGCATTTACCCAATTATAACAAAGGATATTTTAAAGGACATGAATAAACAGCCGGATAAAGAGATGCACAGGGCAAGGTTTGGAAGAGTCTCAAGTGCAGGGGCTTCTGTCCACTGGGAGTTGGAGTGCATCACCACATGGATATATTCTTATTCACCAACCTGTAAGCTCCCTCAACTCATTCCTTTTGGGCTTTTATAGAGCTCTCATCCTTTAGGCATGATTGATTAAATCATATGCCACTGGCGATCAACTCAATCTACAGCTCCTCTCCCCTCTCTGTAGGTGGAGGTAGGACTGTGAGTTCCAATCCTCTAATGACATGGTTGTATTCCCTGGTAACCAGCATCCTAGTCTTGTAGTTATTTAGAGACTTTTAAAAAATCACCTCATTAATCCTCTGGTTTCTCTCTAGATTGTATAAATCTTTTCCTTTTTACAGAAATCACGTCATGAACATAAACACTGGTATGATTGAAAGGGATTTGTTATAAATCACAAAAATGTTGTTTTTCACCTTTATGGATCTGAAGCTGTTCTGCAGCTCTTTCAGAAATAAAAAGCCAAATATTTTCACAAAGCTGCTCTTATTGTTCGAGTCACTTAGGAAATTACAAGGGTTATTGGAGCTGTGAGTCAGGAACCCTGAACAAAAACCGAAATATATATTTCATCACAGTTGGGTTTTTTTTCTAGTCTGGGGTTATGACAAATCGAGCTATAATGAACATTGTAGGCAAGAACATTAAATATGTATAGTATGTGTGTATATGTAATTTATAATCTCAAATATTCTTCACTACTCTGTGGCTTACCTTTTCATTTCTGTGTTTTGTCTTTTTATTTATTTCAGGTGCAATTAGATGAACAGATAATTTAAATTTTGATGAAATCTAATTTGCCAACCTTTCTTTATGGTTAGTGCCTTTTGTGTTTTGTCTAAAAGATATTTGCTGCCACTAAAATGACAGATTTTCTTTTATGTTCTTTTTAAAGTTTAGCCTTTATGTTATTAATATGTCATCCACCTTGAATTAATTTGTGTATATGGCATGAGGAAGGGGTCATGGTTCATTTTTTTTATATGAATTTACATTTTTTTCTATAGGTTTGTTTTTTGTACATAGTAAGCTTTTTCTCGTTGAATTTATTTGGCACCTTTGACAAAAATATGTTCGGCATTATGTGTGTGTTTGTTTTGACAACCATGGGAGGGTAATACTCATCTTCCAGATTTCTCCTTTTTCAAGATTGTTTTGTCACTGAATCTGAATCTTTTGATTTACGTACATAATTTAGAATAAATTTCTATTTATGAAAAATCCTGGCGAACTTTTGATTGAAATTGCATTGCATTGTGGATCAATTTGGCAATAATTGATATCTTAAAAATATTTTATATTCTGGTCAAGGAACTTGGCATTTATCTCCATTTATAAGAACTTTTCTTAACTTCATTCCTGAAAGTGTCCATAGTTTCAAATTTTTTAATATAAAGACTTGTATAATTCCTATTAGCTTTTTTCCTATGTACTTTATTAAAAAAAAAACTATTGCAAATGTAATTTAAAAATTTTATTTTCCAGTTTACTGTCAATATTTAGGAATACAATTACTTTTACTACATTTATTTTGCATCCTACAGCCTTGTAAAATTTTGTTTCTTCTACATATTTTTTGACAATTTCATAGAATTTTCAAAGTACATAACATTGTCATCTGGACATAAACACAGTTTTGCTACTTTTCCATCTCATTGACTTTTACTTATTCATCTTACCTTATTTTATTGGCTAGGACTTCCAGACGAATGTTGACTAGAAGTGATGAAACCAGATGTTCTTGCTATTTCTTGATTTAGTATGAAGACAATATTCCATCTTTAAAATTTATCTTAGCTGTAGATTTCAGGTAGAGCCCTTTTATCAGGTTGAGATTTTCATTTCTATTACTAATCTGCTGAGAGGGTTTTTGTTTTTTGTTTTGTTTTGTTTTTTCACAGATGAGTTAGGATTTTTATCAGCTGTTTCAGTAGTAACTGGGTTGGTTTTGTAATTTTGCACTTTATTCTTTTAATATAGTGAATAACACCGATTTTTTTGAATGTTGAATTAACCTTGCCTTCCCAAGATAAACCTCAGTTGGCCATGATACATGATTTCATTTATATAGTTCCTGGATTTGATTTGCTAATATTTTGTTAGAATTTTTGCATCTATGTTTCTCAATTTCATTAAATTGGTATTTTTTTGATAACTAATGTAGTTGAGCATGTTTTATTATCCTGTGGACATTTCGATATTTTCTTTTGAGAAGTGTTTACATTTTTTATTAAGAATTTTAAATTGTTTTATTATTTTTAAATTATATATTTAGGAATGAAGTTACTTGTTAGGTGTGATTACCCTGTTTTGAAGATTGCCTTTTCTAATTCCTGATAGCATGTTTTTTAAGTTTTTTGTTTTAGTATAGTCCAATTTATTATTTCTTTCCTTCATCAGTAGTAGTTTTGTCTTACATAAGAAAGCTTTGCAAGCTCCGCCTCACGGGTTCATACCCTTCTCTTGCCTCAGCATCCCAAGTAGGTGGGACTACAGGTGCGCGCCACCATGTCCAGCTAATTTTTGTACTTTTGGTAGAGATGAGGTTTCACCATGTTGGCCAGAATGGTCTCGATCTCTTGACCTTGTGATCTGCCCACCTTGGCCTCCCAAAGTGCTGGGATTACAGGTGTGAGCCACTGCACCTGGCTGCTTACGTTATTTTTATAATGCTATTTATATTATTTTTATAATGATAACAAATGTCTACAGACATTCCATGGCAATTGTTTTCTTCCCGTTTGTAACACTTAATTGACTTATTTGTAATTATATAGTATTTTCATTTCCCTTTAGACACCAAGATGTTTCCTGCACCACTTACATCTCTTTAGTTCACTCTTGGATTATAAACACACAGACTTTGCATACAGTATACCCTCAATAAATGTCTGTTAAAAGAATACATCGATTTATTTATGGACATATATTTATGCCCACCTAATAGTTTTACCTAATATGTATATTTTACTTTAATCTGTTACTTCTCTAGTAAACTAAATACTGATTTTATGATTTCTAAGCAAATACAAGTTCATTAGGAATTTTTAAGGAAATGTTACTCGTTTTGCACATAGAAAAATTGGTATCAGCCAGCTGGGCTATTTTGAGAAAATATGTTTTCTTTGATCCTGAAAATAATCTACAACCAGTTTCATACATTATTATTATTATTATTATTTTTTTTTTGAGACGGAGTTTTGCTCTTGTCGCCCAGGCTGGAGGGCAGTGGCACGATCTTGGCTCAAGGCAACCTCCGCCTCCCAGGTTCAAGCGATTCTCCTGACTCAGCCTCCTGAATAGCTGGGATTACAGGCACTTGCCACCACACCCGGCTAATTTCTTTGTATTTTTAGTAGAGATGGGGTTTCATCATGTGGGTGGGCTGGTCTTGAA
>NW_012106875.1:951520-953449 GCF_000951045.1 Mandrillus leucophaeus
GTATTTCCCAAGGTCAAAATTTCTCATACAACAGAATATAAATGCATGAAGAATAGCAGAGTTGACCTAGTCAGTCTGATTAAACTCTTGTTTGAACACGGCACACTATGTTTATGACAATTTGTACTAATTCACTTTCAGTGCTGTTGAAGAATGTAAATGTAGTGAAAACGGCATTTAAACAGCCAACATTGTTACAATACATGGCCATTCTATTTTTTGATGCTGAAGACCTCTACACATTGCATAAAATGGAAAATAACCGTAAGAATCCTAATGTGACTGATGCAAAAATAACATTTAGTTCCCACAGGGAAGCCTTTCTTCAAAACTTCCGTTAAGGTTAAATATCTTTTAAAAATTCAACAAAGAGCATAGCATGAAAATCGACTCTTAGTGACACCTGTTAATGGAAAAAAAGAAAAGAATATTTTGCACCAGGGCAGTGAAAGGAAAAACTGAGAGTGTGACTAAGAAGCAATATGAAAAACCTTCCATTGATGCTAACATGGATTTCACACTCCTGTGTTAGCTGCCAATTCTATTTTAAATTACCAGGCCTCCGCTGCTAAAGAAATATATGAAATGTATTATGAATACTGTGTTCTTGCATGTCACTGGGTATTGACATATCCATAATATATTCTACCACTGGGTGATACTAGAACCATTGTCCTTGAAGTGAATAAACAGGTAAGACGTTGGAAAAATCGGGCTAAAGCGTAATCATAACAAGAAGATTGAGTTAGAGCTACGGATGTTTTGAGCTATTTTAAGACATTTTATAACTGTGTACAACAAAATCTTTACCTATTCTTTAGAACAGTACTAGAAAAACAACTCTTGTCTTCTTGATACATTCTATGGAAATTTATATTCATCTAGATTATAGAGAAAATGTTAGCAAATAAACTGATGAAATACTATTTTCCTGTAATATTTTAAATATTGGGGCCTATTTTATCTCTCTCTTCCACTCTCTGTTTCTCTGTTTCTGTATGTATTTTATACATACAGTTAACTCTTAAACAGTGTGGAGGTTAGAAAAACCAGTTCCCAAACATGGTTGAAAATCTGTTTATAACTTTTAATTTCCCAAAATTTAACTACTATATCCTACTGTTGACTGAAACTCTCAATAAAAACATATATTATAAACTGTATTATTTTAATAAAGTTAGATAAAATAAAATATTAAGAAAATATAAGAAATAGAAAATATATTTATTAAAGAAAGTGGATTATCATCAAGGCTTTATTCTCATCATCTTCATATTGAGTAGTCTGAGGAGGACGAGGGGTTGGTCTTTCTGACACTGCTTCTATATCTTCTTCCTCATTGTTTGGCACTGGTTCAGAAGCAGTCATCTCCATCAATTTGTCTTCCATTAACTCTTCTTGTGTGTGGTCTGTTAACTCTTGAATTCCTCCCAGATCCGTATCTTGAAACTCTTCACTCCCTACCTATTTTGCCATAGCCACAATCTGTTTAATGATTTCCTTGACTGGATCTGTCATAAATCCAGTAAAGTTATGCACAACGTTTGGATAGTTTTCTGCACGATGAATGTATTGTTTCAGGCTTGATGACTTTCAGGTCATTTTCTGTAACAACAATGGAATCTTCAATAGTGTGATCATTCCAGAGTTTCTTGATATTCTCTCTATCAGGGTTCTCTTCCACATCATTGACAGTCTTATCCATAGGGTCCTGTGTGTATTGAGACAGGTGCTTACAACATGCTGACCTACAGGCTGAAATAGAGATGTCGTATTTGTGCAAAAGTAGACTACTTTGTCACCTTTGCTATTGAACTCTTGAGGTTCTAGGTGGCCAGGGTCATTGGTCAACACTGAAATAACTTAAAAAGGCAGTTCCTTACTGGCAAGGTACTTCCTAACTTGAGGGGCAAAAAAAAAAAAAAAAAA
>NW_012106875.1:955193-957065 GCF_000951045.1 Mandrillus leucophaeus
GGGCAGTGGCACGATCTTGGCTCAAGGCAACCTCCGCCTCCCAGGTTCAAGCGATTCTCCTGACTCAGCCTCCTGAATAGCTGGGATTACAGGCACTTGCCACCACACCCGGCTAATTTCTTTGTATTTTTAGTAGAGATGGGGTTTCATCATGTGGGTGGGCTGGTCTTGAAATCTGAGATATTAAAGGACTGAGCCATTTGGAAATTGGGGAAAGAATATTTCAAACAGAGAAAACAGGAAAGGGAACAGCTTGGAGGCAGTCTTAAGTGTGGCATGCTCCAGAAGGTCAGGGTACTTAGAGCATGCAATGGGAGAGAAGCTGGATTGTAGATGAGACAAGAGAACAAATGTAGACCAGATCCTTTAGGATCTTGTAGGTCAGCCTGAGAAACTTGGATTGTGCAATGAGTGAGATATAGTACTACTGAAGTACTTGGAACAGAGGAGTAATACATTATTTTTTTAGCTGAAATTTTAGCAGGACCACTCTGAACACTTTTTGAGAATAGATCATAGGAATTTTAGGATATAAGCAGAGAGACCAGTTAAAAAGCTATTACAATAATCCAGATAATACTAATGAGAATTTGGTATGTGAATGTAGCAATGAAGTTGCTAAGAAATGACTGGACCCACATTGGGTAATGAATTTTATCAGAGCGTAAATTTTACATGAACTTCTTCAGGATGCTTATCTTATTAACTATTGTGTGTGTTCCTTTTGAGTGGTAATATTTTTCCTCTCAAAACTTGGTATATAATCTTCTGGTTTACATGTAGTATAAGAGAAGAATAATGCCACACTGGCTGATTATTTTATCTCTAGATATGATGTTTTTTTTTTTATTTCACTGAAAGTATTCTTGCAGAATTATATTCTTTTCAATCAAGTTGAACTTTGGGAGATAAAACTAGAGCAGTAATGTGCCCAGTAAATTGAGTAATTAGGTCTGAAAACTCCAGTCTTTTGTCAACTCAAGCCGTATTTTATTTTCCTACATCTGTTGTCCTCTGATGTGTTTTTGAATTCTTACGTCTATCCTCTTTAAACATGTTTTCCACCATGTATTGGACGTTCTGCCTCTTTTAATTAATCCTGTGGATTTTTTTTTCGTGTTTCTCTTTGAATTTGCCTCTTCAGTTTTCTGTTGTTACCATTATATTGTTTTCTGCTTCCACTGTGTGTTTTTCTCTCATTTTATGACAAAATATAGCTGATGTACATAGAACAATGAAACTTAAGTGTCCGGTATAATGAGTAATTAGAAGTGCAACTATTATGATCACATGATAGATATTTATTGAATGAATGAATTAAATATGCAAGTCTCCCTGCTTTACTCTCCATTTTTCTAGGTGTTAGTTGGAGCACAAACACATTTAAGTAGCCGTCTGCACAAAATGATTCACTCTGAGCACCGTACATGGGTTCTCCGGAGAGGGAGTGTTTGCGGTTACTCCATCCTTGGTTTTTCTGTGGCTTTTTGCTGTGGAGAACCTATCAGGTAAAACAGCACGGACATGTGCCTCCCTGAGTCTTATTCTATGATGGCATTAACCAAGTAAGTAGAAGAATGGCCAGGTCTAGAGAACCCCCAAACTCTCTCAAGCACACAGGCTTAGGTTAACCATTTTACACGTCACCTGGGGGAATTATCCATTTTCTGGAGTGTAGAGCTTCTTAGATTATGTCTGTGTCTGCTTTGATCTGAGTAGTACTTAATTCACTTGTATGTGTTAGTGCAGACTTTAGGAGACCTAATTCTATTTGGCTAGCATTTTAGTGTTCTTATTTCTCTTATTTTCGAGGTTTTAAAAAGAAATCCACCCATGATTCGGCTTGTTTTCCCCTTCCTGAGTGACTTCTTT
>NW_012106875.1:959065-968559 GCF_000951045.1 Mandrillus leucophaeus
TCTTCTTGTTGTACAACCAAAAGACTGGCAGATGGTGTTTAGTTTTTCTCTTCAAGGCTCAGGGTTTAGCAGCTTTATAGATAAGGGCAGTTCTGATCATAAACCTGATTGCATTTGCAAAATAATTGATAAATAAATAAATAAATGGTAGAGTAAGCCTGTCACTTCCTGCCTTAAGTCCTGGTGCTTGCTTCTTTTTCTCATTAATAAATGTCCTCTGTGGCTTTTTTTTTCCCTCAAAATATGGCACTTTGTTCTTCATTACAAATTTGTTCAGGTAGATATACCTTCTCCTCAATGATTTTATTAATGGCATCTGGGAACTCTGTCTGCTGCCTCTTGGTCAGCAGAGATGGCTTCTCCTGTTACCTTAATATTTTTTAAGCCAAACTGTTTTCTTAAATTATTGAACCATCCTTTGCTGGCATTAAACTATTCAGCTTTAGATCCTTCACCTTCCTTTTGCTCTAAGTTGTCGCAAAATGACTTTGTTTTTTCTTGAGTCATACTAGAGTCTGTAGGTATGGTTTTCATATAGCAAAGTTGCAGACTTCATCATCACTCTGCTGGGCAGATCTGGAAGTGGGATGGTCCTTCTGAATTGAGACAAGGGATTCAGCCTTTGTCACCTCATATCCACCAGTCATAAATAATGAGTTAGCTCTTTTTGGGTGAACCCATTTCTGAAGAGGAAATTAGCTCATTAGCCATCAGCCCCTAGTACTCTCAATAGCTGATGAAATAATTACTTCACTCCTACTCGTGACATCTGAATGATGTACCATGGTTTCCCTGCTTTCCAGACACTTGGGCCGTTCATATAGCAAGTTTGCCTCCTCTGGGAACAGTTCCTCTGGGATCTGCTTGGTCTCTTTTTCTGGAGAAGCTAACAAGAGGAAAGCAAGTAAGACAAACTACAATACCCACTACTCCAACTGGTTTCCAGGGTTGGTATCTGATTGAGGTCCCAACTTTGGTTCTAGTTGATAAAAGTTTGGATATTTGCGGTTGCAGTAGGTGGTGTAACCTTGCTGACTAAACCTATATTTTGGGGCCCATGCCTCGTTGACATGCATATTATTGGGCCCATGTCTAGCTTACACTACACCATGGACACTTCATTGAGCAGCAGTCAGCTGACATTGACCATGATTGATGACAGAGGTCGTCTGATATCAATCGGCCACATGATTTTGCTTACTGAATTACCTAATACGTCTTTTGTGGTAGCTACTCATTGGTGAGTGTTACCATGCAATAAAAACATCATGACAAGTTGTGCTTGCTCTCATGACTCTATTTACATGTCAATTGGTGCAACTCATACAATTCCGTCTTGCTACAGAGTAGAGTTGAAAGGAATAGAGAGTGTATTGAAAGGGGCACATGAAAAATATATAGCACAATTTATCATTTCTTTTTCTTGCCATCTACTCTTTTTTTTTGTTTTGTTTTGAGATGGAGTCTTGGTCTGTTGCTCAGGCTGGAGTGCGGTGGCATGATCTTGGCTCACTGCAAGCTCCACCTCCCAGGTTCATGCCATTCTCCTGCCTCAGCTTCCTGAGTAGTTGAGATTACAGGCACCCACCATCATGCCCGGCTAATTTTTTTTTAATTGTTATTTTTAGTAGAGATGGGGTTTCACTATATTAACCAGGATGGTCTTGATCTCCTGACTTCATGATCTGCCCACCTTGGCCACTTATTATTTCTTCAGGTAAAAAAGGTGTGTTCCTAATACAAAAGATACACAAAGTTCTAGAAGCTACATGGAATGTGAAATACTAGTTATTATCAGAAGCTAAAATTCTAGCTATCTCTTTCTGCCATGTGGCAGGCATAAAAATGAAGTAAAATAAATAATTAACATGAACATAGATGCTGTAGTTTTCACTTCATTAGTTAGCCGTGAGGTCTTTGTTGGTAATCACAGGTGCCTTCTTTGACTGCAACTTGTGGTCCCAAGTTTTAGTTGCACCCCATTTGAATGGCATTATTTATCTGGTAGAATAACTCAGATTTTTGTTGGAGTCTTTGGTTACCCTGTTGCATTTCCTCACAGACCTGAATTATTCAAGGCAGTACTAAGGGGAGCCTCCGTGAGTCGTGAATCACCTGGGCTCCTAACATTGTTCTTTTCCCCATTGCTTTGAAGCAGGACATTTTTCTCTTAGAAATCAGAATTTCAGGAAATTCAATGACCCATTTGCTGCCTGTGGGACCAAAAATTATTCTCTTAGAAATCAGAATTAGTCATTTCAGGAAATTCAATGACCCCTTTTCTGTCTATGGGACCAAGAGAAAAAAAAAAGGGAGTGAGTACAAGCTGGTCAGAATGCAGTCTCACCTTTCAATTTAATGGAATCACGATGGTGTTCTCTCCCGGAAGGACTCCTCCTTTTGAGCACCAAAATCTAAATACCCGGAAAGCCCATGCTAATGGGTATGGGGAGAACAAATCCTTCCAACACGTTATGTATGTTTACAGTGAGAAAAATCACTCCTAATTCTACTCTTTGGCTCTTAAACACATGCATCCCATCTGTGGAAGAGATTGCACCATATACCCAGTACCAATTTAAAGCATATAATACATTTTTTGATTGACACTAATTCTACAGATATTAACTATTCTATCAAAAATATTGTGGTAATGGAAGACGTGGTAAGACTGAAAATTTTCTGTACTAGAACCCATTGCTATCCTTGTATTGCTATAGCATATGTCTCTTGATCAAGGAATACTTTGTATGGAATAATATGGCAATTAATGAGGCATTCTGTAATTTCATATGCTTAGTCCTAGCAGAAGAACTGTAGATAGAGATAGTAAATGTGTATCTGGAATATATGTCTATTCTCATGTGGTGTGGAGAAGGGGATTTCTCCTCATTTTGTGAAAGATTGCATTATTGTTATCAATGTTAGTTCCTTTCCCTATAAGAGGATTACACCTCAATGCCCTTTATTTATATAATTTCCTCAGCCTCCTGGTAAATGGTATTTGGAGGATACTTGACCACCCTTACTTCTTTTTTTTTTTTTTTTTTTTTTTGAGACAGAGTCTTGCTCTGTTGCCCAGGCTAGAATGCAATGGCGCGATCTCGGCTCACTGCAAGCTCTGCCTCCCGGGTTCATGCCATTCTCCTGCCTCAGCCTCCCAAGTAGCTGGGACTACAGGCGCCCGCCACCACGCCCAGCTAATTTTTTATATTTTTAGTAGAGACGGTGCTTCACCGTGTTAGTGTTAGCCAGGATGGTCTCGATCTCCTGACCTGGTGATCCACCCGCCTCGACCTCCCAAAGTGCTGGGATTACAGGCGTGAGCCACTGTGCCCGGCCGACCACCCTTACTTCTGAACTTAGATTAATGTGAATTGTTTTGGTTGGAAAAAAAATCAGTGGTTGTGTTTCAGATCATTTGTATGCACAATGGAGACTTTAATGCATTGTGTGACTTTGTTCAGCCTCTTCTGATTTTGTCCTCTGTCACAAGAGCAGGATGTCTCAAATTAGAGGTTCTTTTAATCTGGGACCCTTTACCTTGGGCCTCAGAGTAGAATAACAGAGGGGAAGCCAAATGGAACAGACCCACAGTCAGTCCATATAATGTAAACAAGAAATGGCTCTTGATACTATTGTCATTGTTTTAAGCCACTGGTATTTTGGTATTAACTTTTACTGTAACAAAATCTATCTAATAAACACCCCCAAGATATAAAGTATCCACACTAATCAACCTATTGTCAGATGGCCAGTTAGTACCTTCCAGGGAATAAAACCAAATTGGGAGGTTTTTACTTTTGTCTGGTTGAGCATTATAGCTCAACCAGATCAGCCTGGATGAGAAAGTACCTCTTGTACAATTCATGCATAGCCCTCATGCCTGCTGTCATGGTCACTGTATAAATAGGCTCATTGAGAGAGCACCTGGATGGCTGACACCTTCAGTGTAATTCATATGCTCCATCTCATTTGGGAGAGCTTTATCCATAGTGGCAGCTTGCTAGTCAGCGTTTAAAGGGGTCAAAATAGTTTTACATATTTAAGCTATTTCAGAAGCCCATGTTTCCAAATTCCCTGTTGACAATCTTCCTATTTTGTTCTTTCCATTTCCCTGATCATTCAGTCAACCCATTAGCCACTGCCCATGAATCAGCATAGATCTGTATTTCAGGCCGCCTCTTCTTTTATATGAAGTGATGTGCTCTTATTTCTCAAAAGTCTGTGAATTAAAGAGATATCTCTATATGACTGTTTTTGAAGGTCATTCCTGAATAGGGCTTTAATGTAACAACTTTTAATCAGATAGTTGCTTGCATATGGTGCACATGGTTCCATAAACCAAACTGCTACATTTTTTTTCTTTCATTTCTTGCTTTATAAAATGGTCATAAATAGGGTGATGATAGATCCTGGTTTTCCCAGAATGCTTCCAATTTACACCCACTGTTCCATCTTAATAATAGTGTTGCTTTGCACTGTTTGGGGGTTTTGTTTTTTGTTATTGTTTGTCTGTTTGTTTTGAGATGGAGTCTCACTCTGTCACCAAGGCTGGAGAGCAGTGGTGTGATCATGCAGCCTCTGACTCCTGGGTTCAAGCAGTTCTCCTGCCTCAGCCTCCCGAGTAGCTGGGGCTACAGGTGCGTGCCATCACAACTGGCTAATTTTTTTTTTTTTTTTTTTTGCATTTTTAGTAGAGACTGGGTTTCACTGTGTTAGCCAGGATAGTCTTGATGTCATGACCTCCTGATCTGCCCACCTTGGCTTCCCAAAGTACTGAGATTACAGGTGTGTAACATTGTGTCCAGCCTGCTTTGCACTTTTAAAAGTGTCTTGATTTGAATGTTAACCATGTTATACTAATCGTAGATATAGGTTGAGAGAGGTGTCACACAACAGTGAAAATGTGTGCAACTCAGTGTTAATTCTTCAGTTTATCTTTGCATTCCAGTTATCCTTAAATTCAGTTTTATAAATTCCTTTTCCGTTTGTATGCTTTTACACTGAAGCATACTACTGGATCCGCTCAATTTTATGATTCAGTAGGTCAGCTAACAATCCCCGGTTGAGTATGTGCAGGTGGGGATATATGATTATTTGCTATGTTGTGATCAAATATTCATTTTTCTACTGGGGACCAATACCAAGTCACAGGGGGTTTTCAAATAGAGAAGAGTTTGTGACGGCCAGGCCTTATTATCAAACCTTAAGGGTCTGTGCTGTTTCTCCTATTGAGACTTGCCAAGAGTTCCATAAAACCTCTCTGTCTGTCATAAACCCTTCCAATGCTATTGAGTTTGTTGATTGAATCCAAACTTCAGGACATATTTTCCCTTCTAAAAGCTATTTTCTTATTCTGATAGCATTCAAAAATGTCATATTTATGAGTTATCCAGTAAGAGGTTAGAAGAACCCACATAAATATGATGCATGTAGTCTCAAAATCCAAAGATCCCCCCAAAGCATTGAGTCTCTTTCTTTGCAGTGGGCTTTGCAAGGGATAGCAACTTGCTCTCACTTTAAAGAGTATATTCTGAGATATTCTCTCCACTATTGAATTCATAAAAACTTCCATGACAAGCCCCTGAACTTTTGCAGAGTTTCTAACCCATTGTCTTGTATCCACATATCTTATTATAGTACATTGAAGGCTTATTAATTTCTCATAATGACATTCGATTAGAATCATGTCATCAACATAAAATATCAGTAATGAGATATCAGCCAGATCAAGAGACCTTTGGACATTATGACATTGGTCTAAGTCAGGAGAGTAAGCGTCCACTGATACTACTACTGATAAAGGCAAAAATGTTTCAGGTTAATTTTACTTATAGAAATGGAAAAAAGAAACCTTCTGCATGCAAGAGACCTTCCGCATTGATTAGTACAGATATCATCTCTGGCAACTCAACTGTGATTATTATCATCATCATATTAATTTTGTGATAATCTGTGGTCATTCTTTATGACCTAGTTGTAGCTTTGGCACTGGCTAACAGACAATCAAATGAGAATGTGGTAGGAATCACCATCTCCACATTTTAAAAATATATGTAGTTGGTACCAATCTCTGCAAATCTGTTGTAGATTGGTTTGGCTTTTATTTTTCTTCTCTTGAGACAGAGTCTCGCTCTGTCACCCAGGCTGGAGTGCAATGGCATGATCTTGGCTCACTGCAACCTCCGCCTCCTGGGTTCAAGTGATTCACCTGCCTCAACCTTCCAAGTAGCTGGGATTACAGGCACGTGCCATCATGCCCAGATAATTTTTGTATTTTTAGTAGAGGCGGGTTTTCGCTATGTTGGCCAGGCTGGTCTCGAATTCCTGACCTCAGGTGATCCACCCACCTCAGCCTCCCAAAGTGGTGGGATTACAGGTGTGAGCCATCGTGCCCAGCCTGGCTTGGCTTTTTCTTCACTCTCTTGACAGGAGTGGGAAGAGCCAAGGGTTTCCAATTGGCCTTTTCTACCATAACTGCCTTCGCTATACAGAGTATGGAACCTATATAGGAATTCTGCCAGTAAGTAAATATATCTATTCACTGTATGCTTAGACAATGGGAAAAGAACAATATGTGTCTATCATAAATCCCCTCGTGCAGCTTGAGTTAGGTTTCTGTCCATTAGCAGCAGAATTTTCCAGTAGAATACATTATGCTTGCCTAGGCTGTCAATCTGTTTTATTCCTTGTAGCTTCATGATCAGTTAATCATTGCCATAGATCTGTGTCTCTCAAAACATGATTATCACTCAACTCAGTTGTTTATTATGTTTAATGCACTCAAATGACCTTTGACAGATCAAAATTGCGGTCTGATCTGGGGTCTAAGTTTCTGTTGAAATGATGGAGCCTAATATTATTGCAGTATCCCTCGCTGTTAGCTCTGGCTACAGAGGACAGTCACTGCAGAACTTTACTTGCCAGTGCTCTTCTCATCAATACTTTTCTTAACAAGTTTAGTGAGTAGAGTCCCCTTTGGGTCATTGCAGCCAAAGAGTTTTTTTATTTTTTATTTTTTTATAGGTGAATAAACATTTTATACATAAGAAAATTGGTCTAACAACCTAAGCTTTTGCACCCTCAGCCACTAAACTCTGGAATTTGATCATCAATGACTGTAGGCTGCTGTTCAACTTTAAATTAGCTAAGATGATAAAGGAGATTAGCAAGATAGGTTCAGGGAATTTGGGAGTTTAAAACTCTTTTAATAACATGATTTTCCAACACTTAATACAGCAAATTCTAAATCCCAGTTCATACATACCCATTAATACACTCATCCCGAACTATATTTATGTTTTATTCTTTCTGGTTTAATGTCTTTAGATCCTCTCATAAAATGTCTCTCAGATCACCGCTCATAGAAATTGGTGAATTCTACAACCCATTTGTGGTACTGACTATCTCCTCTTGAGTCGATCCATGAAATTTTCAATTTAGTCTATGAATATCTAAGTTTTTATGGACTACAAGGAAAAATGGTGAGGTGGAGTTTTGCCCTGAGGTGAGGAAACAGCCTGTAGACTATTTTGAAATATATTGACAGAAAATTTGAAGATAAAAAGGCCAACAGATCAGAAGATGTTTTCCATTGAAGAGATGCTTTCTAACTCACAGTTTTCGAGAGAAGGGGCACTCTGCTCTGGAGGGCCACAGGAGGAGGTGCTGGGGTTGATCCGGAGGCAGACAGAGGTGCGGCCTATGAGTAAGAGCCTTCATTGTGGTTTTCACAGGAAGAAACAGGGAAGGGACAGTAAGCAGGTTTAGGGATGGCTAGTTTGAATAATTGCAGTGGGCTCTGGGGACTAGGGTTTCTCTCTAGTTGTCTGGTACCTAGCCCTGAGGTGATTGGGGCAGATGGATATTAGTCCTCGAGTATGTGAGCTCAATAAATGAGTTAGTTGGGTGTGGACCTTGGATTAGTTGGTTTGCATCTGAAAAGCATGCTAGTAGTTGTGCTATTTGTTATCTCTGAAAACTGGGTCACTGTGGGAGAAACAGGTCCCTCTAGGGTCAGCAAAGCCCCAGATGTCAAAGCATCAAATCCTGAAAATAAAAGACATAATTAATACAAGAGCCAAACATCCAAGTATTTGATAGGAATGGCTGGTTCCTTCACCGTGTGTGTGTGTGTTGGATGATGTTGGCATGGAGTGGGGAGATCTCTGCTGTCAAAGCGAGTTCAGGGGAATTTTGCTGTTAAAATAGTTTAACATTGACTGTCTCTGCTCAAATGTCTCCACCACAGGTCTCAGGGTATATCTTCTTTCTCATTAATGACTTTGATGTAGCATAATATTTTTTCACGTTTTTATATTTAATTGGTGCTTTAGCAGCTCTTAGCATATATTTGCTGCAACTAGAGGAGATGAGAGCCTCTTCAAAATGTCCCTAAAGGCTTTTTGATTTTTCCTGTTTGTTCTTAGTTGGGCATTCCAGGACTTGAGTTTGTCCTTTTCACTGTTCATGCTTTCTAGGTGAGTCAGAAAAAGCCAACTGACTCCACAGTCTTTGTAATCATGATGGTTACCATGGTTACCAAGTGCTTTAGCCACTTGACCTTCATCCACACAACATCCTTCATCACATGCTGCCAGGAGAGATAATCTGAGTTATCAGGATATCACTACAAGCCATCGAATTACTGGTGGTCTGTTACCCCTAGCAAAGAGATTATTTCTTCTCAAATACATAAGCAGCTGAGTTATGGAATCTTACTGTGACCCAATTCTAAAATGTTGAAAGGTGAAAAACTCTTGTTTCCTAAAGCTACTTCAAAAGTCAATTACTGTATTAGTCAATGTGCCCACTGGAAAAAGATGGAACAACCACAGTGAGGAACTAAGCAAAGTTTCATAAATGAATATTTTAGAAAGTGTGGGCAGAATATAAAGAAACCATCAAGAGATATTGTAGCTAGAAAGAGTGTTAGATGGATATACCTAGAATATGTATACCAATTTATCATTTAGATCTATAGCTTGTGTTGGAGAGATTTCTAAGTAATGAATTTTGCAGTTCAGTATATCTTTTTTCTCTGTTCAGTCAACATTTTCACCAAGCCATAAGAAGTGGCAGGCTTCCCATACCTCATTCTGAAATGGCCAGCATGGGGAGCAGTTATCTAATTCCATGATGAGTAGATGTATTGAGAGGACCGTCTGACCAGAACTGCTGTCTCTCCTAGAGGGATGCCATCTGAGAGTCACCCTGCAAGAACAGAGTCTGTAAAGGGAAAACCTCACCTCCTTTTTCTTCTACCCTCTCATCTACCAGAACTTTCCATTGGCTGAACCCAAACTGAAGATGATGCTGACAGCAGGGAGATCCAGTCTCCACAGGTCAGCCTCCAGTGACCCAAGAGGAAAAGTCTAGAAGGGAGATTTGGCAGAGCAAACCCAACAGACCCAGCACAGATGTCAGTTAAAAAGGAGGAAAATGAAAGCTAATTCTAACATATTGATCATTTTCTTCTAAATTCATACTGG
>NW_012106875.1:973254-973924 GCF_000951045.1 Mandrillus leucophaeus
TGGAATTGAATGAGAAAGGCTATTGTTTTGGAAGCTAGCTGGCAGCCATTCTGTGACCATGAAGGTTTCCAGCATTAAAATGATGCAGACACGATGGAATATAGAGAAGGGAGATGGGACAAATTGCACTGTTAGAAAGCAAGTATGCATGTCTGACTAAAGCATCCCCATCCCCAACTTCAAGACATGTTCCAGCTTCCAGTATATGTACCAGAAATTACCATTATTTCAAAGCTAGAATATATATGCCAGTTTATTATTTAGGTCTATAACTTGCAATGGAGAGATTTCTAAACAATGAAAGCATTTTTCACATTACAAAATACCTCTTTCCTCTATTCAGTCAACATTTCTACCCAGCTACAATGTGACATTACAAATGCTCAGAGCATGTTGCAGTCCATTCTACGTGCACATACAGTTCAAGCAGAACTTTCTCCACTTCAGAAGTTTTTATAGAGATTGTCTCCCTGGGCCGGGCGCAGTGGCTCACGCCTATAATCCCAGCACTTTGAGAGGCCGAGGCAGGCAGATCACGAGGTCAGGAGATCGAGACCATCCTGGCTAACACAATGAAACCCCGTCTCTACTAAAAATACAAAATATTAGCAGGGCGTGGTGGCGGGCGCCTGTAGTCCCAGCTACTCGGGAGGCTGAGGCAGGAGAATGG
>NW_012106875.1:974543-975986 GCF_000951045.1 Mandrillus leucophaeus
AAATAAATAAATAAATAAATAGTCTTCCTTTGATGTAGGTATACAACTCCATTTTAATTACAATTTCAAAATGGATTTTATGTTTTTTTCCTAACCTATTGCTTCATCCCAAGGAACCCATAGCTGCCCTTTCCCCAAAAGCAGAGGCAGAGGAATTCCCACAAGTAGTGCCCCAAATCATTGGACGATGGAGCTGGTTGAGATTCCGAAGAAAGAGAAAATAAACACCTGGGTGATCAGGCCAAAGGATTCGTTAGGGGAAATTAGTTACCGAATGACACAGCACAGCCTTACCACACATAGCAAGAGAAAGGAATGTTCTAACTAGGTATGTCCCCAGCCAGGTGGTCAGAGGATGAAATTTACATGAGGGATTAGGAAAATTTTGCTCAGGGCTAAAGCCAGTATCAGTGTTTTGAGCTACAACCTACATAGATTTACCAGTGCCTGAAAATGTTCAGGTCCCTGGTTTGGGTTCAAGTTCGCTGGGGAAAACTTGCAGCTGTATGGGTCACACAGTGTTCTAGGTGCCTCTTGATTTTTCAGTCAGAACCTGGAAAAAGCTGGGAACCTGGGAGACCCTACACTATTTACTCAGAATTGCCAAATAGCATGAACAGAAATATGAAGCATATTTAATACATGTGGATAAAGAAATAACATCTAAATAACTATTGTAAATTATAGGTACACATTTGGACAGTTATTTAAATTTATATTTCTTTTGATTTGGGTAAGATAAAAAAAGATCATACCTTTTTTAATATTTAATTATTATTATTATTTTTTTTTGAGATGGACTCTTACCCTGTCCTCCCTGCGGTAATGCAATCTCTGCTCACTGCAGCCTCCAGGGTTCAAGTGATTCTCCTGCCTCTGCCCCCCAAGTAGCTGGAAATACAGGTGCCAGCCACCATGTCCGGCTAATGTTTTTGTATTTTTGGTAGAGACACGATTTCACCATGTTGGCCAGGCTGGTTTTGAACTCCTGACCTGAAGTGATCCTCCCACCTCAGCCTCCCAAAGTGCTAGGATTACAGGTGTGAGCCGCTGTGCCTGGGCTGACACTTAAATTTCTGACAATACCATTTGTCATGAAATAAGATGTATTAAATAATTAAAACACACCCATAATCCAAAATTTACTTCTTATATATGCAACAATCATTTCTTTTGTATTCATTCATTTATAACCTGGACATAAAAAATATTTTTATAGCAGCATTTGACATCGTAATTAAATGGGTATTTAATACTTATTAGAAATTCTATGTTCCATTTCATTTGTTTTAAAAAAAATTCTACTTATTTCTGCTTAAAAAGAAGAAAAAGTAATTTACAAGTTTTGTTTATCCCCCATGATGACAATATCTAGATTTCAGTAATATAATCAAAATAAAATTTATCATTTTATTCAGTCTGAAAATATTCAGAAGAAAATAT
>NW_012106875.1:979521-981676 GCF_000951045.1 Mandrillus leucophaeus
TCCCAAAGTGCTGGGGATACAGGCATGAGCCACCGTGCCTGGCGATTTTGGATAACTTTTTAAAAACCTCTCTGATTCTCAGTTTTCCTATCATTAAAAGGGGGTCTATAATAACTAACATGAATTTAAAAAATGTTATTACATATAATGTAGACAATGCTCCTGGCACAGTTTCTGGTATTAATTAGTCACTAAGTAATTGGAAAGGATTGTTAATAGAACAAAGAAAGTAACAAGAGAAAACACTGATTTAGGTGTCTAAAAGATGAATGAAGATCCATGAAGACATTTAGAAATTCTCTAAATATTTTTAATAATTTTTAGAACTCTAAAAATACACAGTATTTACTTATATACCTGATATCTGGATAGAAATGGGTAACCACCAGCAATGTGAATACACTGACAGTTCTTTTTCCTTCTTTTTTTAGGGTTAGAGTTATCACCACATCCACACACATTTCCTTGCTATAAGGAATGTAAACTCCTGTGAGCCAAACAGTTGAGAAATGTGTGTGGTCCAATGTATTGGCTGCTCTGGGGCTTAACATAGTGAATTGAAAACATCAATAATTAATAGAAAACGAAGATAGCCACCTGGACTGCCTGTATTACAAAGCAGGGATACTACTAAATAAAAGCAATTTACATTTTGAATTTCAGCAGCTCCTAAAATCAGCTTATATGCAAAGCTCCTTACACTGAAATGAGCTTAATTTCTGGTTGTAAACAGTTCTGCTGAACACCATAAATTTCAGGCTTCATGAGAGTCCATTGTTTAATTCAGATTGGCTTAAGAAAAGCTATAGTCACATTAAAATCTTATATGGTAGATTTTCTCCTTTTAACTTATACCAACAATTTTCTAGTGCAATTTTTTTTACTGATATTTTTTCACCAGTGTCTAGAATGTTAAGGTGAAGGACTAGTTATTTCATGCATAAAACGAATTCCTTCTGCTTCTCTTATACATTTTTTCCTATTTGAAAGGCGTACATGTATAATATTTCTGTATTACTTTTAAAGAACACAAGTTTTGGAATTCCAACTCTCTTAATACTATCCAAATCTTTCCCTTCTAAAAATGATTGGATATGCCAATATTTTGAAAATATATGTAAGACAAATAATTGGCTGGTTTGGGCAACCATCATTCATTTTTTTTTTTTTTCTTTTCGGTAACAGCTCTCAGATTTCTTTTTAGGTATTCACCTCTTTGTCACGCAGTTCATGTAACTCTGTGGAAGCTGGAGATATCTCCAATGCTATCCTCCAAAGCAGTCAGCGTATCCCTTCAAGCTATTCATGTTTTTGTTGTTGTTGTTGTTCAAGGATGGGCATATGGTGTCATTAAAGTCAATGAGATATGAGTAAAAATATGTCATTTCTGTGAGGGTTTTTTGGGATCAAGCATTTTGTAGTTTCAATAAGATTTCATTGGAGAGAATCATTTCATTTAGTGGAATTGAATGAGAAAGGCTATTGTTTTGGAAGCTAGCTGGCAGCCATTCTGTGACCATGAAGGTTTCCAGCATTAAAATGATGCAGACACGGTGGAATATAGAGAAGGGAGATGGGACAAAATGCACTGTTAGAAAGCAAGTATGCATATCTGACTAAAGCACCCCCATCCCCAACTTCAAGACATGTTCCAGCTTCCAGTATATGTACCACAAATTACCATTATTTCAAAGCTAGAATATATATGCCAGTTTATTATTTAGGTCTATAGCTTGCAATGGAGAGATTTCTAAACAATGAAAGCATTTTCACATTACCAAATACCTCTTTCCTCTATTCAGTCAACATTTCCACCCAGCTACAATGTGACATTACAAATGCTCAGAGCATGTTGCAGTCCATTCTACATGCACATACAGTTCAAGCAGAACTTTCTCCACTTCAGAAGTTTTTATAGAAATTGTTTCCCTGGGCCGGGCGCGGTGGCTCACGCCTATAATCCTAGCACTTTGAGAGGCCGAGGCAGGCAGATCACGAGGTCAGGAGATCGAGACCATCCTGGCTAACACAATGAAACCCCATCTCTACTAAAAATAAAATATTAGCAGGGCGTGGTGGCGGCGCCTGTAGTCCCAGCTACTCTGGAGGCTGAGGCAGGAGAATGGCGTGAACCCGGGAGGCGGAGATTTTAGTG
>NW_012106875.1:983311-1007945 GCF_000951045.1 Mandrillus leucophaeus
TAAAACAAATGAGAGAAAAACCGAGGTTTTTATGGAGCTGTGGAATACTTGTATCTAAAAGCCAAAGAAGGCTGCTTAATGTGAAGAAAACGACAGAAATAGAGCAGTAATTTCAAAAATTATGTTTATAAAATATATTAAACAATAGTTGCTATATCCTGATATAAATGGAGAGCCATGTGCAATTTTTATCCATGCAATGCCTGTAAAATATGTTTACAGTCATGGAAACAATAATGGAAATCATGGAAACAAATGTAAGGAAGCAAGAGGTACTTTTCTTATTGATGATACACTACAAGGTAGGTGCAACTTGCTAGATGAGTAAATGAAGAACAAAGAGCTTAATGAACTTGACTGAGGTTACAGCATTTAAAGTTGAAATTTAAAAAGCAATCATTGAAACTGAAATTCAATATTTTTCATAACTAGATTTCACTCACTAATCATCATCATCAAAATAATTATTAAAATATGTACTAATCTCTAGACTTATTTTGTATTTTCTAAATAGATGAATGGCCTTCATTTACTAGCAGTCATTGATTTGACAAGGAAAGATAATTCAATGACAAATACAAAGCTCTTCAATTTGTGTATTTTAATCTGCTTCCATAATTTTCAAGCTTTAAGTTTTAGACTATTATATAAACATTCGGTTTGCCTATAAAATATGCCCAAAAAGCTGGAATTTTTTGAAATATAGCGACTACCGATGTTTGAGAAAATGGCAGTTTAAAAAAAAAATTAACAGGCAAATCAGGCTGCAGAACAGGTTTCCCTATTGGAAGTAATTGTTTTCACTGTATTTTCACTTAAAGAGTCTTTAAAAACAACCTGTCAGAATGCTGGAAGTGTTTTTCTCATTACTTTTTGAATAGACAATATCTGTCCAACCACAAGTGTTTGAAAATTCGTTAATGAGCAAATTGTTTGTTAAACATTAAAATAGGGATACATACAGTTTGTTATGAAAGATTTTCATAATTAATTAGGCCGGAAGGACAGAGATAAGATTGTCGCTTCCTACAACTTTACTCTTAGTGAGTACATAGTTGAAAATATCATAAATAAAAAGTGCATTTAATACGCCTAACCTACCGAACATCATAGCTTAGGCCCAACTTAAATGTGCTCAGAACACTTATGTGAACCTGTGGTTGGGCAAAATCATCTAACACAAAGCCTATTTTATAAAAAGTGTTGACTATCCCATATAATTTATTGAGTTTTGAAAGTAAAATGGTTGTATGGGTACTCAAAATCTCATTTCTACTGCATATGTATTGCTTTTGTGCCATTGCAAATTTGGAAGATCGTTAAGTCAAATCTTCATAATTCAGGGATCATCTGTACATTCTACTGTGTTTAGAAAACGTATTTTGTAATATTTCTATCTGTTTTATGACCCAGCGTGCAGTCTTCTGAAAAAGCCTTCTGGTATAGTAAAGAGGAGTGAATACTTTGCTGTTGTTTGGTGGAGTTTGCTATACACGTGTTTAAGATGTAGTTGGTCTGTAGTCTTGTCCAAGGCTGCTTTTTCCTTGCTGATTTCTGTTTCCATTCATTTTTGAAAGTGGGACATTTAGTTTTGTATTATTCTTTTTCATGTTGAAGATTAATTTAGTCAAACTTACTGATTTTTTTTGGGCTTTCAGAGTTTGTTTTTTTTTAACATTCAAAAGGATTATTGTTGATTTATCAAATGTATTTGATTGAAAGGAGTGTGATTTGGCACCAAAGTTTTTTAGTGGGTCTCACAATTGTGTAAACATGATTTCTCGAGCAGTTCATTATCTCCCTATAGCTATGAAATACTTTTATTACATAAAGAATATTCCAGTGTATTCGAATTAACTTTTTGACTTCATTCTGTAAAACTATTTAGTGTCTATCTATTCATGTGGCAATCCACTCTCTTCATCACTGAGAGTGGATAAATAATAAAATAAGAAAAATAAGTAAAAGAGCCTATCTTAATTCTAGAAAGCTTAGAAATTCTCCATTACTGTTTTGCGTAATCTTACAGAAATTCCTTAAATTTTTCCCCCAGAATTTTAATGTATGCTTTTTTTCGTGGGAATATAAAACATCTAGCCCTTATAAAATATCATTGTAGGCTAGATAATTTTCAGTGGTCAAGAATCTCATTAGTCTTCCATAGAGTTACTTAAACTTGATTATTAATGTCTCTGAAACTATTTTAATTATTTTAAAAATATTTCACAACCATCTTCTAAAATTATATGTGAGTGGATTTTTTTTTCTACAAACCCTAAGAATTGATGAGATTTTTATCTGGATTTATATATATTAAAATAAGAAACATCATTAAAAAGAATGAAGGTGCTGGGAGCTGGTAGGTATATTGATGGTATAATATCCTGGAATTAGCAAAAATTGGAAAAACCACTACAAAATTTCCAAAGCTGTAGAATTGGCAGATGTTTAAACAAATTACAGCTAGATTAAGAACTGAAAAGGATTTCAGAAAATATTTGAAGCAAAATTATAACGAGAAGACATATATTCCTTGAAAGTACACATTTTGCAATATTTTACATAAGAAGTTATTGATATATTCTGAATTTCTTAAATATGATATTAATCTCTATATGTTTAAGTATACCATTTTGTATAATCATTAGATTCTTTTTCTATTTTGAGAAATAATTATTTAACAAAAATAATTCAAAGTAAATGACAGAATTCTCACAAGTACTCAAAAAATCATTTCCATCATTATAAATGTTTGTATTTTGTGTTATACTTAATGTCACACCACCACATATCCCTAAAAATATGGTGAGAAATAAAGGTTAAACAAAAGATAATGTTTTGTCCCACAGTTTCCTTGATATACCATTGGTAGCAGAATCTATATGAGAAATTAAGAGCAGTAAAGCTGTTTATGTAATTTCAGAATGTGAGCACTATGATGCCAAATAATGGCATATTTCACTTTTGAGATTTATATTCTTTCATGAGCAGCTATCATGGGTATATTATGATATGATGTGTAGGCCAAGAGTAAAGCATATTGAGTTTTCCTTCACTCTTTAAAGATATTTTTGCTAAAGGTTCTGCAGTGTTTTTTGTTGTTTGCTTGGTTGGTTTTATTTTGTTTTCCCTCAGTAGGTGAAAGTGTTCTGCCACTTCCTTCTGGCTTCCATGTTTTCTGATTATATAGTTAGTGGTATTTGAATTTTTTATCTGTAAGTAAAATGTCATTTCTTCTTTGCTACGTCCAACAGTTTTTCTTAGTTTTTAGTTTTCAGAAGATCGACTATGGTGAATCTTGCCATAGATTTCTTTGGCTTCGTCTTGTTTAGGTCTGTCCTGGCTTTTTGAATGTATAAGTTAATGTCTCTTGCAAAATTTGTGAAGTTTTCATACTTCATCTCTGAGTACTTTCTGAGCCCTGCCTTTCCTCTCCTCTCCTCTCCTTTCTGTATTTTAATTACACAAATGTTAGGTCTTTCTAATACTCTCACATCTCTCTAGGGTTCTGTTTTTTCCACCGCTCTGTTTTCTGTCTGTTTCTCAACTTGGGCAACTTCTGTCACTTTGTATTCAGGATCATGGATTATTCTCGTTCCTTCATTTTGTTGTTAAGCCCGTTCAGTGAGTATTTTATTTTTGATATTGCACTATTTATGCTAACATTTTTATTTCATTCTTCTTTATATCTTTATTTACTAAAGCAAATTTCCCTGGATCCAACTATATTCATAATTATGCATTAAAGCACTATTATGACACCTGCTTTAAAAGCCTGTTAGTAAATAGTATTCATGTAATTTCAGTGTCAGAGTATGTTGAGTGTCTGTTCTCATTCAGCTAGAGCTTTTATTCATTCTATGTATGATGAGTGATTTTTCAACTGAACCTGGCTATTTAAATCTTGTGTTTAGCATCCCTTGTCTGATGACACTGTAGTAGATAGTGGGTGTGCATGTGTACCATAATACTACCGTCAGGTGAGCATAGAAATAGAAGTTTTTTTCACAGCCTCCACTGACATCTGAAATGAAGAGGAGATCCTTGTTACCACAGGTTGGGTGTAGCCTGACTAAATTTTGAAGTCAGACTTTTTAGACCTCTGCTCTTTACTGAATATTTTCACCCTTAAGCGATCTGGTCCACTCTTACAGCTCAAGGTCCCTGTTAAACTTCAGGGGATACCATCCTGCCTGGAAGCAAGGGTAGCTCTTCGTTATTATTCCCCATGTGGGGCCTCCACCAACACCACAGGGGAGGATATGGTCTCATTATTACTGAGTAGTGGCAAAAGTCTTGACTCTGGACGAGTCCTTACCTGATACAACATTACAGAGAAAGTGGAGGAATATCTTGTTACTCATGGTTGGGGTGAATGTACAGGCACACCTCCTGATCTCCACTGACACCATGGAGTGAGGAGAGAGAAAATCCCTGGTTCCCTACTTACACATTTCTAATGCTACCCTGTCAGAGGGAAGACTTGAGTGTGTCTCAGTGCTCCCTGGAAAAGGTGGAAGTCTGTTGTTTTCATTCAAACTTTCCTTTTTCAGGATAAGGATTTTTTTTTTTTTTTTTCCTGAAATGTTATACTGGAATAGGGTGATTATTGTATAAAAGTGTTCTGTCTTTTTAGTCTTTCTAGATTGCCCTAATCCTAGTCCTTTGGCTAAATAAAGAAAGGAGGCTTTATTAGTGTTCTTTTTTCTGGTCCCATGGGAACTTAAGGGTTGCCATCTTCTCTAGTATCCATTGTGGATAGAAGAGGCAGAAGGAAAATCCAGAGAACTCACCAGTTGTTGTTCCTCAAGCGTGGAGTGTACTAACACACATGTTTTCTCTCCAACTTTCTGGGTCTTCTTATGCTTGTTTGATGGAAAATATCCAGGTTACTTAATGGTTGGAACAACGAAAATATCTCTGCTCCATCTTCCCATAAGCAGAAATTCTCCCACTCGTTATCTTTTAAAGTTTGAATGAAATTCATATGGTTGTTTTTAGAAGATTAAAATAAATCCAATTAAATATTATATTGACTCCTTGCCAGTGATATTTAGTGTGATAAATATCTCTATCATTTCCTTCAGTGTTTGACACTAAAGGATGGTAAAATTTCACATACATCTCTATTATTTCCAGCAAAAACTATTCATAGCCCTTTGGTCGAATGCAACAGTACTCACCATGAGGAACAGTTGGTAAATCTAAGGGAGGTTCTGTGTTGACTCATAGACACTGTGCAATCTTGAACTTACAAGTACATGTAATTGTGGCTATTTTATTAAAAAGCCACAATTCTCATTTATCATCTTGACATATTAGCAGCATTTGACACAGTTATTTTCTCTTTTTTAATGGTTGTATCTCATCTTCCCCATGACTAAAGTTTGAAGTCAGGCTTTATAATCCTTTACACTTGACCAAACATATTCTTACCTAAGTGATCTGGTTCACCCTCATAGTTTTAAATACAATGTATATGCTCATGGATTTTTATTTCCATTTAAGACCTCTTTTTTTAAAAAAAATGCAGACTTGTGTACTCTAGTGCCTATTCATAATCTTAGGTCAAATGTATCATAAGCACCCCAAAATTATTGTGACCTAATCTAAAATCTTGGTTCCATCTCTCCTCAACCTGAATAGCTGGTAGTCTTCTCCGTCTCACTAAATGAAATTCTAAGAATTGCTTTGGGAAAAAAAATCGTGTACTAAGCCTTGATCCTTTCCTTTCTCTTATATTCTAATGTCATCCATCAGTAAATTCTGTTGGCTATATAGATGAGTATTGTCTGATCCATGGATCAGACAATACTCATCATTCACATTAATTATTACAATTGTCATTTAATTGAGCTTCCTACTTTTGTTATTTACCTCTTAGAGGTCTCTGTTTCCAAACAGCAGACCTCTTAAAAATGAATACATTAGAATCACAGAATTGAAAAACGTATTTAAGATTAGATAATTTTCACTATTGATTAGAACTAAATCTATCTCTTTGTTTTAGTGTGTGTATTCACTGAATGTCATTTTAAAATAAATATGTAGGTTACTATAATTGCTAAAATTACCCCGAAAAAATTATATATTAGATTTTTTCATTAACAGGAAGTGATAGTAAAATAGAAGTATTCTGAGTTTAAAACAGGAAGAGACAAAGAAAAATTTTGGTTTGATTTTAAAACAGGAGGAGATGAAGCAAAACATTTTTCTGTAATATTTGTTATTTTTTATGTATGCCCTCTTTAATCAATGCAATTTTTGGAAGTTATGTTGTATAAATTGATACATATTAGGAACGTGAAACATATAATTTAAATCCCTTAAGAGGGTTAATTTTTAAAAATGAGCCAAAAGTAATTTTTCTTTAGAGTAATAAATCTTTCAATTACGTCTACAACTCTTCTTCAAAATGTTTATGTTAAATTTGTCATATCATATTATAGACACTTTTCCTGAGGTTTAACATATTTTTACTACTCAAATAAATCAGAACACATACAAATTTACTTTGTCCCTTTAACAAAACCACAAAGTGTATTAAGTGTTAGGAATATATTTATTTTAAAATTTCTGTCTGCATGTTAAAGTCTTAACCAAATTTTGAGTTAACAAATATCTTCCAAATCACTCAGACTCCTGCTAAGGAAGGATGTGCACAGTAGCAATTAGGACAGTTAATCAGTTGGATTTGTCATCTAAAGGGGAAAAATCATTAACAAGACACTAGGAGGCCAGTGACAGATGAAATACTTATGAATCGCAAAATTGTCAGCTCTTTCCTTTAAAAGGAAAAGGTTGAGTCTTTCTCAATTTAAATTTTTGATGTATATCACTTTGCCAAAAAGCTATACACTGAACCCCCGTCATGCAGAAAACTTGAAAATTTGGGTAAAGGTTAAGCAAGCAAGTTGTCCTAGATCAGTCACCAATCTCTTCTGCATGCTGTCTTATCAGGTCCTCATTAGACTTCAGCAAGCATTACAGATTCCCACACACTAGAGGCCAGCCATTAAATACTTATTGTTCATTTACAATTATCTGGGCACGATGTCACAGAGTGGAAGGAGGGATCCTCTCCTCAAGGACTTAACATTCTAGTGTCCAAAAATATCATTGGAAACACTACTACATGTAGAAAATGTCACAAAATTAATAGTTCAGTTCTACCAAATTCCTTACATGAACAAAGTCAAGCATTTGCTTAAAAATAGCATCAAATTATACTTATAATTTGAGTATCAACACTAATCTTACATTTAAAAAAAAAAAAAACACAGTTCAATTGACCTCAACTAGAGAAGTATCTGGAAGATTTTTAGTAAAAGTATTATATGTATTATCAATTAATGTTAACTTCATATCTATCAGGATGCTAGGCTCATCAACACCAAGTCGTTGAATCAAATCCTTTTGTAAAATCAGTTTTATTGAGGTACAATTGATTTGCGGTAAACTCCACACATTGAATTTATGACATTTTCTGAATTTGGACGCATACATACACTCATAAAACCATGACTACAATATCCAGATGCTAAACATATCCATTACTTTACAAGATTACTGTGATCCTCTGGTTTTTGGTATTCAGTAAAATATTTAACATGAAATCTACTCTCCCAACAAATTTTTAAGAATGTAGCTCAGTATTGCTAACTATACTATACAGGCACTATGCTATACAGCAAATATCTAGAACTAATGCATCTTGTGTAACTGAAATTTTATGCAAATTGAACAACTCCACATTTCCTCCTTCCCCTGGTCCACCATTCTAGTCTGTGCTTTGAGTTTGAGTTTTTTGGGTCCTTGTACAAGTGAAATATGCTGTATTTGCCTTTTTGTGACCGGCTTATTTCACTTCGAACAACATCTTCAGAGCTCATCCATGTTGTTAAAAATGGAAGGATTTACATCTTTTTAAGGTTCAGTAATATTTCATTGTAAATTTGCACCAGCTTTATTTATTAATCTGTCAATGGACATTTGTGTTGTATGCATAATTCTGCTATTGTGCAAAGTGATAGCAGGGCGCGTATCTTTTCATGATCCTGGTTTCAGTTATTTTGGGCGTATACCCAGAAGTAGGATTGTTGGATCATATGGAAGTTCCATGTTTAAATTTTTGAGGAAATTTTGTGTTGTTCTTCATAGTGACTGCACCATTTTACACCCCTCCTACCAACAGTGTTAATGTTTCTACAGGCCTTCTCCAACATTTATAATCTTTTGTATTTTTGGTAATAGCCATCCTAATTAGTATGAGGTGATACATCACTGTGACTTTGATTTACATTTCCCTGGCAATTAGTGACACAGAGCATCTTTCATATACATCTTGACCATTTGTGTATCTTCTTTGGAGAAATGTCTTTTTAAGTGTTTTGCTAATTTTTAATTGTTTAATTTGCTTGTTTCACTATTGAGTTGTAAGAGTTTTTTACGCATTTTCACTGTTAACCTCTTGTCAGGTATATGGCTTGCAAATACTTTGTCCTATTGTGTAGGTTACTTTTTTATTCAGTGGAGTTTTTCATTTGCTGAGCAGAAGTTTTTTTTAAGTTTGATATCATCCCACCTGTCTATTTTGCTTTTGTTGCTTATACTTTTTGAGTCATAACCAAGAAATCATGACTAAGAACAATGTCAACAAGGTTTTCTTTTATATTTTCCTTTAGGAGTCTTAGAGTTTGAAGTTATAAATTTAACTCTTTAACCTACTTTTACTTAATTTTTTGTGTATAAAACTGTAAGTCACGTGCACATAGATATATGGTTTTCTAACAGCATTTGTTGAAGAGAATGTCTTTCCTCCATTTTGAATTCTTGGCACCCCCATTGAAGACCAACTGACTGCGTGGGTTTATTTCTGGGCTTTTTATTGGGCTCCTTTCGTCTATATGTCTGTCTTTATGCCAGCACCATACTGTTTTTATTAGTTAATATTTATAATATATTTGAAATCAGGAAGTATGTTATTTTCAACTTCATTCTTTCTCAAGGTAGCTTTGGCTGTTCAGAGTCTTTTGTAGTTCCATATTCATATTATGTTTTTTTTTCTATTTCCAGAAAAAGAATGTCATTGGAATTTTTGTGGATATAACATTAAATTTGTAGATCACTTTGGGTAGCATAGGCATTTTATTAATGTCTTCAATCAATGAACATAGACTGTCTTCTCATTATTAATATAGTCTCAGTTACGTCTTTATTTCATATTTTGTAATTTTCAATGTGCCTAACTATTTTTAATTCAATTTTTAGTATTTTCTATTGCATAAACAGGTGAATCATGTAGTTGATTCAATTTGGTTGGGATGCTCTGAGGCATACTAAGATTTTTTAAGCTTTCTAAAGTAGTCGTGAACTCCATTTTCAAAACATACTCTTTTCCTTATAGTTTTATTCATAATTTAAACATCACTAAGATCCATAGGATACAAATTAGCATCAAGATTTAATTCTAGTAATCATTGTGGCCCTCTCATCATGATTAAATTTATTATTATAAATTCCTGAGCTGTGTTAATACACACAAACACAAACACTCACACACACTAACATGACTAATCAGGTTTGCATAATTTACTTAAATGGTACATAAAAATAAACAGCAATGCATACAAAATTGCCACACAATACACACACACACACACATGCACACGCACACACACATTAACATGACTAATCTGATTTGCACAATTTACTTAAATGTATGTAAAAATAAACATCAATGCATACAAAATTGCCACCATTGCAGCTTTTTGAAGAATCCTTTAAAATTAATTACTCAAGTGACAACACTTGAATAATTATGTTCCAAATACTTGCAAAGAGCTTACTTGGCTTGACAGAAGATGTAAAGGGTCAGCAAAGTTTTCGTCTAGTAAGTCATATTCGATAAGTAATCTATTAACTATATTAATGATAGTTCACAGACTTGTAGAGCTGGGGTATAGGTAATATGTTCATCAAACTCACCCAGAATTCAGATGTAGTGGAAGTAGAGGAAGCACTCACTTTGGAATGTAATTCTTTTTTGCCTTTGTGTTTAGATAAGCATGGAAGTCAGCGAGGTAAGGGAATGATAGTTCTAAGGAAAAGTTCAGAGAGAAAGTGCGAAAAGTGTCAAGATAACACCTACATGGTCCCAGTAACCTAGACTCAGAGTGAAAAAAAAGAGGAATTGAGTTCAGTGTTATGTTTTAGCTAAGATCTTACAAAAGAGTCTTAGAAAGAGATGAAAGTTAAAAGGTCCAAATAAAAGAAATTGCAAAACTCCTTTCTCTAAAATCTTTGTAAAACATTAAAAGCCATATATTGAAAGCACAGGCACTCTTGCTTTATGGCCCGTAGCATGCTATGAAACTTGGGGTGATAGATATTTCACATAATATTGGATAATATAAAGGGACAATGCCTCGGGCAACAAGGTAGAACACTCACATTTTAAATGTGGAATAATAGAGAAAAATCAGTAACCTTAGAAGCAAAGTAAAAAGTATTGGAAATCCATAGAGTACAGAGTGCATAATTTGATGATTTTTCATAAACTAAATGCACTGTGGGATGGACCATCACCCAGATTAAGAAAGAGATTAGCCTTAATTCTCCCTCCTAATAGAAGTTTCTCCCAACCAAAGAAAGTCACTAACCCATCTTCTAAACACCTGGATTAATTTCGTATTTTTGTTCTATGTATGATTTCTTATAATGAAGATGCAATCTTTTAGTACATGCTCTTTTTTGGGTGACTTTTTTTGCTTCTTTCGTATTTGTCTGGTTTTTCTATATAAGGTGTGTAAAAGTAGATAGTTTATTCTCACTTACGTGTGAATAATAGAATTTTAAGTGAAAATGGATTATTTCAAAAGTAGTTATGTGTTTATTTTTGTTTTTATTTATTAGAAAAAACACAGCTAACAAACAATGATGATTCAGAGACTTGAATGGTTAGGGTAAGTTGAGAGCATGTTTATCTGTAAAAAGTCAAGGTAAATTTAAAGAAAAACAGTAAGTATTAGAACAGTTGTACAAAGCAATGAAATTATGAGCTACGCTCAACTAGAAACAAAACGTTAAGCTGTGATTAAGGTATGAGTTTATAGCAGAAGGAATGGAATGTTAAGTCAAATGGATCAGTGAAGGGTGTCCTCTCAGAGTAAGATAACAGGTGAGCAGTTAAAGTCATCTGCAAGATTAACTGATTGTTAATTTTGCTGCTGAACCACCTCGTGTCACTTAAATCAATGTGATTATCACAAAGAATCTAATGGTTCTACCAGTTATTGTTTTATTTAGTTTTTCTAGTTACTGTCCATGGATCAGAGAAAGAATTACAAAGTTATTTTTAGAAAAGAAAGGACATAGGCCAACGAAAATGAAAAATCTTGCCAAAATTGATCACCATGTGGCCAAAAAGCATGTTTTAAAACGTATTCTGATGATTTTATATCAAAGAGAGCTAAATATAAAACTTGGTCTTGAAGAATTTATCAATTTAGATGCACTTAATCAGAATTTGTCGTAAATATATTGGTTTGAGTACCTAGAGAGTAATATTAACACTCTGAAAATTAATATTGCCTAAAGCAATATTAGACTCTGAAAATAAACTTTGCCCCAGGTACTTGAACTAATATGTTTGACTGTATATTTGGCAATATATATAAGGCTGATTAATAGAAGCCTGGACTCACCACTTGTACTCACAATAAGGTTGATATATTGGAACTCCCATGCCATACTCTAGAAGAAGAGTCTCTAAAGTCTTGAAATACAGAAATATTTGAATTCATCTGCTGTGTGCAACTTATTTGTAGTTATATGTTAATTGTAGCATTCAAGAGAACCCTTTTTGAGAAGATTCCTTTTTCACAGTAATTTAAAAATACATTGTTGGAGGGAGTAGTAGCATCCCAGAAAGGCCCTAGGAGTTGTTGCCTGGAAATTAGGCTCCTGATTTCAATGAAAATATTGAAATCTGGAATAGCAATGTTTAACCTTTCAAGATAGAAGGGTTGTAATTATCATGGTAATATGGGTTGTAATCCCCTAATACGCATGGGAGCAATTTGAAATGATGTTTTTGAGGGATCTGTTGTCCAAACCAGTTGATCACAGGGTTCTATCCATAATGAACAGGTATCCTGCAGAACAGTTGCTTGAACCATATGATTAAAAAAATTCTTTGTCCAGAGGTCAGAAACCTAAATATTGTCAATATCATGGATATTCATGGATATTTACCTGGTTCATAGACTTAGGTCCCTTTACAGACCTGTTTTCCCTTTACTACAGGAGAATTTAGGTTCTTATGAAGAAGAAACTTCTATTTATAATTAGAAGAAACTTGTCATATTGCAGTATATTTTATATATTTTCCTCTAAATCTTTCCCAAGAACCTTACTGTCATATACTGGGATAAACGTGTTCTGAATCAAGTAGAATACCTCAATATTCCAGATGTTATTAGAAACTCATTCTAAATTGACACTGAATCCTGGAGAACCACAGTTCTACCATTGTCCTTGGGTCAGATTTAGAGAGAGTGAGGGTATGGAGGTCTAGTGAAAAATGAAGTTATGGCGTAGTCTGTTCCATAGTTTGAATTAAAAACTATGATTGTTCCCCAGTTCCTAAACGTATAGTTTAAATAAAAATACCTGGTTATATTGGTTAAATCCACAGAGTGGTTCTCTGACCCAGAGAGCGAAGACTGTTTTGAAAGGAAGAGCCAAGTGGGTGTGTGTGGACGTGTCATCCCCAGTCAAAAAGTAATCCAAGAACAGAGGTTAATTCTATATAGAAATTATAGTCACCACCAGAGACTATAGTGATGCAGAGAAAACGGTTCATATCATATCCCTGTTTAACTCTTCTATTTGACTGGTACAAAAATCAAATAGATCTTAGAAGTTACTGTGGGTTGTTGCAAAATTTAACTGGTTTTCATGCCTATGTGGTCTCTTTACTAAATAAAATAAGCCACATCCCCTGGTAGTAGATAGTACACAGATGTTGACTCTCTCTCTCTCTCTCTCTCTCTCTCTCTTTCTGTCTGTCTCTTTCTCTCTCTCTCTCTGTCTCTCTCTCTCTGTGTGTGTGTGTGTGTGTGTGTGTGTGTGTTTTCCTGAGAAGATAGGGAAGAGTGTATATCTCTCTTCCACGTGTAGATGTTCACTTCAATGAGTACTTCAAGAGTACATCTTCAATGTCTTGTTTTAAGGCTATAAATTGCTCTCTGACATATAATCATCTTGAGTGTCCTCAGAAATTGTAAGTCCCACAGAACATTACAGCAGATCTATTACATTAATGATACTTTTGCTCATTGGATCTGATGACCAAGAAGGAACAAGTACCCTGGATGTTTCAAGAAGACATAGCTGTGTCAGAGGGTAGGAGATTAAACCCTAAGAAATGGAAAGCTTTCTCATTCTGAGGTTTCCAATAGTCCAGTTATCTAAGATATGTGGGATACATCCTCTAATGTCAGAAACATTAGCTGTCGCCTCCATGGCCTACCATGAAGAAAAAGAGGCAACATGTTTGGTGTAACTATTTGGATATTGAAGACAATATACAACAGATTGAGTGGGCTGTTCTTACACATTTATTGGATCACTTATAAGGCTACAAGTTTGGCATGAAATCCAGATCAAGAGAGGATTTAACATAAAGTCCATGATATACTGCAAGCTGCCTTGACATCTGGACCTACTGTTGAGCATCCAGCAGCATTTGAAGTGTCTATGGCAGACAGTGCAGGCATATGTAGCCCCTGGATAGAATCACAGTGGAGATCCCTAAGATATTGATGCATAACTGATTATCTGTCCTGCCTCTCACTATTATCTATTGAAAAAATGCTCCTAGCTCACTACTGGATTCCTAATCACAAAACATCAAGTCATCTGGCAACCTCAGCTGCTCATGCAATATTTTTTGATCTATCAAATAATAAGGCTATTTGCATACAGCAGTATGTCATTATTAATGGAAATCATATGTGCAAAACCAGGCCTCAGTAGGTTTGGAAGACACAAGTAAATTGCATAACACATGGAACTCACCCACTGCACCCCTTCTATTGCTTCACTATCACTTCTAACTCTCAGTTATGGAAACTTGATAAGGTTTCTAATAACAGAAGAGGATCCAATTAACCGACTCAGACAAGAAGAATACAGAGAGGCCTGGTTTAACGAGTCTGCATGTTGTGCGGCAGTCAACTATAAGTAGTCAGCTGCTGCATTATAGATCCACACAGGGATAGTCCTGATGGATGGAAGGAAAATCTTTCTAATTGGCAGTACATTTTAGTTTCTTTACTTGGAAAGGTATGATTCTACCCTAACTTCTGAGGAATGACTAATGGGTCAATGACTTAGAAAGGACAAGATTGGAATATTGCTGCTAGGAAAGTCTGGGATGTGGGGTTAGGAGTGGTGATATGTTCATGTGAATTGGCCTGTTTTAAAAAGCACAAAGTGCAAAGATGCTTGTGTCCTAAAGACCATCCACTATAGAGGAGGATCTCGGTAATCAACTAGACATGAAAACCTGTTCTATGGCTTTCACTACACACATTTTCAGATTCCTGGCTCTTGCTGAATGTGCCTGTGTACCATGTGACTGTGTTGACAAGAACAAAAACTATGCGTGAGCTCAACAACATGCACTTTGCCTCACCAAAACTAAGCTGCTTTGTGCCCAAACACTGAAAGGAAACGTGAATGCTGAGTCAATATACCATTTTTCCAGTGGACTAACCAGCAGTACAATTTCAGATTGATTACACTGAATGTCTTCCTTTATCAAGCGAGCAGAGGTTTGTTTCCATAGAAATAAAAGTTTTTCTGGATACAGACTAACCGTGCCTTCCTATGACACTTCTGCCAGTGCCACTATTGATACACATATGGAATACCTTATTCCTTTCTACTTAGGCAACACAACACTGCCTCTTGTCCAGGAATTCATTTTAACACTAACAAAGGGTGCAAAGAATCATGCCACAGAATTTGCTGATTTTGTATGTGCCCATCCCTCAAAATCAACTGGTCTGATAGAATGTTGGAAATGGCCAACTGATGCCTCAGTTGCAGTGCCATCTGAGAGAGGGGAAAAAAAACCCCGGAAAATTTATGTCCTTTTGTATACACAGTGGGAATATGCCTTAAAGTAGTAGGCCATATATTGTGTTGTTCCCCATGGTCATTATATTAGTGGGTGGAATGAGGAGTGCCCTTTTACTCTAATACCTAACAGTTCCTTCACATGGTTTTCTTCCTGTCTACACAAACTCGAGGTCAGTTGGACTGACAGCTCTAGCACCCAAGACAGATGCATCTGTGCCAAGGTCATGGTTCCATTAAACTGGAAGATGAGGCTACCAGCTTGTCGTTTGGGACTTCCCTTTCACTGAACTGACAAAGCAAATGAAAGGATCAACTTGTAAACTGTGGTGTTTTATCAAAATTACCAAGAGAAAATTGGGTTACTGCTAGGCAAAGTGGAGAAGGACTAGGCTTAGACCTGGAGGCTTCCTAAGGAATTTCTTTGTACTTGTATATTGTATTAGGTTGGTGCAAAAGTAATTGTGGTTTTTGACATTAAAAGTAATTGTAAAAACCACAATTACTTTTGCACCGACCTAATATAATGATGTCAGTGAGAAACTAGAACAGTTCAGTAAGGTCAGGATCAACATGGGCATGGATTCTATAAGAATACATATTTTAGTTGCCCCAAGAAGTATGAAATATCTCAACATACTAAGGGACTGAGCAAGGTAAAGGGAATGTGGCTGTCTCTTATACACATCTAGATGTGTATAAGAGACAGGTCTTATATCAAATGATTCTTTTTTTTTTTTTTTCATTTTAAAACCTTATATAGCCAATGTTGTTATTTTGGACCTATGGAGAATATGATTGAGTTTACACCATTCTGTGAAGATTTGGTGACAGTTGAGCTTTATGCTTTCCTTTCAGTTGGGCAAGAATGGATGCTGAGTTGAAAATGTGTGGAGAATATTTTTTAATCTCCATTTATAACTTCTCCCTTCCCCACAGACCTATTTTCTGTTATTCTCTGGCTTTTTTTCTGTATTCTAAGGAGTGGGCTGTGGACCACTTTGCCTGGAGTTTCTTACTTTTCAGCTTCAGATTGAATTTATTATAGTCAAAAAAGAAAAGTACCAGTAGGTTGATGAGTGGGTGAACAGAGTGGTCAGGGTATTTCTTCACCAAACTCCTCCCCCACTTCTGGCAGTGAGTGGCCACTGAAGCCATGGTTCTGGTAGTAGCTGCCTCGTCTCTCAACTCTAAGTTCTGTTAAACATCTCTTCCACGGTACATCTCTCTCCCAGACGCTCTTCCCTTTGCCATAGAGGCTTGGTGGTAGTAGCTTCCTGTCATTGAGAGTCCCTGGGTTCTGCAACGTCTCTGGTTGGTTACTTTAAACTCTCACACTCTCCATTAAATTATCTTAATTGCAATTGAGTGTGTCTTCTATTTCCTGCTGAAATCCAATCTGACATTCTAATCTATAACAAGAGAATCCTTGTCAATAGCATACATTAGATAAGCATTCTTTAAACATTTTTCCCCCTGGAAATACGTGTTCTATTTATTTCTAGAGATTTGTTTATAAAAGGGCTCTAGAATCAATGGATGGAGGTGTGGGGATGATGTCCTGATGTGTGCTTCTGGAAACACACACATTTGCCTGCCCTTCCCCAGTCTCCTGGGAAAACTCTTGAAGCCTACACAAAGAAAAATGCTAGATGTTCTGTTTTGTATGCTGATTTTAGGTTATATAAAAATGGGTTTTATAGTAATATTGTGAATACGGTAATACAGTAATTACAGTAATATTGATTATTCTAATAATTGTTTCAGACTACATGAGAATATTTAATTTAGCTGCTGTTCTAATAAGGAGGTTGCCTTGGTTATCATTCCCAGTTTCCCTGTGCCTCGATGCCTTTACCATTCTTGGGGAAATTAGTAGATCCTAATGCAGAAATTTATTGTGAGCATTAAATGCTATGATACATGCAAAACATTCAGGACACTGTTTGGCTCCCAATAAGTGATCATTCAACGGGAACTATTGTTATTCTACACATTCACCTCCCCTAAATAGTCATGGATACAACTTTATTTACTTTATTCATCATTCAGGCCAATCCTTAAACACTGAAGAAACATCTTTGCGTGAACTTAGAGAGCAGCAACAGCAATGAGTTTCCTAACCAACTTTTCAACTACTCTCTCATGTAATGCTATCCTTTTTTTTTCCAGTGAAAGTGCCTAATTATGAATCTTAAATCACTGGAGAGTTTGTGTTGAAACATAACAATTCTCTTGTCACAAAGTCTAGTTTATGATTATATCATATTTTTATTTAACTTCCTTCAATGTTTTCTCATTAGGCCCCCTCATATGATTAAGCTTAATTTTCCTCCCCATTTACCTCCTGAGATACATCATCCTGAGGCACATCATCATTCAAGTTAAACCTTACAGCAACACACTTAATTAAAAATTTAGTAACAAATGGTACCATATTACTGTAAAAGAAACTATTTCAAACACTGTATTTTATCCATATTCATAATATGTGTTAATTTTATATTTCTTCTTTAAAAGCAACAGTTTAACCATTTGACCCAGCAATCTCATTACTGGGTATATAGCTAGAGGAATATGAATCATTCTAGCATAAAGACACATGCACGTGAATGTTCATTGCAGCACTATTCACAATACCAAAGACATGAAATCAACATAGATGTTTATCAGTGATAGGCGGGATAAAGAAAATGTGCTGTATAAACACCATGGAATACTCTGCAGTCATGAAAAAGAACGAGATCATGTCTTTTGTGGGAACATGGATGGAGATGAAGGCTATTATCCTTAGTAAACTAACGCGGGAACAGAAAACCAAATGCCACGTGTTCTTACTTATAAGTGAGAGCTAAATGATGAGAACTCATGAATATGAACGAAACAACAGACCCTGGGTTCTACTTGAAGGTGGAGGTTGGGAAGAAGGAGAGGTTCAGGAAAAATAACTATTGGGTTCTAGACTTAATACCTGGGTGATGAAATAATCTGTACAACCACGAATTTACCTATATAAAAACCTTCATATGTACCCCCCCCCAAACCTAAAATAAAAGTTAAAAGAGCAGAAGTTTAGCAGGGAAATCCATTACTACAAAGGGAAAATGAATTATAGTTTGGTGTTATGTATCACTGAATTTGAATTGTAGGACCTGTTCAGAAACTGAAGAGTTCTGAGATGAGAAATTTATCTGAAGCAACAAGGGATCTATGCCAAATAACCACAGGAAAGTTGAATGCTTTGAAAGACTTCAATAAAGTATGTTAATTAAAACCAGCACTTGAGCCTCCTTGGCAGTTTTGTGGTTGGCAAAAGCACTTCAGAACAGTTGGAAGAGATTATATGTTTCATGTTAGGGAGTGATTGAAAAGTCAGCAATATCTCAATAATTTGAAATAGAAATGGTACATTCTCAATTGGCCTCTAGAAGGGAAGATAAAATAATCTAAAGTATAGACATTATAATGCCCTATTTTCAGGCAGCCTGACAAAGTCTAGCTTATACTGATACAGTTATAAAGCAGGCAAAATCAAAGGTAGATGTTTTTCTAGATTTTGTTTCCCTTACTTGGCTTAGGGTAGAAGGATAGAAAAATGACTTCCAAACTGTAATAAAATTAAAGAGAATTTATTACTAAGTTACAGCAAAGAAAAAAAAACACAAAGGTTACCCAGCATTATTGGAAATTGCCATTAAAAAGAGTGCTTAACTGAAGTTTAACTCAACGGTGGAATAAACTGTTGAATATATAGTGGGTTTATTTTCATATTTTACATATCCTGCATATCATTGCTAATATGAAGTTAAGTTGAAGTAACTTCACTTTACAAGTAAAGCTATAGATGTCATATCCTCACCTTTCAAGATGTCACAATAGACCGAGGTATTCCAGCACTATTTGGATTTACTTTATAATGTTGGATCACCTAAGCCTGGAATACTCAATAACCTTCAGTTTCCTTAATTTTTAATTGGTAATGCTGAGGAAAAGTATTGGACCATGAAGTTGAAACTCGATAGAGAAAATTGGTTGAACTTGAATCCTCCATAAGAAACAGACTTAATAGGTAGGGAGTTCGATGTACCAAATAAGCTATTTGTATTTTGGTCTGATTCACTAAAAATATAGTAGGATGGTAAGTGATTTTTTTTTCCCCGTCTTCTTGGAGTTAATTTCATATTTGAAAGATTTTCACTGGATATGGAAATACTGTATAGAAACACACTCTAAACGTATTACTCAATTATCTTATGGCTTTCGTTACTTTTTTAAAGCACTCAGCTATTTGTTGTATTGTTATACACTGAAGGTGATCTGAAAGTTGCTTTGACTTTTAAATATGTGTCTCTTCGTCTTTGGTATTGGCAGTTTTAGTATGATGCGTGGTTTTCTTTGATTACATTACTTGGGTTTCTTGAATATTCCAGGTGGTGCCTTCAATCAGCTTTGAAAAACTTTTAGCCTATATCATTTTATGAATTGTTCTGCCCCTTTAAGTCTCTTCTCTACTTCTATGATTGTTGTTGCACATAAGTAGGATTTTCTACCACCTTTTATTCTTGGTGTTCTTCTGTACTTATAGTTTTTGTGACTTATATTGAAATTCTTTTCAACAAAGTCTAACCTGTGAAACTAATCTATTGATATATTTATTTCTCCTACTGCATTTTTACGTGTAGATTTTTCTTTTTAATTAATAGATGTATAAATATGGGTATAGATATATAAACTATATATTCCAGTTGTCTGCTGAAATATATAGCTTGCCTTCCAATATGTGAAACATATTGGTCAAAGCTAGATTGAAAATTAAAGTTTATGTCATATAACTTCAATGCGTTTGTGTCTAATTTTGATATTTGTCCTTTTAATGTTCGGCTTAAATTCTCTTGCTATGCTTATGTTCTGTTGAATATAGGTATGAAATATTCTATATATAATTTGAGGCTATGAATATTGTTATGCTCAAGAGGGGGTTTACTTTTGCTTCTAGTGCTATTTTGCATATAGGCAAATTAGCCTAATCACCTCTGGGGTGTAATTAATTCGTAGCTATTTCTGGGATTCATGAAGATTGACTTATTTTTAGTTAACCTTTATTCCTGCGATATTGTCCAGTACTTCACTGGTACTTAATGATATCCTGGAGTTTTTACTAACGTCCTTTCTCTTTGGAAGGCTTTGAAATACAAGTTTTGTCCCTCCAGCCTCATGACATAGTTGAAATTTCTCATCAGCTTCTCAACCTTTCAATCAACTTTTGAGTTTACCACTCTGGAATTTCTTTTTCCAGGTTGTCTTTGCCCTTCACCAGATCCTCATTGCCATAGAAGTTCTTCCTTGTCTTCAAAAACATGCTTCATATGTTACTCAGTTGTATAAGTTTAATAAGTATATTGTTAATTGCAGTTTGGCTGTCATAAGCAGAAGTCTGTTAAATATCTTGTTTTTTTTTTCTTATAGAATATGAGTAAAAACTTTTGTTGTATGAAAGTAAGGCTTTTGTTTCCAGAACCCAGTATATTTGAAGACAGGCTAGAGGATCTGATTTAAGTCCTTAAAAACTATCTACTTGCACATTGCTCTCAAAATATTGACCAGATATTGACAAAAAAATTGACAAAATTTGACTAGATCTTATCAAAACCCCAAGTCTGTGCATAAGACTATTCCAAAGTGTTATTTCTTGGCATCAGTGATCTTCCAAGCACGAAATGGCATGATTTAAAATCACTCCCAATCATCTTGGGGAACTCCTGACCCACCTATCATTTTCAAATTCAACAGATTAGATTTTATTTCTCCACGATCACAAATATATGCATTTGTTTCAATCCAGAAACACTGATTAAGCAGTGTGGATAACGTCATCTTATTAGTCTTTGCTTGTAAGCTATTAGTGAATAAAATACAGTTTGGAGGGTAATCAGACAGCAAGAGATTTTATGTTAAATTTTGTTAGGTGAGAGCTAAATTTGGCGTTGACTAAGCAGAACTTTTTTTTTTTTTTTTTTTTGCAGTAATAATAGACTATTCCCTTTTTTCTTTTTCCTTTATCATGAAAAGTGCCACACATTTTAGTTATCTCCTTAGACTTTTATTTTTTTTTTTTGCATATTGGACTGGCATTTGGTTTACCGTAAAATATAAACCATTTTAACTGTCTCAAGGCGTTTCTGGATAAGCCTTTTGATTTTTAACGAAGGGCTGCCTTCAATCTTCAGAGTGTTTAAAGCTACAATCTCTAGTGTTCGTATTTCTTAATTTTGTCATTCATGTTTGTCCTGTGCCTTGAGATTTTACAGCACTCCCGTGCAGGCAGGTAGAATGTTCATCCCTTTCCTCCACTGATTGCAGGCTGCATGGTCAGAGATGACCTCTCAACAGCTCTGAGTCTAGACTACAAGAGCTATGGGAAGATTTTGTCATTTTTTTTCTGCATTCTGCTGTGAGAGGTTAGTCTTTATGTTGGTTATTACCTTATTTTGGAATAAGATTTTGGAATAATACCTTGAAATAGTATTTCCTCATCACCTTAAGTAACATCATCTAATTAACATCTAAAACTGGAAATAAAAATAGCAGAATAAGGATATTAGTTGTATTTGTGGACCTAAATGTGTTAGGAGCATAGCGATCGGAATTGAAAAGAGTGGGATAGGAGAGACCAGAATATGCCACCTCTAACTATGCAGGATTGTTGAGCTGAAGGCAGTTTAGAAGAAGCAAATTCAGGAAAGCTCCCTGTCTCTCCTGTATTTGCCTAAAAGCAAGACATAGATTTACAAACACAGAAGGTATCCTGCCTACCCTTCTACTAAGGAAGACAGCAGTTAACCACTGAATACAGCATTGGACCTTTACTGGCCTAGAGATGGTACCAGAGAATCTACTCTAACAAAGTTACTAACTAGCCTTTGTCTGCCATTTGTTTGCCTTTCCAAAATTTGCCACCCTGTACATCCCTAAAAATTTTCTGTTTCCTGTTGACATTAAGCTAAAATTCGAAGCCACTGTTTTTGAAAACTACTAAATCCCTGGTTATTTCCCATGTATGAATATAATATATATGTTAATAAACTTATCCTTGTTTTTCCTTTGTTAACCTGTCTTTTGTCACAAGGATCTATTCCAACTAAGAACCTAGGAGGATTGAAGAAAAAATATTTTTTTCCCCTACTGGCGCTTGGGGCTACACTTTTCCATATTCCTCATAGAGCTATTTGACCTTTCATACCATGCAAATCTATTATTTAGATTAAGATAATGTTAAAAGGAATAACAAAGTGTACTTTTTATTTTTTTATTATACTTTAAGTTCTGGGATACATGTGCAGAACGTGCAGGTTTGTTACGTAGGTATACACATGCCATGGTGGTTTACTGCACCCATCAACTTACCACCTACATTAGGTATTTCTCCTAATGCTATCCCTCCCCTAGTCCCCTACCCACTGACAGGGCCCAGTATGTGATGTTCCCCTCCCTGTGTCCACGTGTTCTCATTGTTCAGCTCCTACTTATGAGTGAGAACATGCAGTGTTTGGTTTTCTGTTCTTGGATTACAGAGTGTATTTTTTTTTTTTTTGTAGAGAAATGTATGAGAGCACTAAATATATAAAATGGTTACAATATATGCCCATTCCTCATAAAACATTCATCTTCTTTTCTCCTCTAAGAAAACTCCAGAAGTTACAGTAGTCTGTATAAATCATAGGATAAAATATAACCAATATGCCTGTGGATATTGAGTTTTACTCCATGTTTGAATCATAGAGTTTGAAGGAGAAAAAATAAATTTTTCCCTAGAAAAAGTACTGCCTACAAAAATTATACAGCCATCCCTCATAGAATGAGATTGCATTTTCAATTTTTTCAGTGAAAAAATTTGAGCAATGAAACAATATCATAAGAACAGCAGTTGATAATCTATTACAAAACCGATAACTCAGTTACTCTAAAAATTTCTCAAATTTGACAATATTAATCTTCCAGAAAGTGTGTGTGTGTATATATATATGTGTGTGTGTGTGTGTGTGTGTGTTTTATTCTTTAGAAGCTTGTGTTAAATAAAAGTGTAATTTAAACTTTTGTTCTTTTTATCTCTTCGAGTTTAAAGGGTTAAGTTTCATTACAAAAATATCATTCTCCTAAAAGTGTCAAGCCTTCATTCAGAAACCTGGGAATATCACTCTCCCAGGCAACCCAGTGGATAATCAGCTCAATGCTTCATAAGCATTCTAGAGAAAATATACCAATATGTCTATCTTTATCAACAAAATAAAACTTGAAGTAGAATGTTATCAAACAGAATGACAATTCCAGTCACCCAGTGTATCAATAAGAATCCTCTTATAATTTATAACGTCAAAGAAATAATTTATCTACACCACCTTAGGGATTCTGCATATATGTAATGCAAATTTAAAAATATTCAAAATACTTTTAACTTTGTAAAAGATAATACAAACAACAAATATATTTAAATGTATTACATGAAATGTTTAAATAGCATGGCGATTACTAGCACATTGCATTGGTTTGATAAATCAGCTACTTTTTTATAGAACTCAGAATAAAAGATTGAGATTTTAAGGCAATCATTTAAGACTGTTGTCATTTTCAGCAGCTTATTCATGAATCCAAAGTTTTTCTGTGCTTTGAAACAACAAAAATAATTTTTAAAGACATGAAAACATTATTGGACTACAAATGTAATTCTTTACAAAATATTCAAATACTGTATGTGTTAAATTTATAAAAACAATACTCATTGTTCAGTTAATTTACAGAGAATATGTGTATTTGTCTATAGAGTTTGTCTTCATCTGAAGAGTTCTGTTACCTTGCCAGTAGTTCTTCCTCTGGGAGCATCACTAATAAATAAAGCAGCCTTGTGTCACTGACTTCATTTAGAGATGTCAAAGGGAGATTTCAAGAGGTGATTTTTTTTTAGTTTTAAAAGAGAACGCCTATGAAATGGGCATAGATTCTGTAATTTAAAAGTCATCAACTTTCTAGTAACCTATTATATTTAAAGATAATACATGTAATTTTAGAAGTGATGTAAGCTGTCCATCTCATCCCAAGCCTTATTTAAACAAGATGACGCGCAAGACAGTGGATCATGTTCTAACTCCATATACATTAGTTATGATATGAAATATACTATGAATATCTGGGAGTAATCATAAATTTATAATTTCTAGGAAGAAAGTACGAAGTATTTGAAATAAGACCAAGAGCTGTTTAATTTTTGTTAAAGGGAAATAAAAAGGGAAAAAATAGTCAATAATTTTGATATATTTACTAATAAAATATATTTAAATCCTACACAGTAAAATTACAACCAACACATTACACTGTAACATCTATTAAAATGGCCAGAACCTATAATATTTGCAATCAAATGCTGATGACGATGTGAAACAACAGGAATTCTCATTTATTGCTGGTGGGAATGCAGAATGGTACAGCCACTTCT
>NW_012106875.1:1007995-1009722 GCF_000951045.1 Mandrillus leucophaeus
CCTATAATATTTGCAATCAAATGCTGATGACGATGTGAAACAACAGGAATTCTCATTTATTGCTGGTGGGAATGCAGAATGGTACAGCCACTTCTGGAAGTCAATTTGATACTTTTTATTTTATTTTATTTTATTTTATTTTTTATTTTTTTATTTTTTGAGACGGAGTCTCGCTCTGTGGCCCAGGCTGGAGTGCAGTGGTCGGATCTCGGCTCACTGCAAGCTCCGCCTCCCGGGTTTTCGCCATTCTCCTGCCTCAGCCTCCCGAGTAGCTGGGACTACAGGCGCTCGCTACCGCGCCAGGCTAATTTTTTTTATTTTTAGTAGAGACGGGGTTTCACTGTGTTAGCCAGGATGGTCGCAATCTCCTGACCTTGTGATCCGCCCGCCTCGGCCTCCCAAAGTGCTGGGATTACAGGCATAAGCCACCGCACCCGGCCCATACTTATTTATTTTTAAACAAAGTTAAACATGCTTTTGCCATACAGTCCCACAATTGTACCCCTTGGCATTTACCCAAAGAAGCTGAAATAAGTCCAAACAAACAACTGCACGGAAATGCTTTTAACAGTAACTTTATTCATAATTGCCAAAACTGGAAAGGAACAAGGTTGTCCGTTAGTAGATGAATGGATGAATAAATGATAGTATATTCAGACAACAGAATATTTTTCAGAGCTAAAAAGAAATGCGTTTATCAAGTGATGAAAAGACACTGAGGAAATTTAAATGCATATTACTAAGTAAAAGAAGCCAGTCTGAAAAGGCTACATACTATGTAATTCCAACTACAGGACATTTAATCTTAAAGTCTCTGAATACTCTTAAATCATGGCAAATAATAACTTTATCATTCTATGCAAAGTTAATACTATGCCTTACATTTACTACACTTCAGATTCATAGAGTTGAAAAAGCTTTATCAATGTAAATACTAAGGCGTGAGTTAGACACAAGTATATACAAATGTAACCTATTTTTTTTTTAGAGACCCTGGTTGATACTGGGTCTGATGAACACTCACTTTTGAGAGAAATATAGTTTATTATATAGTATGAAACTAAGAGACAAGCTGATAAAGTGATTTAAAGTTAGAGTAGATGAGACTTGGGTATAGGAAAATATATTCAAGAATCTCTGGCTGAATATCTATTTAAAACCACAGAGAGTTTACTATAATGGCAGGTCTCAGAGGTTATCCAAGTCACCAGCTGTGTTTTAACGGTGACGAAGAAGCATGATGGAAAAATTAAATGACCCACACATCACATAAAAGAACATAAGTAGAAGATTTTTAACATCATGCTCAGTATACTTGTCAAACATCTGAGGTAGGAAAGAACCCTGACCTATGAATGTATACAGTCTTGACTTTTAACACCCTGATTTACATACCTGCCAGAAATACGAGCTTCAGAGGAAAGTATCTAACTGGAGAGCCTTATTGGAGGAATCAGTCTTGACTGTATTTTACAAAGTAGATATGACATTTTTCAGTGGAGATCTTTCCAGTTTGGAGTCTCATGTTTCAACTGCTAACATTTCTTCAATAATTGGGGGAGGGAGCCAGGCATGGTGGCTCATGCCTATAATCCCAGCAACTTGGGAGGATGAGGCAGGTACATCACCTGAGGTCAGGAGTTCGAGACCAGCCTGGCCAACATGGAGAAACCCCATCTCTACTAAAAATACAAAGATTAGCCATGTGTGGTGGCACGTGCCTGTCG
>NW_012106875.1:1014047-1017464 GCF_000951045.1 Mandrillus leucophaeus
GATGGGTGCAGCACAGCAACATGGCACAAGTATACATATGTAACAAACCTGCACGTTATGCACATGTACCCTAGAACTTAAAGTATATAAAAAAAATAAGTAGAAGATTTTTAACATCATGCTCAGTATACTTGTAAAACATCTGAGGTAGGAAAGAACCCTGACCCATGAATGTATACAGTCTTGACTTTTAACACCCTGATTTATATACCTGCCAGAAATATGAGCTTCAGAGGAAAGTATCTAACTGGAGAGCCTTATTGGAGGAATCAATCTTGACTGTATTTTACAAAGTAGATATGACATTTTTCAGTGGAGATCTTTCCAGTTCGGGGTCTCATGTTTCAACTGCTAACATTTCTTCAATAATCGCGGGGGAGCCAGGCATGGTGACTCATGCCTATAATCCCAGCAACTTGGGAGGATGAGGCAGGTACATCACCTGAGGTCAGGAGTTCGAGACCAGCCTGGCCAACATGGAGAAACCCCATCTCTACTAAAAATACAAAGATTAGCCATGTGTGGTGGCATGTGCCTGTAGCCCTAGCTGCTCGGGAGACTGAGGCAGGAAAATCACTTGAATCTGGGAGATGGAGGTTGCAGTGAGCTGAGATCAGTTCACTGCACTCCAGCCTGGACAAGAGTGAGACTCTGCCTCAAAATAACAACAACAACAACAATAAGGAGGGAGTGAAACCACAGAATTTACAAAAGTGGTTTTCATAACTTTTCATACCTAAAGTCTCCACCTCACACAAAACAGTGAAGCTACTTGAAGATAAGATAGATGCCTGCCTTCCACCGCAGCCTCCACTGAGAGCCTTCTCTGCTAGAGCTACAGTGTCTCTTTCATCTCAAGCCTATAAATGTCTTTCTATACAAGATTTTTGGAGAGATGGAGGGAAAATGTTGCAAAGGACCACTCATTTTAACTACCTTTGTTACTGTGGCTATTCTTGGAAAATGAAAATTATCAATTACTTCTTTGGTGAGGAATCAGTCAGCATAGTACAATTAGTTGAGATACAGAAAACTTATGAATAGCAGAGTCTTTAGTGAGAGTTGTAAGAATGCTTTTTAAAAAAAGTATGTGGTTCACAATTTCTCCACTTTTTATAACTTTTAATATATAGATTAGTTTTCAGACCAAATTTATGGCTTGGAAACTTGATGAACTTAGGCAAATAACATGTATGTACATTTGTTTCCCAGTCTTAAAATCAGATATCAATCTGATCTTAAACTTTCATCATTCAGTCTTAAAAACATTTTCATCAGCATTGAAGGCCTTGATTATATTGGGAGGCAATTTGATGTGGTAGGTACGGGCCAACCTCTGGAATCAGAATGTCTGATTTCAAAGCCTTGGATATTGGTTAATCGGGAGCAAGTATTCAGTAGTTTTATTAACAACCTATAAATGCTCTTTTGATTCTTGGAAACACCTTTTCATGGAAGAGGAAATAAATACATTCTAGTAACAAAAGTACATCCCCATGGAATAACATATTTTACAGAGTTCGTTCTATACCTTTTTGTTAACAGTTGTTTGTTTAGTACATTCTGTGAGCCAGATATTGCGTGAGTCACTGAGAAACACAAAAAGAAATGAGAATGGATGGCAGGCCTCAGAGCTCAGTGAAGTGGTTTTAAAATTCTATGAAAATAACTCGGTGAGGCCAGGCGTGGTGACTCAAAACGCCTGTAATCCCAGCATTTTGGGAGGCTGAGGTGGGTGAACCACCTGAGGTCAGGAGTTCGAGACCAACCCGACCAACATGGTGAAACTCTGTCTCTGCTAAAAATACAAAAATTAGCCAGGTATGATGGCAGGCACCTGTAATCCCATCTAGTCAGGAGGCTGAGGCAGGAGAATCACTTGAAAATGGGAGGCGGAGGTTGCAGTGAGCTGAGATTGTGCCATTGTACTCTAGCCTGGGCAACAGAGCAAGACTCCATCTCAAAAACAAAACAAAACAAAACAAAACAAAAAAAAGCGAATGACTCTATGATAGAGACTTTTTGGTATCTAGGTGATCTAATGACACATTTCCAGAGTGATATAGTTTGGATCTATGTTCCCACCCAAATCTCGTATCAAATTGTAATCCCCAATGTTGGAGATGAGACAGAGTAGGAGATGATTGGATCATGGGGGCAGATTTCCCCCTTGATGCTACTCTTGTGTTCACAAAATATGATTGTTTAAAAGTGTGTAGCACCTACGCCCCTCTCTCTTCCTCCTGCTCCTGCCACGTACGGCATGCCTGCTTCCCATTCCCCTTCTGTTATGATTGTAAGTTTCCTGAGGTCTCCCCAGAAGTTGTAACCACCATGCTTTCTGTACAGCTTGTAGAACCATAAGCCAATTAAACTTCTTTTCTTTAAAATTACCCAGTTTCAGGTATTTCTTTATAGCAGTGCGAGAGTGGACTGATACACAGTGTACAACATAAAACTTTCCTAGGATTATGTGAAAATGCTTTTATCTTACTTTATGAACTTAAAGCTGAGTTCACTTCAGTAGTCAATTTTAATATTAAAGGAGGCACTTTGCTTATCAAGGCTGAATATCATATTACTCTTAAATAAATAACTGTCCATCACAGCTATCTTGCTTCTATCTGATTAAATTGTATTATCTGAGGATAAAATACTTCTGATACTCTTTTCTAAAAGTAGGATATTTTATCTTGCAGCATGACTGAAAATAAAATCATTGAAGCAACATTTCAAAAAGCATATACTTGAGCAGAGTAATTTCTGACTATGGGCAATAGATTTAGAAAGTTAAAATTTTAATGTCATGAATAAAAATTATAAGCTCACAATTTGGAATTTTATTTTATGTAAAACAACTTGTAAGACAAAACATTTTGTAATTATTTATGTTTACTATTTGTAAACACAATCTTAGTGATCTTAAACAATGTGTTTAATGTGGAAATATGTATTCCTTAAGTGAAATTTTGCTCTACTTTACTCTGGAGAACAATAGAATTTTTAAAAAGTATATATATCCAAATATATTTTTAAGGAGAAATTTTTTAGAGCAGTTTTAGATTCAGAAGAAAATTGAGAAGAAGGTACAGAGATTTCTCATAAATCCCTTCCTCCCACCCCATCATTAAAATCCTGAATCACAGTGATGCATTTGTTATAGTTGATTAACATGCATTGACATATCATCACCCACCCAAAGTCCACAGTTCACACCAAGGTTTTCACTCCTTGTGCTTTGCATTCTATAGGTCTCAACATATAATGGCACCTGTCCACCAGTGTAGCATTATATAGAATGAATTCATTTCCTACAAACTCCTCTATGTTCAGCCTATTTGTTTCTCCCTCCATCCTGCTGCCTTAATCTGCCATCAACCATGTATTATTCATTGTCTCCATCATTCTGCATTTTCC